>NW_004567136.1:3244382-3585592 GCF_000260355.1 Condylura cristata | reverse complement strand
CGGCGCGGCGAGGCCCACGCCCCGGAGGCAGCCGCTCCAGCCCCAGGCCGCCGACCCCGCGTCCCGAGCTCCGCGGCACCATGGCCCAGAAGCTGCTGCTGCTCCTCTGCCTGTTCTCGGGCTTGCACGCGCGGTAAGTAGCGCGGGAGCTCGCAGCCCCGGGGCTCTGAGGCGGGCGGCCGGGCGGGCGGGAGGGCGGCGGGGGGCGCTGTCTGCCAGCCCCGGAGTCCCAGGCGCGTCCCGCCGTCGGCTGGGCTGCGGCAGAAGCCTCCCGAGTCCGGCAGGGAGGAGGGGGGAAGTGGGCCCTCACCTCACCTGTGGGGTCTTCCCCGCCTTGGCCAACAGCATCTCCTGGGCCGGCCCGGCAGGTGTAATCTTCCTCGCCGTGGGCAGTGTGGGGACGGGGAGGATTGGGCGCTACTGCGGAGGCTTCCAGGAGCTGGTGTTTTAAAGGGTTTTTGAAAGCAGTATGATTGGGGAGTGGCATGTCGCCTCTTTAGCCACCCTGTAGCCTGCCAGTGTTTCAGGGTCTCACACACATGTTCACCGAAACCCTGGACTATTTTCCTCAGTCTGAATTCTGCAGGATCCATGCTTTCCTAGCTAGCTGCCCAGTTTAAACCAGTCTGGCGAAGACCTACCAGGCTGGAGGAGGATTGGGACTAGGTGGGCCGGTGGGAGTCCTGCTTCTTCACAAGCACCCCCACCCCACCCCCACCACCACCCCAGGTCCTGCAGCAGCATGCACACAGGGCACCTCTTTCACACAGAGGCATACATACCTACCCCCTAAAGCAAGCATGTTGCAATTGTTGAGGTTTCTGCCTGGTAACTGTAAGAAATTCTCGAAGCATAAATGCCTTTCGGCTTCCTCCCAAGGAGTGAGTGGGTGCTTAGAAATGCTCCAGGAAGAGAGGGAGAAGCCTGTGGGGTTAGAAGGGCATTGGCATTGAGAGGGTTAAGCTAATGGTTGTAAATTTAACTGGAGAGTCCAGGGTTGGTATCTTTCATTGCCTCCCTGGCCAGAACCTGCAAGCTGTGCTTTGGAAATCAGAATAGCTCCCTTCTCCTCCCACTAACCCCACTCCAAGAATAACAGGACACCCTGGTTCCCCAAAACATCTTCACTTTGTGGATCTGGGCTCTGGGCTGTCAGGGAACACCCTTGGGCGCCCTCAGCCCCACAGGAAATGCCAGAGGTCTGAGTCTTCATTCATCTTTGTGAGGTAAGAAAGTAGGAAGGCACATTCACAAAAACTGAAAGACTTGACTTCCCACCCCCATTCTTACTCCACAACTTGGCCAGGAGTGTGGAGCCCTGAGGAAGAGTTCCCTGACTCTGCCCTCCAACCACCTGTCCTGGCTAAGAGTTGAGCATGTGTCCAGAGGACGGGACCCACCGGAGACTCCCCAGCTGCACTGTTCATCAGGCAGGGCACGCCAGGCCTTTCCACTAAGTTTCTTTCCATCTTAGGAGACATGGAAATGCACTTTCTGAGGCTGGTTCTGCCATGTAATAGCTTAACTGTCAGACAGCTCGGGCATAACTGAGAGGTCCCAAATCAATCCAGGTCTGAAGTCATGTGTACATGACCTTTCTATTGCCCCTGACTGAATGAAGTGGCCAGCAGCCAGTGAGGGAATCCACTGTTTACTCTGCAGATACTAGACACCCTAGAAGAAAAGCTGCAGCGTGTCCTCAGTACTTTATGGAGTTGGTGTCTAACTTGAACCAGTGAGGTTTCTAGGGATTCCCAAATATGCACTATCTTGGGATTCTTCTTCCTTCTTTCTATACAGAGAGGTGTAGTGATTGGAATTGCTTGGTTTGTTTCCCTGACCTTCCCGGCAGAGGTTGTGTATCTGTTTTTAAAAAAATCCCAAATTTACACTGACTTTATTGCTGTCTGGCTCTCCTTTGAAAGTGTCTTTGTTCTTTGAATGGGTCTTGTAGGCATAAAAAACAATCTGGTGTTCACTCGAGTCTTTTCAAACTGCTAATGCCAAGGGGGATTGCCCTCTGGAACACCTTTCTGGGGCTGCAGTGCTGGGGGTCCCTGGGCTGAGAGTGCCTGGGTGAGACACTCCCCGGGTATTCTCTGGTGTGGCCAGGTCACTCCCTGAAGGGAGAAGCTCTGCATTACAAATGAGCTTGTCATACATTGAAATGCACTAAGTTACCCCAGGACCTCAGGGATACCCTGAAGATGCCTCCCTGTTTTCTGAGACTTAGGATTCCCTTTTAATGTTTAAAAATACTGCAGACTGTCTCGCTGTTTCTGGATGAAGAGAAGGGGTAAGCCATGAAAATAACCTCTGAGAGTTACATACTTGCTTGACAGTGGCAAAACAGCACCAGTTTACTGTTAAGAAAAAGCTTAATTGCAGTGATGAGCTTAGATCCTACAGTCCTGATGAATGCCCATAAAAATGGTCTATAACCCTCTTAGAATTTAGGAAGTAATTTTAGCCTTATTCGTATACTAGTGGGCCTCCTGCAGTGAAACTTGGTTTTCATCAAAGCCAGGATTTTCCTGGGGCTGGTGGTAGTTTGGCAGTAGCATGGGAGGTTTCAGGTTCATTTTCTGAAGTACCAACTGTGAGGTTGGTACTGGAGGAGCACACTATAGAGGTGCCTACTGTCCTCCCCAATCCAGCCACAGAACTGGGGGGCTCTTTTACCTCCGGAAGAGATGCTGTTTCTTTTCCTCTCTCTCTCCCCACTCTCACTTGGCCTGGCCTCCCAGGAAGCAGCTTAGGCCAGGAAGCCCTCTTCTCACCACTAGAGGGAGAATTTGCCTCATTCTAATACTTGCTATTGAAGTAGCTCAAAGTATTTTTCAGAAACAAAGGCTGTGCACCCAGAACTGATGAGTTGGTGAGTGTGCTCAGCTTGTGTACCTGTAGCCGTGGGGCCAGTAGAACATGACAGAGCATGTCATGGCGAGCTTGGCATGGTAGGCATTGGCAGATGTCGCTGGGAGAGGGCGGAGAAGAGGAGCAAAGCAGAAGAAGAGTGGAGGGAGGAGAGACAGGGGTAAGGGGAGGAGAAAGCAATAGTAGAGGGGAGAGGAAAGCATTGTGGCCACCTTGGAATATGCACTGAGACTGTTCTGGGTGATTCTACCCAGGCAAACTGCCCCTTCCCTCTGTCCACCCACCTATCCCAAATGCCTCTGTTCCAGTGAATTTCCAGGTCCTGTGGGCAAAGGCGGGCTCCTGGCTATCCATGCCCTACAGAACCCACTTCTCCCCACTCTTTATTGTTTTTTGCAAGATAACGAAAGAAAACATTCCTGATAAAAGTAATATTTCACAGTGATATCTTAAATTCTAAACTATTATCTGTAAAAGCTCAGTTCTACAGAGAATAAAAATAAAGCACAGCATATCCCTTGTTGAATGTGTATCTCCAGTTTTGTGAGTTCTTACTGATAGTGAATGTTCAGTATGAATAAAAATCCACAGCAATGTGAGTTTCTGTGGGTGATTTATTTTAACCTCTTAGTCAATAGGTATTTAAGAAGCAGGATTAAAGTTTAAGGGCAGCCTAGGAAAACCTTAAGTGAAGTCATTCTGCAGGTCATATGTGCTTGCATCCATTATTAAAACCTTGTCTACTCAGATCCAGCTTACCTGACCCTGTTTTAGTCTACATTATGGCTATCACTAGGCAAAAAAGGCTGAGGTGTGTAAAGTATGACATATATGCGATTATATGGGTTATCATAAAATAGGATATAATGATATGATTTGTAGGCTATTGGAAGACATAGAGATAATGAACTTTTCAAAATTTGTTCTTTTTATTTGTTTTATATCCATTACAGATAATTGAGACACTTCCAAAAGCTAATTTAAGGAATCACATCCCAGAGCACGGTGGCCCTGAGATGACATTAACATTTTGCCTTCCGTCTGGGAAGTCATTTAGGAAAGTCTCTTAAACACACACACTGACAAACTGCCCAGGAAGAGGTTTGTTGCATGAGCTTCCTTGCCCTGCTAAGTGGCAGTGCCCCTGGAAATGCAGCATTCAGGCAGGAGATGCTTCTCTTCCAAGCCCCAAGGACTGATGTGGAGATAGCCTGACTCACTAAGAAAGCTGGTTTGTCGTGGTGGCCTCTCCAGTCAAGTGCTCCTGTCAAAGTGTCACCCTATTGTGTATGACACCAGCTCAGAGACACACAGACATTCATTTGGACCCATTTATTAAGGGATCAAACTGATGGTGACATATTAGATGTTTTTGTAATGTCTGTATTAGCCTGCTCTGCAAGAGATGACTCAGTTGGTGTTGTGGGAGGCGTGTCACATCACAGCGTTTCTGTTCCTTGTCATACCATGTCTTAGCCAAGCACACCAGTTCCTGAAGGCCCCCTGTCTGCCAAAGATACCAGTTTCTCTCAGCCCAGAAATTAGACTTAACTGTCCCCCATGAATGCACTTGCAAAAACTATTCATAGCCTCCAACTAAAATGAAGTCGTGGTTGGGGCAAGGAAATGGCGTGATTAGGGCACCCTCTGACAAAGGTCTGCAGGCTTATGCCTTTACCCCTATGGTTCTCAAAGTGAACCCCATGAAGGCCAAGCTTGATGCTGCAGCTTTTGAGGTTGCCTTGTTTCTCTTGGTGTCTGTACTTTAACTTGGTCAGGAGTCATCTTGAGACATTTGATGAAAGCATTATACCATGTTCATAGCAGGAACTTTCTTCTTATTGCATTTTAATTTGTGGGTTTTTTTTTGTTTTGTTTTGTTTTTAATTTTAGAGGCAGCCCATTGCTTAGACTGAGGGTCCTGGGAACTTTCTATTTGAAGGGTGTTTGGCTAGACCATACTTAAAACACTTCCTCAAGCCACTGCTGCAACTGATATGTCACACTTTGTACCAAAATTGCAGGTCCAGAAAGGTGGAAGAGGATGAATATGAAGATTCATCTTCAAATCAAAAGTGGGTCTTGGCTCCCAAATCCCAAGACACGGACGTGACTCTTATTCTAAACAAGTTGCTAAGAGAATATGATAAGAAGCTGAGACCAGACATTGGAAGTGAGTGTTGATGTTTGTTATTCCAATTGAAAATATACTATGATGATATATGTATTTTTAAAATTTTTTAAATATACACTCACAGGATAATAGAGCCAATTCAAGACTATATCTGAAATTACCAGGAGTAGGGAGTATGTGTCTGGTTGCCTGCCCTCATGTGTAGATTTGTGTAATGACAGTTGCAATCCACATATGGAATTGTTTCATCACCATAAAGATCTCCCTCCTTGTAACTCTTTATAGGGGATGTCACTTGGCGAATGTCATGTAATCGTTCAGCTCTTGAGACTTTGAGATTGGCTTTCCTTCCCTCACCAAAAGGATTTTGGGGTCCTTTAAAAAAATTGTGTGTGTAAAATATTTGTTCCTTTTTATTTCTGAGCTCTCCATGCCATGGAGACACCACAGATTATGTATCCATCCACCAGTGAGGGATATGTTGGTTGTTTTTCGTTTTTGTCTATTACAGATCTACTAACTGAACATCTGGGTACAGAATTTTGTGTGGACATAGCTTTTACTCTCTGGGACCAATGTGTTTGAATATGATTGTCATGCCATGTGAGGAAGGAATGTTTAACATTTTAAGAGATTGTCAAACTCTTTTCTAACTTGGCTGCAGCATTTTCTATTCCTACCAGCACTGTGTCACTATTTTGTCATTTAACTGCTTAAGTAGAATAGGTTGCTATCTCCTTATGTTCTTAATTTGCATTATCCTAATGGTTAGTGAAACTTAATTCCTTTTTTTTTTTTTTTAAAAGATTTATTTATTCATACAGAACTGAGCAGAACTGGGGTACAGGCCCTAGAAATGTGGAGGGTGAGAGGATTGACCAGAGACAGAGTGAAGAGAAGAACAGGCAGATCAACAAAGTACAGTGCTGAGGGGAGCAGCGGGCCGGTCAGGAGAGGTCTGCCACACCATGTGGATCTCCTGCAGGGCAGGCGGGATCGAACTCATTTGGAAGTGGCTTAAGCTTCTTAGTGCAGTGTTTTAACCCACTGCGCCACCAGGGAGGGCCTGAATTCTTTTTTTTTTTTTTTTTTAATGCTCACTGGCCATCAGTAAAGCCTTTTCATTGAAGTAGCTTTTCATATTGTATTCCCCTTTAAAAAAAACAGGGCCATTTGATTTTCTTCTATTGCATATTAATAGTTCTTCATATAAACTAGATAGGATTCTTTTGCTAGCTGTAGTTTGCCTTTTTTCCTCTTCAGTCTGTAGCCTGCAATTCACCCTCTTTCTGGGATCTCTAATGGAGAGAAGTTTTTTGATAAAGTCCAATTTATTGATTTTTTTTTCTTTTACATTCTTAGACATTACATTTTCTAGAGTAATGTCTAATAACTTTGCATTAATCCCTAGTTCCTGAAGATCTTTTCCTTTGTTCTCATCTAAAAGTTTTATGATTTTATGTCTTTTTACATACTAATTCACTGTATGTTTTGAATTATTTTTTATGTAAAAGCTGTGTAGTTCAGAACTAGATTCTATTTTAAAGTTTTTGTCCATCAATATCCACTTTTGCCTGTAGATATTGGTTACTTCCAGTGTTGAATTGATTTTGCACATTTGTCAAAAACTTTTGGCTCAGTTGGAGGACTATCTCTGCGTTCTCTATTTTGCTTCATTCACCTACATGGCTGTGATTGTGTCAGAACTTGCTGATTAGTATGTAGTAAATCTTGTTGAGTAATTCTACCTTTTTATTCCTTTTTCAAAAATATCACGAATTTCGCTTCCTCTCTTTCTTCTTGTCTTTCTCCTCTTCCTTCTTTCTTGACCTTCTTCAAGGTAACACTTAGATTTTTGATGTAAGGCTATTTTTGTTGAAACAGTTAATGATTTAAATTGCCTACTCTATGATGTTTTGTCTTTAATGCACAAATTTTGATATGTTGTGTTTTCACTTCCATTCAATTTGAATTCAGTATATTTTTAAAATTTCTTTTGAGAATGTTTTCTTTTACCCATGAATTTTTAGTACTATGCTTTTAGTTTCTAAGTATTTGAATTTTTTTTGTGTGTGTTTTTTCTTATTGATTTATGATTTGATTTGCTTTTGGTCAGAGAACATATGCTATATGAGTTCAGTTCTTTTAAATTGTTAGTATTTGACTTTTGCTCCCAAGGATTTGTTATGGTAAATGTGTTCTGTTGTTGTTGGATGCTTGGATATTCTTGTTTAGTGATATTGCTAATTTTTTCTATATTTTCTCGGATTTTCTGTCTAGTTTTTCTATCAGTTATCTTAATAGATCAGCAATTACTAGATCTGACAATAAATTCTAATCCAAGAACAAACAAGAGAAGTACGTCTGGCCAGGAGTGAAATGGGTGCAATTGCTGCTATAAGACCACTATCTTGGTGATGGTAAAAAACATGGGGATTGCAGCAACACAGTTTCATAGAATACTCCCAGGCCATGGCTTATATGTTCTTCTCACAGGACTCAGTTTCATCTAGAACTTGCCAATCAGCTTGCCAATCCTCACACTACCTGAACCTCCCGTCCCTCTGTGGAGATCCCAGTTCTCTACTTTATATATAGCAGGGCCTAGAAGTTATCTGGTTACAAGAGGCATTGAATTTTAAAAGCCTCCAGTATCATGTACAGATGCATGTCCCATGCAATATTGGAATGGTTACATCATCTTTCTGTGTCTCATTGCCTCTTCCATTCAATGAAGTAAAGGGACCAAATTACTCTTAAACTTCCTTACTGCTTTAAAATAGTTATTCAGTGAGTGACTCATCTAAGTTACCATTGAACAAGGTTCTTATACTCCATTGTCATCAGTGTTTTTCCTTCATAACTATATGAAATTTCTATCCAGTGTGAAGCATGTACAGCAATTCTACATTTAGATGGAAAAAGATGATTCAGAAAATGTTATAAATTTCCTCAGACACCATGGTTGATCTTAGAGCAAAAATAAACAAGTTATTAACCTTGTGGATAAGTCTAGTCCAGTTGGGCCTTTGTTTATTCTGTGCTAGAATGCACCAAAACAACTTCCATTCATGGTATACTTTGGATGGTATTACTTCACCTCCTCTGAGGTAGCAAATTAAACATGGGTAGAAGTGGGTGAGCTTATTTCCAACCCAGATCTCTCTGATTATGTATCTGGATCATGTAGCTACTGCATTATTTATAGAAAACACAAGATAAAAACATAAAAAAACAAAAAACAGGGCACCCCTTTCTCACAGACACAGCACCTTTGGAAGGGCACATACTGAGGCTTTGTCATACACAAAAGGTAGGCAGAATTTATGATCTCAGATTTCATTTTTCTTTATGTATGTGAGGAATTGTGAATTTTCCAAATGAAATAGCACACATACACACTTAAGATCAAATGCTTTTTTTAGATATAGGCAACCCTACTAAAGGTTTATGTCATTTAGTCCTCAGAAGTCATATCAGAAAGCTCAGTAGTTTTGGAGTGAGTTTTAGAAACACCTAAATAATCAGGATGCTCCTTTTTGGCTTCATGATGTCAAAGTTTCACTGTACATGCTGTCATGGTCCTTAAGGTAGGAAAGTGACCTAATGCAAGACCCCATGGTCACTGGGATATTTAGGATTCTTCTTCCTGTCTCATATAAATGATAAATAATGTCTGGCACAATTCAGAAACTTGCTGATATTCAATCATACTAAGTGCCCCAAAACAGCTGTTCTGGTGAAGAGACTGAATTGGACACCATTTCCTTCATGGCTTAGAAGGACTCTGCTTAAAGGAGAATTTCAAAAAAAATCTGAATCAATTTATCTTATATAACCTGATGCTGTGCATGGATTTACTATTAGTTTACTATAATTACCAGATTTTTTTTCTCACTTCCTTTATCACATCCGTCCTTTTTCACACACTCAGCCTGTGTCTGCTGAGCAATCTCTGCACCAAACCCAGGGCAAGAAGATCCATTAGGCAGCAAGGCCATGGGTTCTTCTGATGGTGTGTGAAGGAAAAGAGGTCTCCACATAGCATTAGGAGTTGATATTGGAGTAAAGCAAGCCAGTTAAGGTACCCCATGGATTAAATCCTTCAAACCTTCACGTTGTTTCTATGTTAAAGTTAAAGTGCATTCAAGGAACACAAAGAGGCAGCCCTTATTTGGCCCTTGGCTACTTCTTTTATTTCCAGATACACTGTCCCCACATATTTTACCCTTTGGGGACTCCAGCCTTCCCATTGTCCTCCTCATATCACTTTTACTTTTCTCTTATCCCATCTTGTGACTCTCTTCCCTTTCTCCCTTTGCTGTGTGGGGTTCAATTTCGACCCTCCTTCAAACCTCAACATCATCTCCTCTGAGTGCCTGCTTTCCTGACCAACATCTCCCTTATGTCACCAACAGGGTGGGGCAAATACTTGTTCCTACAGTTTTTCTTCCAGCATCAGTTTCATCTCTAAAGGGGGAAATAAGACTTTTTGAAGGACTTGAGGTTAACATGATGTGGTTTGACTATGAAGCAGTTCTGCAAACTTCTGTGTAGTTTCCATTTTTGCAGTTGAGAATTGATGTTTTTCCCCCAGGACACAGTTCCCAGTTTCTAACTATAGATACATCTGTTTACATTGGCATCTCCCAATGTACAGAGTCCAACTGCCTCCACAGAGATCCCACATCAGGAAGTAAGTTAAATGGCTCATCACTGTCATTGTCAACAATAAATAGAAGGAATCAAACACATTCATTTACATGGCATATCCACATGGAATCCTCTAATTAGTTTTCATAATATAAATTGTGATCATATGTTTTAAAAATACTCACTAAACTGTTAGCTATTATCTCTCCTCAACTAACTTCTAAATTATGAATATGTCTGTTTTAGTTTCCCATCTTTAACTATCCATCCATGATTCTCAGTAATACTTCTGCTGTATCCTTTACTAGTTCAGGGTTTTAGAGAGTGTCATTTATCTCAGGAACAGATTGTGTCATGTGAGCTTGAAAAGCCTGGAGGAGGATAGCCCTTTTAGTAAGAGAATTGAAAAGAGGAAGTGAAATAACTTGAGTGAATTTCTCCCCCTTCAGGATGTCAAGACATTTCAACCACTCTTCTGAAGGTAGATTATTACAGAATCCAAATTCCTTCTCCATAATCTGGATTATGGATGCCAAACATAATCAGTGTTGGAGGGAAAAGTGTGCCTATAGGTTATATACAATGCACAGAAATGACACATGAATGTATTTGATTTAGGCAAAACATTTGAATTATCTTCTCTGGGCATGTCTGGATAGAGGGATTCATTTTCTATTTCCCATTTTAAGACGGTTGCATATTTGGGCTTCTTTTCCAGGCTTTCTTTTTTTTTTTTTTTTTATTAAATTTATTTATTCGTACAGAACTGGGGTACAGGCCACAGATGCGGAGGGTGAGAGGATTCACCAGGGACAGAGCGGGAAGCAGAACAGGCAGATCGAGAAGTACACTGCTGAGGGGAGCAGCGGGCGGGTCAGGAGAGGTCTGCCGCTCCATGTGGTCACCTCCGGGGCAGGCGGGGATCGAACTCATGAGGAAGTGGCTTAAGCTTCTTAGTGCAGTGCTTTAACCCGCTGCGCCACCAGGGAGGGCCATTTTTCCAGGCTTTCTTAAAGCTTATATTCCCCATTTAGCTAAAACTGCTTTAAAAATAGGAGCTGAGGAACATCCCATGTATGTGGACACTCGGCTCAGCTGTGCTTCTGCTGTACGCCAGTGGCAGTTTCAGGGACCAAGCCCCTCAGCAGGATCACACATGCTCAGCCTGCACCGGGGCACTAGACAGTATGCCGCCAGAGCTTGTTCCTTCCGCTCTTGTCAGAGCTGGACTGGGTGACCAGGCACTGACTTAGAAGCACTGGTGGGATGCAGCCCCTTCAGGCTCACAGGAAGCAGTTCCTTCCCACTTTGGAGTCATGTTCCTGGCTGAGGAAGTGGAAAGAGAAAATGACTCAAATATGGTGAAAAATAATCTTTCTCTTCTTTTTTTTTTCTTTTTTTTTTGAGATAATTTAACTTCAGCATCTAAAAGAAATAGCAAGTAGGCATTCACACATGAACACTTTTGTTGAAGGAGCATTGCAGGAGAACATTAAACTTCAAGTATGCAACATTATAAACCAATATGTGCTCATATTAAATCCCCACGAAGGGTCCAGTTCTGTCTTCACACACTGTTCCCTTTACTTAGTTTATCCACCACCCTTTTCCATCTGGTAACCGTTAATGGTCATAGAGTAAAAAGCTTATTTTTATTTTATGTAGTTATCTGTTTACCACGTAGATATGAAATTATACAATATGTTTCTCTGACTTATTTTGCTAAGCACAATAATTTTTAAAGCAAGCCTTATTATGCTGTTCTTTAATATCTTTCTGTGAAAAATTATGAGTGTCAACGAGTTACCACAGAGCTGTAAAATGAATGTTTCAGAACTGTTAGTCAGGGCTGTGACGTCCCTGAGCATGGCCTGGAGAGCCAAAGAGGACCCCCACCTGTCTGAGCTGGTTCCCTGCATGTGGGGGGTGGCACCTTCTACTACATACTGCTGCATGGTTTGGAGAGTATCAGTTGGAATAGAAAACTGGAGTGAATTTTGAAATGTGTGATGAGCCATATAAAGAATTTAAGTGTATTGTTAAGATACTATGATTTAATAACGGATGCAATGCTCCTAGTTCTGGTGGCTTTCATATTTTGAGAAAAAAAAAAAAAAGAGCTATGTTGTTTTCATCTGAAGCACTGGGAGGAAACACAAATGTTGAAGTTTAGATGCTTGTACATCCAAAGAAGGCGGAGCTGAGGGTAAGGTTGGGGTAACCTTGGGGTCCCTCAAACCATAGTGCACTGAGGGATGACTGTTTGACTACCCTGTCTGAGCCTAGACTGCTGGGGGAAGCTTCCAACTTCAAGTCAAGCCATCTTTTCCTTTCCTAGAATCATCAGGTAATGTTGCAACTATACATTTAGGTGAGTCTAGCTAGTTAGTCCTCACCCAAAAATCACAGCCTGTTTACAGATAGATGACTTGACATTTTCTGGCAATTACTGTATATCTAGAAAATAATTCAAATGTATTCACTCGACTTTCAGAACAGATGCAAGAGGAGAGAAGACAGACATTCTTAATTGCTGTGCTTGAAGTAAAAGCTATTACTGTAGATTTAGTTAACTGATTTTCTCACAAAGTTAATTCAAATGCATAAGGGAGGTGGAGAAATTATACCTGTCATGTCTGTGAGAGACTAATTAGGAATCTGGAGGACTCTGGGTTAAGATCTATTAACTCAGTTTAACACACCTTGGTAGGTGACCATTCCACATGTCTTCTGCATCATTTTTGAAAATTATCACTTACACACATGGATTTCACCATGGCACAAGATCTAGTCTAAAGCAGACCTGTATGCAAGGCGAGGCTATATTAGAACCTATGTGTGCTGTTCAGTTTATTAAAACTTTTCACTGGGCTATTATTTTCTTATAGGGAATACATAAAAAGAAGTCATTGTGTAAGTATTTTAATTTTCCTACATGCAAGTGAGTAAATAACTGAAGTTATACTTCCTCAGATATAATCTAATGACAACTTGATTTGAATATTCAGTTCAGTTCATAGAATAACAAATGATCCGTTTCTTAATGTTTATTCATCACAACTCCTGGAATTGAGTAAAGTAGCTTCATATGCATTAAAAAGTATTTGAAAGAAAAAAGAACTGGACTTGTCTACCAGTTACCAGAAGATTCACTGAAGGAAAGAAACCACCTCACTAATCTGCAGGCTTCCATTTCTAAATGGAGCAATTAAGATTACATCCAATACCTGTTCTAAGAATTATAGGTTATAACACCTGACCCATAGTGAGAGGACAGAAAAGTGCTTTTGTTCATCCTGTTTCCAGGCCCACACTCTGTTTCGGCTGCTGCTGTTTCAGTTTGGCTTATGAGTAGTAGAACAGAGTCCTCAGACAACTCTACTGTCATAAAAGCTTTGTCTTATATTGAGATTTCTGTTCAGCTGTCGGCATTTCATCAGCCTATAATTAACATCCTGATCCAAAATATCTTACAGATCCTTTTATAAAGTCTTACTGTGCCCATACTGATTAGCTTGTTATCCTACTAATTCACATTTGAGGGACAAGTGCAGATGTAAAAATCTCAGTATCCTAGAATATCATGATCTAAAAGGACTCTACAGGGAATCTGCCTAACAATTTCAAAATCTGGTTTTATATCAGAATAACCTGGAAAATTACCTGGAATTACCCAGGGTCAAGCCCAATTCCAAGGCGGACAGCATTGTAATATTAATTTTTTTTTCCTGATAGTTCACTGATTCCTATTTAGATTTGCATCATTACCATTCTCAGGCTTACTGTGGGCTTAATTTGCTTTCGTTATTATATTTATTTATTTTTTAAAGATTTATTTATTTATGCAGCCAAGAACTGGGGTGTAGGATAGAGATGTGGGAGGTGAGAGGATTTACCAGAGATAGAGCAGGGAACAGAACAGGCAGGTCACCTGTAGTACACTACTGAGGGGAGCAGTGGAGGAAACAGGGGAGGTCCGCTGCTGCCCTGTGTCCTTCAGCTTCCTGGTGGGGGATCCAACTCCTGCTGTAGTAGCTGCCAATAGCTTCATAGCTTAACCCTTTGCACCACCAGGAGCCCCTTAATTTGCTTTTTAAATATTTTCTTTAGATGAAATATAAGGTCTTTGATCTGAAACCTTTTCTAATTTTAGTGTTTTGTGCTTTACACTTTCCCTAAGTATTATCATATTGATTTCCCACAGCCTTCAAGGGGTTTGATCTTAGTTTTCTTCAGTTAAAATATACTAATTTGATTTTTTATTTCTTCCTTGATTCCTGAGTGATATTAATTTAGGTGTACCATAGATAACATGTTTTCCAAATATTTGAAGTTATCTAGATATTTTCCTGTTATTGACTTCTACTTTTGCTCCACTGTGATCCAATAACATTCTTTTTATGAGTTAAGTCCTTTCAGATATATTCACACATATTTTACAGCCCAGGATAAGTTCTACATTGGCATAGAGGCACTATGTATTCTGCTGTTGTGGAGTGCTCAGTGAATCAGACCAGTTAGCTAAAGGTAGTTCATACTTTTGTATAAATCTACTGGATGGTTTTGAAAATGATTTCCAGCAATAGATGAGTGGGATTTTGGAACTCTGGCAATACATGCGATCTGTCTATTTCTCTTTATAGTTCCATCAGTGTTTGAATTATGAATTTGGTGCACTGTCATTAGGAGCAACAAAAGTTAAGATCTTTTGTCTTCGACATCAGTTGATCCTTTTATCATTGTAAAATAAATGTCCTGGCAGTATTCTTGCTATGAAGTCTTCGTCTGATATTAAAATAGATACCCTAACTTGCTTTTGATCAGTGTTAGTATAGTATTGGTTTCCTCCATATTTCACTTTAAACCTGTATTTGTCTAAAACATGTTTTTGTAGGCACTGTGTAAATGGGTTTGCTTTTCAAAAATTAAGTCTAACAATCTCTGGGTTTTATTTGGTATTTCTAGACCTTTTATATTTAATGTAATGATCAATGATGTCAAATTTAAGTCTATAATCTTAAATTTTAGTGGGATTCTATAATTCTTTTTGTTATCCCTCCCCCTTTTATGATTCCCTTTTCCTTTGTCTCCTTATTTTGTTACTTTAGTGGTTCAGTTAAAGATTTATAGTATTTATATTTAACTTGGGAAAATCTACTTCCAGTGGATGTTATATCACATCACATGTAGTATAAAAATACTGCAATAGTATATTTCAGTCTCCTCTCTCCTAAATTTCATGCTTTTGTGGTCATTCATTTTCTTAAACATATGTTATGAATTCCATAAGGCATTGTTGTCATTTTTGTTTAAATAAATTACATTTATTTGCACATATCATTCCCATTTCTGGTGTTTTTCTTTCCTTTGTGTTCTGCTGTTGTGGAGTGCTCAGTGAATCAGACCAATTAGCTAAAGGTAGTTCATACTTTTGTGTAAATCTACTGGATGATTCCTTTGTGTAGATTATATTTCTTATCATTCTTACTACTAAAAGAACTTCTTCTAATTTTTCTTTTAACATGAGACCATGATTATTTGTTTTGTGTGTGATAATGTTTTTCCATCAGAGATTTTCAAAGTATTTTTTGGTAGCTTATTGGGGGAATAGCTGAAGATGTAAACTAGCTAAAGTGTACAACATGATAATTTGTTATGTACATACATTCTGATATGACTCCTCTCCTCTAATTAACACATCCATAAGTATATAAGTTTTGATGAAAACATTTAAGTTCTACTCCCTTAGCAAGGTCCAGTTATACAATAAGGTGCTATCAACTCTAGTCACTTGATATGAATTTGTTCTTAATAATTTCCTCCAGTTAAGTAGCTATTTTATTTGGAAGGATTTCTATTAAGCTCCTCATTCTGAAAGTCCAATCTCTCTCTCCTACCTTTATTTTTAGGTTTAAACACACATATAACACATATATATATTATGTTAAACACATAATATATATATGTATGTATATATATATGTATGTATATGTTAAACACATATACATACACACACACATATTTGCTCACATAGGATGGGTTAAAGTCTTTTTTACTTGATTTTCTTTTTTGTTTAATTTTCCTTGTCAATATCTAAACATTGTTCACCACTGTCTTCTCTTTTGCATTGGTTCTCATGGGAATTTACTGTCCTATTTGTCTTTTTTTCCTTTCATTGTTGTGTTTCCTCCCTTATGAATTATGTATTTTTCCTTTTATCAGGTGACTGAGCAGTTTAATTATGAGTTACCTTGAAACATCTTTCTCATTTTTTAGTTTGCTTGAACTTATGGTGCTTTCTATTAAATTTTTGCAATGAAATATTATTCAAGGATGTATTTTTTGATGCACAAGGATATATTTTTTACTTGTATTTTCCTCCTTTCAAGAGATTCTAATTATGCATATTTTAGGCTGTTCTACAGATAACTCATGCCTTTTCTATTGAAACTTTTTCTTTTATATATCATTATTTTAGATAGCTTCTATTGCTCTATCTTCAAGTTCACTATTGTTTTTTACTACTATGTGCAATCTACCATTAACCTTTCTTTTTTTTTTTTCCATCTCAAATAGCATAATCTGATTTTCCATCAGTTTTATTTAGGTCTCATTTATATCCTCAGGTCTCTATTTTTTTTTTAAATTCCTTTTTTTTAATATGTATAATAGAGTCAATAATGTATTATTATTATTCACGCTGCTTATTCTAATGTTTGTGTCAGTCTATGTCAATTTCTGTTGATTGATTATTTTTATAATGGATTACATTTTCCAACTTCTTTGCATGTCTGCTAATTTTGTTGATATTTAAGATGTTGTGACTTTACCTTGTTGACTGCTGGATATTTTTATATTTCTATAAATATTCTTGAGTATCATTCTGGCATGTAGATAAGTTACTTAGAAACTATTTAATCCTTTAAATATTGCTTTTTTCAATTATTTGGCAAATATAGAGAATTTCTCTGGCAGATCTTTGAGATTTTCCTGAATATTATGCCAAAAGCCCTGAGAATTTGGAATTTTCTATTCTAGTTTTTTAGAATAAATACTCTTCCCCAAGATATGGGAACACAGGAAATTGTTCCCCACATTGGTTTTGACCAGTCTTGCTTGCTCGCTCTCTCTCACACACACACACTTACACACTTGCTCTGCTAAATTCTATAAACAAAGACCTATGTAGATGTCCCTGATTACCTCTCTGTAGCTTTCCCTTCTGAATTGCTTGCTATGACTCCTAATTGCATTGTTCTCCTTACTCTCAGCTTGATCTCATCAACTCAATCCACTGGGCTCTAGCTGGATGTCTCACTCTAAGCCATAGCTTGGAAATTCAAGGCAGTGTTCTGGAACAATTGTAGCTAGCTCTACTTGTTTCTAGTGTCAGACATCACTGTCCTTCATTGCTTTATGGTTAGTGTCACGAAAACTATTTTTTATTTTTTGTTTTGACTCTTTCAAGTGACAGTGTAACTCCAGCTCCTATTGGCCCATCTTTGGTGGAAGTAGAATTGTCTATGTTTCTGATTTTAACGTTGCAAGCCTGTTTCTTCCCAGCAGGCTCACATGGACTTGAGTTTCTCCTAGTACTTGATTTGAGGAGTTACTTCCTAAATTATGAATAGCAAGGGGCTTTGTATGCTTCTTTGTTAGCCACTTAAACCTAATAGTGTGGATTGGCTATATATATGCAGAAATCAGCTAGAATGGGCACAAGTGGAGGGTTCCCTGTGGCTGTGGGCTCTTTGAGCTCTCTGGACTCCTCATGACCTAACTGGAGTGACCAAATACCTGAACCTCCTTCCCCTATGTTTCTTTTCTTTATATTAGCAACATCATTTCTCTTCTTCAAGATGGCTAGTTGGGCTTATTTACAAGTTGTGATTGGCTTTTTAATGGTCACGTCCATGAGTCAGATAGCATCATTGCTATGATACTTCATTAGTCAAAGTCAGTCACAAGGCTAACCTCAATCAAGTAGACTCTATCCAGTTGTTCCCCAGCTTTTTGTTCATTTCCATTCTACCATGATAGCTTTCCTCCAGCTTGTATTTGTAGAAGCAGAACTACCTGTCTGAAGGACACAAACTTTGCAGAAATCATGCCTTGCTATCTACTTTTTCCATCAGGTCATAGAAGTGAGTGAACATCTTTATAACTTAACAGCATTTTTCTATTTATAGGTCAAAGCTTTGGCAGTATTTACTAAGAAAAAAATGGCAAAAGGTTAGAAGCTTATTTGGTTTCTAAATTATTACTGATTCTTAACTGGACAAGTACTTTGGGCTTTATCTAGACATGTTTCATTCAAGACAAAAATCTTGATACATTTTCTTCAGGTATCCACTTTCCATATGATCTTCCTTGAAAGTAATATATTATTATTAAATGTACCATAGCTACTGTAACATATGACATTGACAGTTGAAATTGACCTCAATGTTAGTAGGGTACACTGTTTAAAAGCAATTCAGGTAATATTTTAGGTATGGTCTTTTGAAATATAAGAAAAATATTACACATAGAATCAGGGTTGAAAATATGTAAGTTTAGGCTACTTAACTATATTTGGACATTGTCCTAATGTTTGTGTATACTGCTATTCAAGAAGATTAACCATAAACCCAAATGGCTAAAAAGCAGTGACTAACTCTTTAACAGTCTCACATTTTGAATATGTAGTTTGTACTTCATGTGATATTTCTTATCACTCAAGAATGTGCACAAGCTCATAATTTTGATTCCAAAACTATGGCAAACAAGCTTTCTTCTAAATATAGATGAGATAGGAAACTTGAGTGATAATCTTGCAGCTATTTGTTGGAGAATAGAACTTGGGGTTCAGTGGTCTGGGATTCTGCTTTGATAGGTGCTGGCAGGTATGTGTGACCTCCATACATAAAACTACTAGTTCAGTTTCTTTATATTCTCAAATTACTTGCCTAAACTTAAGATGCTGACAGTTTATTTTTAAACAATTCCTCCTCACTCTTCCTGCCAACCTCTTGCAAAGAGGCACACATCATTTTTAAGTTGGAAGGAAAGGAAAGGAGATAAAATTAATGCAATAAGTGACAGCAGCAGAGCAATCACTTGCTTGCTTTGAGGGGCTGGGAGTTGATGCTTCTGGCTCGTTGTTGGAGGAAGCTGAGCTGGTAAGGTGTTAGGTTCCCCTGGGCTTTATCCACAGCACCTTGCTTGCCTGTTTTAGTACAACTATGGCCACACTATATGAGAAATATTCCCAGAGGTGTCAAAAGGGATAGGGAAACAGAAAGGGAAATCATTCTCTGAGCACTTTCACCCTCCTCTTCAGCTCTGCCTTGGTCATGCACTTTGATCACAGCTGCAGAAGTTCTTCAACTGCACAGTGGGCTGTTTGGGGCTCTTTGAATTTGACAGAAAGCACCGCACAAGTATAGAGGTAGAGTACTGATAATAACCCATTAGTGTGATACAGGGGCTCTTTTCTTGGAGACTCTTGCATTCTTCTCTTTCCTTCTCAGTTTTGTCCTGATTTCCCCTTACCAAACTGGGCATGCAAATGAGAAAATCCTACTAACGACCTTAAATTTTGTCAGGTGATCTGTGAGGCTTGGAAAACTGTTAAGTTTCTAGTAAATTCAAACATACATGCATATCTATACTCCATCAGTAGAGAGACAAACTAGCAAACAGAAGCAAGCGTTAGCCAGAAAAAGAAGTGATTTGAGGATATTGGGAAGGATGTTGATAAAGGTCTTTAACCTCCCATAGCAGTTGACCCAGGAGTTTACTTAGTACACTTACCGCCAAGAACGCAGTTAGGTTATAGGTGCTCAGTAAGTACATACTCGCGTTGTTCTTACAAGACTCGAGACAGTCCAAGACAAAGACAGCATCATCATAAAGTTGGGGGTAGGTTAGAACTGCAACCAGGATGGAGCCAGCAATGTACAGTGATCTCAGGGAAGATCCAGCACCACGCTGACCATTTCTCCAAGGAAGTGAAGCATTCATAGGGTAGGAGTGATATAGTCTCTGATCTCCTAATTCTAAAAGATTAAGAAGTTAACAGGTGAAAAGGTCCCCTGATGTTGTTTACTTAGTCTGATATGTTAGTCTGGATGGTTTGCCCTCTCAGGCCATTTGTTAACATAATTAAACTGATATGCTTCACACCTAGACTCCTGTGTTACAACCAAGAACCAACCTACCCCCCTCACATACCTACCCCAGAACAATGTTCTCTCTCTGTTAACGTGTTTCCCTCAAGATTCTGCATTGTGGAAATGTCCAGATCACAAGAATAAAGAGGGTCCTACATTTATCAGTCAGGATTAGGCACTAACTAAAGAGTCTAGAACGATATTAACTTTCCCTAGAAAAATTGAAGGACCTTCACTATGGTCAAAATACTATGCCCAGACATCCCTAAATTAAAAAAAAAAATTAGGTAAACATCAGTTTAGATTTGGGGAAATAACAGTTTAAATTAGGTTCGGCAAAGTCTATGCTCTTCAGTCATTTCTGCATCATTTTCTGCCTTCTCACCCTCAATGATCTTCCACTTCATATTCACTTTGGCCCATTTATTGTCCTCCCATTTCTCATCTTTGTTCCCCTCTTTAAAACAACACTCCTGTGTCCCAAACTTACCACCACAGATCCAGGACCTACTCCATTTTAGAGGGTTTAAGCTTTGTTTGCCATACCCCAAAATGTGGTCCTTGACACAACTCAGAGATGTTTAAACATTGGCATACTTACTCTTATTTTAAATTCTGATCACATCATCTACTCTTTTCAGTTCTCCAATTCTCTTAGCCCTTTCAAAAATGTTCTTTTTCTTCATTGTGTAGACCTTGACACCTTTCTTACAGCGACCGACATCGCCCTTTGCTTCAGAGAAACACCTTCTACTTTCCCTTTCAGCCATTTCTTTTTCCGCCTGCCACTCACCGACTCAGCTCTTCCACCAGTTACCTTTCATTCTGTTTTCTTTGTATACTGTCATCTTTAATTTGCTAACAGAGACTTTTGTGGCCTCAACCTCTATTCTCATGTTTTAATATATATTTTCCGAAGTCAATCACTTTGGTTTAGTCCACTTTTCTTCTTTGTTTTACATTTGTCATTTACTTCTGGCTATCTGAGGTGTGGGCTATCCTGCCAGACTCTGACCTAACATATATAGGAACTTTTCAAATAGGTGCCCACTAATTCATCAATTGTCCATCTCATTCTTACAGCCTTCACTGTTGCCAGAACAATCTGAACAAGTTAGTTGTGACACAGACCCCTTCCTTATTAAAATTATCCAACATGAAATTCAAACTTCTTACTCCGCCAATAAACTTTACAATCATTTTTATAATAAGCAACTTTTCTTTCTAGACATTTTTCCCTTTCTTCTTTCATGCCTGATAAATACTAGTAAAATCAAAGACAGGGCGCTCTCTGCAGAGCCTGTGTGTGTAAGTGTATATGTAGTGCTGCCTACTTAGCAAGAGCTGCTCCTGCTGTCTGACACCCTGCATTTTCTGTTTTCTTTTGGAATAGCTTCATTTCAGAAGGTCGCTTTGTCCAATGAGTTTTCTCTGCAAACCACTGTAAGCTCCACATGTATTCTTTATAAAACATATTACTTTCTTTCATTTTTAAAGATGTATTTATTCATACAGAACTGGGGTGCAGGCCAGAGGTGTGGGGGGTGAGAGGATTCACCAGAGACAGAGTTGGGGGCAAAACAGGCAGTTTGACTAAGTACACTGCTGAGGGGAGCAGCGAGCGGGTCAGGAGAGGTCTGCTGTGCCACCTCCCTGGCCAGAGATCAAAGTCACGCTACAGTGGCTGTGAGAGCTTCATAATGCTGCACTTTAGCCTGTTTTGCCACCAGGGAGGGCCCAGAACATATTAGTTTCAACATTATTTTCTACTTAGACATACACACGTATTTCCTTCCCTTCACTGGAGGAGTCTCAAAGGTAGTGCATCTGAGTGTTTTTTGTTTTCCTCTAGTACCTTGTTTTGTCATGGTAGAGTGATAACAAATTTCGATTGACTGAAATTAGCGTCTGACATCTCCACTGTGTATATGTAGACACAGAGTGTCTGACTTTGTGTGTATGGAGCCTTTATTTTTCATATATTTCTATAAGCATAATTTTTCTTCTGCCTTACCAATTTGGATGTCTTATCTTTCTTTTCCTTGTAAGCTGTGAACTTTTCATGTATGGTCTTTATCATGTTGAAGTAGTCCCTGTGGTTCTTCATTTACTATTTTTATCACAAAAGGGTGTTGAATTTTGTCAAATGCTTTCTTTGGGTCCACTGAAATAATCATGTATTTTTTCCTATTTTGTTAATGTTAATGTGTTCTAATTGACTTTCATGTTAAGGTATTCTTTCCTGAAGCATTTCAGGAATAAATCCCACTTGGTCATGGTATATAATCCTTTAAGTTTGCTTTTAAATTCTGCTTGCTGTTTGTTGAGGATTTTTGCATCAGTATTCATAAAGGATTTTGGCCTGTACTTTTCCTGTAGTATCTTAGTCTGACTTTAGTATCAGAGTAATGCTGGCTTCATAGAATTAATTTGCAAGTGTTCTCTCCTCTTCAGTTTTTTGGAAGTGTTTGGGAGGAATGTTGTTAATTCTGCTTTAAATGTTGGTAGAAATCACTAGGGACACCATCTGGCTCTGGACTTTTCTGTGACAGTTCTTTTTTTATTACTGAGTCAATCTCTACTTAGGGTTTCAGATCTGCTGAGATTTTTTACTTCTTCATGATTCAGTCTTGGCAGGTTGTATGTTTTTATGAATTTATCTACTTTTCTAAGTTATCCTATTTGTTGAATTCCACTAGTTCAACTTACTATTTACACTAGTCTTTTATAATCTTTTTTTTATTCATAACAACAGTTATAATGTCCTCCCTTTTATAACATTTGATTTTTCTCTTAGGTAAAGATTTATCACTTTTGTTATCTTTTTGAAGAATGAGATTGGTCTTGTTGGTATTTTCATAGTCTTTCATTTGTATATTTATCTCTGCTAAAATCATTATTATTTCCTTTCTTCCTGTAACTTTTGGTTGAGTTGGTTCTTTTATTTTCTAGTTCCTCAAGATGGAAAATTGGGTTATTGATTTAAGGTTTTTCTTCTTTTTAATGGAAGTTTTCACTGTTATAAAGTTCACTGCATCTACTAAGTTTCTATACATAGAACTTTCATTTGATTTCTTTCTCTTACCCTTTGTTTAATTGTGGGCTGTTTAATTTTTACCTGTTTATGGATGCTCCAGTTTTCCTTCTCATGTTGATTTCTAATTTCATTTTACTGTAGTGAACTGGGGTATGGCCAGAGGTTCAGGGGGTGAGAGGATTCACCAGAGACAGAGTAGGGAGCAGAACAGGCAGATCCACTGAAATATACTTCTGAGGGGAGGGTCAGGAGAGGTCTGCTGTGCCATGTGGGTCACCTCCCAGGTCGGAAATTGAACTTGCTGCAGTGGCATTGGATAGCTTCATAGTGCTGCACTTTAACCCATTGTGCCACCAGGGAGGGGAGGGCCCTTTAATCTTATTTGTTGAAGACTTGTTTTGTGATCATATATGCAATCTATCTTGAAGAATGTTCCTTGGAATTTAAGAAGAATGAGTAACCTGTTGTGTGTAGCATTTTCTATGCATCTATTAGATGCAATTACTCTCAGTGTCTTCATGTTCTCACACTCTTTACTGATACTGTGACAGGTTATTCTGTCTATCACTGAAAGTGAGGTATGGAAATGCCCTGCTATTTATGTTGCTGTTTTCCCTTTAACTCTGTCAATGTTTGCTTTTCATGAATTTGTATGAAATATCTTTATCATTTTGAATATTCTGTCTTAGATTTCATTGGTTATTTCTTCCAGCTGGTAATATAGTGTTGAGTCCCTCCAGTGAATTTTTCAATATAGTTATTGTATTCTTCAGCTCCCAGCATTTGCTTTTCACCCCATACTTTCTGTCTCTGTTATGAAAGCTTGTTTTGTTCAAACATCATTTTCCAGATTTTGTTTAGTTTTCTGTGTTCTCCCTTAATTCATTGTGCATCATATGGTTATTTTGAGTTGTCTAGTGAATCAAACACATGTTTCTTTAGGGTCAGCTTCTAGAGATTTAATTTGTTCCTTTGGTTGGCTCATGTGTCTTTTATGTCTTATTATCTTCTATGAGACTTAGGCATTTGAAAAAATTAGCTACTTCTCCCAGTCTTTGATGTCTAATTTTGTGCAAGGAGGACTTTCACCTATTTTCTTGCAATCTCTGAAGTCTTTTTTGAGAAAGAATCCTTTGGGGCTTGCGTTTGTAGTCTCATCAAAGAGGTTTGCTGGTCTCTACTCAGGAGCTCCCCCTGGTTCTGTCTACTGTACTGAGCCTTCTTTGGTGCTGTTGCAATCTAACCTGCAGGAGCTCCCCTCAGATGTCTTGTCTGTGGCACTGCAGACTTTGCTGTTAGACCAAACCATAATGAAGACTTTTACTCTCATTAGCTTACAACCTGATGCTGCCTTCCTGCAAGTTGGATTCAGGCAAGACAAAACCCAATGCCTCAAACAATTCCCCAAAAGTCAGGTTATTCGGTGCATGATCTCTTCTCTTTCCCAGCCCAGAGAGAAGTCCAGAAGATGGGAGTTTTCTCTTGTTGGGAAATCATGCTGTTCTGGGATAGGGTCTCTGTGGAATGCATGCCATGAATTTTCCCATAGGGCTTCCACGATGTTCACTTCCAACTTGCCTGGAGTAAAGGAACTCCTAAGTGACTTTTGGACTTTTTACAAAGACAATTAAGTTGATCCATGTATTGTTGTTAAGTTGATCACTCCAAAGGGGATGGAGGTCTGGGCATCCTATTCTTCCAGTTTTGAATTTTAATGATATCTGTCAAATACTAGGCTGTGCATACCATTTTCAATCCCTTAGTTGTTTAAAGATTTAATGCAGTTAGTTTTTCAAATCTGCTATGGAATGACAGTTATGTGGGTGAATGCAGCCTGATATTCCCAGCCAGACAGTAGAAAGAGAAGGAACAATCATGATGGGAGTTTTTAAAATTTATCTTTCCTATTATAGCTAATAGAATTCATGGTTGGAAAGAAAACTTACTTCAAACATTCAATTTACAGATGGAAAAAATGAACTGCAAGAAATTTAAATTACTTTCATAAGGTCATATGGCTATTTCAGAGTCAGAGATGTAAAGATTATGAGACTTCAAAGAGGTCTTCCTCTATTCTCCTATGTTCTTACCACCACATTCTTTCAAGATACAGAAATTGAAGTGTGAGTTTTGAGCTCCTCCCTGTCAGGACTCTGAAGGATTTTTGGCTCTAGACTTTAACTCCACTGCTCTTTTCTGCCTTTGAGAATTTGAGTTCTCAAGCTGTCTGCTTTAGTAGTAAATTTTTGTATAGATGGATATAAAATGCAGACTCTCACTGTTTACCTCTGTCTCACTTACAGGTGGGATCCACAGTGAACCTTTGATAAGTAATCTTGATCTTTGTAAACTCTGGAGATCACATACTAAAAGGATGATTGAGAAAGAAATGAAGGTTTTGTGATTGACAGCCATAGTCCTGAGATTAGTGCAGTGATTAGTTAGAGAGCCTGTGATCAAATGTCTGAACCAAGTTACTTAGCCAGATAGAAATCCAAACTGAGCTGAAATAGGATTTATCATCTCAGGGTCCCAACACTGAATGCCCCAACATGGACCTGAGGTCCTGGCAAAACTGTTAGATTAATCAAGAATCAAACAAATTTATGAGCTGATCACTCAATTCCTTCTCTCTACCCCCTGTCACCTAGCATACTCCAAGTTAGAGAAAAACATTTGATGACACATCTCCACAACATAGTATGGACGGCTTTACCTAAACCCAGAGGAAGGATACTTGCATATTAATAAATGTCTGGGCTTATTACTTGCTCTGGTGATGATAATGGTATGATGATATGATGTTGATGATGATGATGATGATACTGAACTCCTACTGAAGTAATTCCCTAGAATTTCTGTTAGTGTCATCTACCCTGAGTATTTTGTTCTGCGGGAGGCTGCAGAATCCTGGGTAAATGACCTCGCTTACATTTTAACTTCCTATCTATAAAATGGCGATAGAAATGGTATAACACACTGAGTAAATGAAATGTTCTTATTATAGTGCCATTTAATAAATATTAAGTGAGCAGAAGTGGGAGAGGCGGTACTTAAAGGCAAGTTGGCAGTGGAGTGGAGCAGTGGCAAACCCAGAGCATCATCCTGCCCACTGTGACTCTTTGTTCAGGTCAAGGTAAAGGAAAGAGGCTCTAGGCTTCAGGGATTTGACAGCAGAGCCCCCACTCTCTTTCCCCAAAGGCAGGGCAGACTAGAAAGGGGGCTTCTGGTGATTGGAACATCCTTCTTTAGCCCTCACAGGTAAAAGAGTCGGTGTTATTTGCTCCTTTTCCCCCTATTAATTTGCTGATATATAACTATTCCTATCATTGCATTGAAATTTTCACGAAAAAGAAAACATGTTTAAGTAACCAGTATGACTTTTAGACATATTTTCTGAAAGTCAGTAAATCCAAATTTTGTCGTTCTTTTCTGTAGCTAATTGCCGGGGCCAAAACATCCATAGCTATAATTGTGCTGATGATACTGAACTTTTGACTTCACAGCAGCCTGACAGCCCTTCCTGAGTTAGTTCTGTTGTCAATACCACTGACATGTAGGGTTCCTGGGGCACCAAGGGGCAGAAACTTGAAGATCATAGAACTGGCCAGCAGCAGTGTGCTCCCCTACGCTTCCTGTTTAGCACGTCTGCTCCCTGTCCCTTAGTTTCTCCATCCCTCATTCCTTCTGCTGCTGATGGGGGCTATGAGGGTTGCCTGCCCTAGCCAACTCTGAGGCCTGGACCCTCCTACACCCTAGTTTCCTTCCTGCCAACACTTACTGGTGCCAAAGTCCAACTCTTCCAATACCCCATCTGTTCTATTTCTGGTATCATCTATTTCTTCCCTGTTTATGAATTAATGTAAATCATTTCATTCACTCTCCCAATGTCACTGTCAACTTTCTCTTCTTCCAGGAGTTGGTATGATTTCTTATGTAACAGGTACTATTTTCAGGAGGATCCTAGTGTTGGATGATTTTTTATCAGTTCTTTGTCCACCTAACTATTGGTTTAGCTTGTAGCTATTATCAGCTTTTGGGGAACATTTATTTTTATTTTTGAAGATTTATTTATTTATGCATACAAGAATTGGGGTGTAAGCCAGAGGTGTGGGGAGGAGTGAGGATTCAAAAGATACAGAATGGGGAGCAGAACAAGCAGATATACTGAAATACACTGCTGAGGGGAGCAATGGGTAGGTCAGAAGAGGTCCGCTGTGCCATGTAGGTCAGCTCCTTGATTGGGAATCAAACGCATGCTGTTGTGGCTGAGGATAGCATCGAGATACTGTGTTTTAACCCCTGTGTCACCAAGGAGGTCCTTGTGGGGAACATTTAAAAGTTACTCTTTCTTGTTGACATTTGCAATCTTGTGTGAATATTTAACTTGTTAAATACAAGTAAACATAATGCTTTAAAACCACAGTTTTCAGGAAGCACAGCTAGGTGCTACTCATTGCTACATCCTGCATGCCAAGAACTGTGCCAGGTACTGTAGGAAGGGATGAAGGTGACTCACACAGACCCAGCTCCCCAGTGGCCAGGCCTAGCTGGGAGTATTAAGGATGTTCCATGAGCATGTTCAGTAAAAACTACATGCTTTTCTAAAAACTGAATTTTTTAAAATAAAAACAAAAAAATAATAAAAACTACATCTTTTTAAAATTTTTTTATTTTTATTAATTTTTTTATTACAAAAGTTTATTTTTACATCATTTTGTACATTTTTTTTCCATCTCGATTGTAATCCCCGCGGGAAAAACTACATCTTTTTTAAAACTGTTTTTATTATAGATTATGTACAGACCTTTGACTTCCTTGTTTAAATTTATTCATTTTTATTGCTTTTTTGATGTCATTGTGAACAGGATAGTGTTTCCCCCTAATTTTCTTTTTCAGATGTCTTATCACTATTGTAAAGAGATTACTATGTGTTGGTTTTATAACCTGCAACTTCATTGAAGTTGTTGCTTAGTTCCAACAGCTCATTTGGTTGACTCTTCAGGATTTTTTCTACATAAGATGATATCATCAGCAAATAAAGACAGCTCTACTTCTTTCTTTCTAGTTTGGATGCTTCTTATTCCTTTGTCAAGTCTGAATGTTCCAGTGAAGACTTGAAGTACCATTCTGAATGGCATCCTGTCTTGTTCCAGTTTTTC
This sequence comes from Condylura cristata, assembly GCF_000260355.1. Lineage (NCBI taxonomy): Eukaryota > Metazoa > Chordata > Mammalia > Eulipotyphla > Talpidae > Condylura > Condylura cristata. The sequence goes on along the minus strand of NW_004567136.1, from coordinate 3,557,575 downwards.
TCCACTGATTATAATATTAGCGGTGGGCTTCAGGTCTTTGAATGATAAACCTTGACCTGCCTGTGGGCAATCTCTTTTCTGGGTAGCATTATTAGAGTTGATTTCCTGAAAGCTCCTTTTACTTTAGCATGATTTTGCTGAAAATAACACTGACTTAAAATGGAAAATTTCTCCAGCTCTTGTGTACATGCATACACATGGAAGTGTGTGCATTCCAGACTTTTATTTCTATACACCTTGTCACACTGTTGCATCTTAATACTCATTTGACACTTCCCACTGCAAGTTTTAAAGCTTTATATCTACAAGTTCTTTTTATTTGATGAGATGAAAAGCTCTGTAGCTCTGAAGTCTAAGAAACTTCTTGAAGCGACCAGAAAAATAATTTCTTGCTAAAAGTAGGCTCTCAACTGACTGTCGTTCACGGGCTTTTGTGTGACATCACCAAAGATTATGTAGCATTTGGAGACAGGGTATTTGTTGAATCCAATTATGGTGAAGAAAGATGTACTTAGCTCTTCAAAGTGGTCAGTTCAAAGCCTAATGTAAAATAAAAAACATACTTTTGATGACATGTGAGTATTCTATGCCCAGTACATACATAGAATTGTCTTGGGGTGTATTCCCAAATACCAGTAGCTAGCTCTTTGAGGCTCACATGACTTGATTTTGCTGACAGATGTTAGGGGAGTTGGCTAAAGTGTATAATCATTGTTTTCATTTTTCTTGTAGGGCTGGGAGAACATACCACAGGTTACAGACTGCTGGGTTCTTAATCACAAGGGACAGGGAGCTCAGAAGTACCACAAATCATTCCAAAAATACAGTGTGAAAGTCCATTTATGAGTGATTAGCTATTTAACAAAACTGAAGGAAGCTACTGAAATAATTACAGATACATACACTCTTGTTCCCATGGAAACAATCCATTTCATATCCACCAGTTACAAAGTCTTGTGCACATTCCTCCTGGGCAGAGTTACTCTAAGTTGGTGCTGTCCTAGCCTTTCTCGCCTGCAGGTGCTGAGTACAGAGGGCCGCCTCCTTTCAAAGGACATTTGCCCAAGGCTCAGTGGCTGACCTTCTTACCAATCTGATTACCAGTCCCTCTTGGTTCTGTTGCCGACATTGAAAGAGAACTGGCTTTCTTTCAGGCTCCTTGAGTCCAGTTTAACCACTGAAGTGCAATGTTAGAAATTACAATTTCTGTTTGTGTCAACTGTATGCCCTCATAGTTGAAACCACAATTCTTTGATTTACTAAAATGTCATATTTTAGGAAGGTATAGGAGTTTTAAGTCTGTGGCAAATATCTGTGTCCTGAAGTCACAATAGCAGCAACAAGCAATATTTATCATTCTCTTTGGTTTGTATACTTTCAAAATCTTTGTTCTGAGTTGCATTGCTTCAGAACAATAGCTTGGTAGCCACGGGGTAAGCAACGTGAGTCTGATATTACTCATCGATTAGGTTGATCTTTATAGCAAAACTTTGACATTAAATTACTTATGGCCCTCCCTGGTGGCGCAGCGGGTTAAAGCACAGCACTGAGAATCTAAAGCCGCTTCGCATGAGTTCGATTCCCGCCTGCCCCGGAGGTGACCACATGGCGCGGCAGACCTCTCCTGACCCGCCCGCTGCTCCCCTCAGCAGTGTACTTCGTCGATCTGCCTGTTCTGCTCCCCACTCTGTCTCTGGTGAAGACTCTCGCCGCCCCTGAGCCTCTGGCCTGTACCCCAGTTCTGTATGCACAAATGGATAAATCTTAAAAAAAAAAAAATTACTTATGCAGTCTGTTCTCTTTTATCTTTTTATATTTGCCATATAATCAGGTTAACTTATGTTGTAGTGCATCTTTGTAGTCATCTGTCACTGGCAACTTGCAATATATAATATGCTATTTTCCCGGAATTTATTAAATCCAAGTAAGATTCTCTCATTCTTTAAAAATTTTAAAAGGGTAAACAGGCAGGGTTTGGACTAATGCTACAAGGCAAATCCCAAAGAAAAATCTAACTCTTTTCAATAAATCTTTGAGGTGTTAGTATGTGAGTCATTCAGCGTTGAATAATGCTTTCTTTTGTCTCTCCAGCAGCATATTAACATACATGTATTTTTCTCCACAGTAAAACCAACTGTAATTGATGTCGACATCTACGTTAACAGCATTGGTCCTGTGTCATCAATAAACATGGTAAGAAACCATTTTCTTTTCTGACCTGACAGCCTTTACGTAGATCAGTTCTTGTTTGCATTCTCCTTGTGGGCTTCTGCTTGAGATTTATCATGCAGGTTTAAGACTCATAATTGACATCTTAAATCTGCAGCATTTATTGGTAGTTTAAGTGTTGAACATTGCATAGAAATCAAGAATTAGAGTATGACACTCGCAGTGAGACATTGCTCTAATGATTAAAAGTTTTTAACACCCCATCTGCACAGACATATTAAGATTTACTGCATGTAGAGTTCCAATGAGATGATTTGCAATTATGCAGTTGTTGGCTACATTGGAACCCTGAGGGAGAATGTAAATGACAACTTTTTGACTTTTTGTACCTTTTATCGATCTCCAAGAGATCTGCCTTATTGTGTCTCTTGAGAAAGGATGTAAAATTACCCAGATTGTGCTTCTGGCTTCAGATTGAACACTGAGAGTAAATAAGCTGCTTTTCACTATTTTATTTTATTGTTATTATTTATTTTTGCTTTTTATTTTTAATAGGAGAAAGTATGGGATGAAAAAGTTGTATTTCTAAGGTGGAATATTTCTAGAAATAATTGTTTGCATGGTGAGAGGAGGCTTTCCCTGGTGTGTGTGTGTGTGTGTGTGTGTGTGTGTGTGTGTGTGTGTGTGGGCACATGCTTATTAGGCTAGTGTTGGCATGTTGGAGGGGTGCCTTGATGTGACATGTGCCATCAGTTGTGGCAGTTGCCAGTTGTCTCCCTAAGTGGGGCAGGTAGTTGACCTGGACCGGAACTTGCTTTTTAGACCCTGTGATGGTGCCAGGAGGCCCAATCCCCAGGGCTTTCTTTGTGCTCCCCACTACACATTAGCTTCTGAATTTGGGGGATGTGTGATGCTGAGGGTGAAGATTGCCAAAATGTTGATTTTGATGCCTTCCTGTCATTGCAGTATGGTGCTAATGGAAATAACGTCTCCCCGCCCCCATCAGTAGCACAATTGTTTCTTTTCATTGCCATATTTATAAAGCGTTCATTTTTTCCTCTGTGGTATAAAGGTTCCATGTAAGGGTGAATTTATTTTTATGGGTAACACACTTGAAAAAATTCCCTCATAAGCCAAAGATAGCGCACTGGAAAAGAGGTGAAATGGATTACAGAGAATTCATTTTATGCCACCTATGAGATGTGGATCATAAAATATATATGGTAAATGCAGTATTTCCTTCTCCTGCAAATGACTAAAAGTCTGTGGCATATAGCGAATACTCACTTGCTGGCTGTGGTGTATTTGTTTCTTATTCTGGAGTTTCATTTTTCTCCCTCTCCGTTGCATAACACTTGATTCCACACCTTTCTGTCTAACACTAATTTATGTCTCACACCAAAAGAGAAGTGGCTCTGTAGATATATAGTAACAAATTTATTTTGGGACCAGGTGCTTGTTGCACTTGACATGTGTTTATCTGGGGATTTTCATGAACTCCAATAACTTTGAGACCTATTTTGTGGAGTTAAGCTCTGCTTTGGAATTGATGGGAATTTCTGCCTGGAAATCCTAAATTGCAAAGGAGGAAGCTGAGTAAGTAACAAGTCTCGCAGGAGGTGACAAGGACTGTTAATGGCCGCAACCTCTGGGATAGATTTTCTCATGAGGTTTTTTTCTACGGCAAGTTCCATGTGATACTTGACTCACAGGCAGGCGTGGCCAAGGCAGGGCAACAGCGTGACCTGTGGGGGGTGAGAGCTGATATGATGTGCTCTGGGAGCAAGCCCAGCCCTGCTCAGAGCTGAGGCTTGAAGTCTCGCTGAAGAGTGAGCCATCCTAATCAGATTCTGATGTCTGGGAAGCATGAAAACTCATACCCTCCGGGATAGGTCCAGGTCATATTACACAAAATTTGTTATTGAGATCCCACAAGATGTCTACCAGATCTCCTTTCTCCTTTTTTCCAAAGAGGTAAACTGCATGAGATAGATCTAATATACACAATGGGATACTACTCACCTATAAAAATGATGAAATCCTGCCATTTGCAGCACCACGTGTGAACCTACAGGGATTATGCTTAATCAAGTAAATCAGATGGAGAAAGTCAAACAAGTAGATTCTACTCATAGGTAATATGTAGAGAACCCAAACAAACAAATGAACTAATTAAAATAAACAAAAAAATCTCTTTACTTTTTTTTTTTTAGTCCAGTTTGTGATCACCAGATGGGTAATTTGGGTAAAAGGAGTCCTCTGTATGGTGAAGAATAGAATGCATTTGTAGGAATGAGCTTAATGGGATCCACACAGATGTGGATTTGTAATGATGCACACCTGAAATGCACAGTATAATGTAATGTTAATTCAACAAAAGATATAAACAAATAAAGTTGCTAACTCTGACCCTCCATTGAGGGGTAAGGGCCCGAGTATTAGAAGACCTCCATCACCAGATAAGTCCCGCGGCAGAGACAATTAAATTGTTGGTGTTCAATTTTTAACAATGAGGATTGGACTAGAATACTTTTCTGGTTAACCCCTCCTTAAAAGCAGTTCCCCTGATTATCTTGAACATTCTTAATAGCCAGAAGAGGGAATGTCCAACAGCATCCAGGTAAGTCTTGAAGGTTTCAGAGGTGGGAGCTTGCTAGTCGTTTCTTTGTTTTCAATTTAGATTTTTTTAAAGGACAACTTTTTCAGGGCAGTTTTAGTGCACAGAAAAATTGAGAGGAAGGTAGAAAGATTTACCATGTACATGGTCAATCACAATGCCCCATTATGAACATCTCCACTAGAGAGGTGCAGTTGTTACAGTGGAGGAAATCTTCACAGTCACGTCATGATCACCCTGGGTTCCAATTTGGGCTTGCTCTTGCCGCTGTCGCCCCTCTGGGTCTGGACATGTATGGAGATAAGTGCCCACTGTTACCATGTATGGGTTAGCTTTCCTGCCCTGAATATCCTCTATGCTGAACTGCTTCTTGAAGGATGAGTGTTTCTAACATCTGCCCTCCAGACACTTTGCTTGGAAGTCAAAATGATAAAGAGCTTCTTCTCACACCATTGAATATATCCTAGAAACTATTTTTCCTGTCTATGAAATGTCACTCCACAGTTTCAGAAGAATGAAAAGTGCTTCAACTGGACTTCATGAAAACTGCCAGCAATTTAAAGTAGAGAAATGACTACATCAGTGGGAATTGGGGCTTGTCGGCAGTATTAATAAAAAGAATATGAAAAAATAAAAGCAGTCAGATTAAAGAATTTATTATAAACAAAAGACACAATCTAGAGACTTGTACAGGATTTAAGGATGCAAATTTGTTTTGGTCTTTTGACCATAGAACTAAAACTTGATAAATGCTGGCTTTACTTCTAAATGTTCATGTAAAACTATTTTTCCCATTTTTCTGCTTATATTGATACAGAAGATTCAGTCTCAGACATTCTCCCTGATGAATAAAAATGATGTTGCATTTCAGCTGCTAAACTGATTTTTGTTGTCTTGTTTATGCTTTTTCTAGCAATCGGGGAGATTAGACATGGTTTCGGTGAGTGGAGGAGACTTAGTATTACACAGTTTTTATCACATCCTCTGTCCTTATCATTGCAACACACCTCAGTGTGCAGGGTCCCTCATAGAAACAGTGGTGATTTGTTTCAGGAGCTTGGAAACTTCATGGAGGTGGGCTTTTAATGTTATTTCTGAGCATGTTCACTGGAAGCCACCTTTTAGAAAAAGAATAAAGACCACTCTTGCTTTGCTATCTGTTCGATGCTATTGACCTCAGCTCATTGATCTTTACTAGATCACAGTGGAGAAGATTTTGCCCTCTTCCACTTATTTGTGATGAGTAAGGTGAATCTCATAAAGATGGGGATCCCAGAGCAATGCCTCTACCTGCCCTCCCCCCCCCATGGAGTTTCTGTAGTCAATAGGTAAACGCAGCTGGAGAGCGGCAGCTCTGATCTGGAAGTTGAGATGAGAAGACTCAAGATGAATCTACTGTTAGAATGGATTTGCCTTTATAAGATTATCAAGTAGACTTTACCAGAACAATTATAATTTTCTCCCAGTTTTAGAGACAAAATTGACAGAGAACATTATCTTAAGTTTATGGTATACCATGGGAGGAATGATAGAGGTATACAGTGAGAACTGATCATCACTATAAAGTTAGTTAACACAGCCATCACCTTATATGGCTACCAGTTGTGTGTATGCAGTGAGACTTTTAAGGTTTACTCCCTCAGTAATCTCAGGGTCCAAGGGAAATCATCCTTTACTCCTCTGTGTTCTAGACAAGTAATCAAATGTCAAATAGATCAATAAGAGAAAAGTAAAAATAATAATAACAGCCACGCCTGTGTGATTGGGAAAGACCCAGCATGGCTAGGTAACTCCTTAGCACAGCTTCAGATGCTGCCTTCAGTCGTTTAGCTAAAATAGGAGTATTTTGGGGGTGTTGGAAACTAGTAGAGGGAAGATCAGCTAGGGAGTTCACCAGTAGAAGGCTCAGTGGAGAAAGATACACAGATTTAAGTTCTGCCTTCCCCATTAAAAAGAGATAAGGAGATTAGGTCTTCCTGGGAGAGCCCTTACACAAAAAAGTTTGCACAAATATAACAAAGTAACCTCCTCCCCACCTTCAGAGGCTGTCCCTGTAAGTCAGACTTGTCAACAATACATCATTTGGGCTTCCCTAAGGTAACTCAGCTTTCAAGTACCCAATATAGGCTGTTAACAGAGTTACCAGGCATGCATCATCTTATACCTGGGTATTCGTACCCTTTCCCACCTTTTCCCATTTCCATCAACCACCCCACCTTGCTCCTCTGTGACCACCAATGTTCTCTCAATTTCTGTGATTTAGGTTTGTTAAGATTCCACATATAAGGTCTTAACAGTCTTTGTCTTTCTCTTTCTAATGTACTTCATATAGCATAATTTCAAGTTTACAGAAAAACTGGACAGAAATCATAGAATTCTCATATCTCTTTAAACACATACACCCCTCCTGTGATTAACATCATGCAGCAGTGTGGCACATATGTTGGTGAGAGACAACTGATGCATCCTTAATAATTGAAGCACGCCGTTTGCATTAGGGCTGCTTGCTGTGTTATATAGCATTATCTGGACACTCAGTTTCACCCTTGAGTAGGTAGGGCAGGAAAGGTGGAGTGTCCCCTTTTTAAGGAGATGCCTCTGTTATAGCAGGTGCCCATGGGGCCAACACCCACATCTGGTTTGCATCCTCTTAGTTGCCAGTTCCAACACCCTGATCAGCAGTTGTCAGATGAATGAATTAATAATGTTGTCTTCATCCCGAGTCCACACACACTCGCTGGTATGTTTCAGTATGTGCACGCATACACATGCTATACAGCCATACGCTTTGCCATGCCTTTAGGGTGTAATTTTGTTATTAAATCCAATTATCTTGCTTGAATAATATTAGCTAACACTTATACAGAACTTCTGTCGTTTCAAGAATTGAAACCTGACAGCAAAACTGAGGCCCTTGACAGTATAACAAAGCTCATGTCTAATGGGGCTGAAGCTTAGGACCTGCACACTGTGTCTCAAAGGTGATCCATCCAGAAGATACTAGAACCTCCAGCTAGACAGACACAGCTCAGATATAAAGCCAGTGCATTTTAAACTTTATACTATGGGTCCTCATTTTTTTTCTTTGGAACTTTTTGCCATTTATAAAAATTGTTATTAGAGATGCTGCCTGGATATTCATGTCTATTGTGAGTGGGAATGTGGACTTTTTGGCAATTTAGAACTCCGATATCTGCAGCAATAATAAAACATCTGTCCTTTGCGAACTGTAATCTTGCACACTAACTCCTTCGAATGTATGAATACCTTTTCTCTTTCATCTTGAACTTTTCCATTTCTGTTGGATATTTCACAATTGACACCTCTCAATATGGGCTACATTATGTGCTGCTGAAAGGAGCTCCTACTCTATGTTGCATAGAAAAACCTTTTTTCCCCTGAAAGGGAAGGTCATCAGATCGGGCCTCCCTATTAGAAGATCTGAAGAAACTCTGCCACCTTGCCTCAGCGAGCTTCCTGTAGGCCGTGCACAGGTCTGGCTTGCTCTGACAGGGAAGCAGGTGCACTTTGCTGGGCCCAGGTAGGCACCGGGTGGGGTTGGGTGTGGGAGGAATCTGTCTGGTAGCATTGTAAGGAGAAGGTGGGGCTGCCAAGATGGAATTGTGGAGACATGGTAGGGTTGTTGTGTAAGTGCAGGGGGACAAAGGGTGAGTCCCCAACCCACATCATGGTAGTGGGCTCCAGAGAAGGGTGTGGACTGAGAACTGTGAGTTCCAAACCGGGGCGATGGGCTGCATGTGAGCATTAAGGATGTGGAGAGGTCAAGGTGACTCAAGCCAACAGAGCCCATTAATTCAGTAAACACTTGTGAGCACCTGCTGGAGCCCGAGCTGTGCATAGGTGCTGACAAGCGGGGACATGACCCCAGAGTCCCCAAAGCCTCCATTCCCAGGCTCTCCCTGGTGGCGCAGCAGGTTACAACTCAGCACTAAGAAGCTAAAGCCACTTGAGCATGAGTTCGATTCCCACCTGCCCTGGAGGAGATCCACATGGCGCGGCAGACCTCTCCTGACCTGCCCGCTGCTCCCTTCAACAGTGTACTTCGTCGATCTGCCTATTCTGCACCCCACACTGTCTCTGATGAAGCCTCTCACCGCCCCCGTGTCTCTGGCCTGTACCCCCATTCTGTATGCACAAATAAATAAATCTTAAAAAAACAAACAAAAAATCTCCATTCCCGCACCAAGCAACTCCAGCTCTAGTTCCCAGCTGTGGACAGTGAAGAAATTAAACGCCTGCTGTGGCCCCTTCCTTGCATGATGACAGAGGTAACTTAGATTTGCGTGCTCCTAGGTACCAGGTCACAGGGTGCTTTGTAGGCCATGGTGAGGGCTCTGGGTTTTATTGTAGGCTCAGGGGGAAACCTAGAGAAGGTGGTAAATAAGTAACTGAGATGATGTAGCTTATGTGTCAAAAATAATGCTATCTACCGAGCATGGAGAGTTCAACGCCAGGTTTATGTTCTAGTTCTCTGGAAACAGCAGACAGCAGGGACCATCCTGTCTTGGACAGAATTATGCTCCCAACCAACACACACACACAGAGGCCATGTGCAAATGTTGAAGTCCTTTCCACTAGTGTGTTAGACCATGACTGTTTGGAGATGGAGCATTGCAGGCATGGAGGGTAGGGGCCAGAGGGCATCATACTAGTCCTCATCCAGGAAGGCTGGTCTGGTGAAAAGGGGGCATGAGGTGACAGACACATACAGAGGGAGATGCCACAGGGAGGTAAAAACAACATCACAAGTCAGGGGACACGGGACTGGCAGCCAGCCACCAGCAGTAAGGAGAGACCGCAGAGCAGAGCCCCTCACAGCGCCCAGAGGGCAACCTTGCCAGCACCTTGGTCTTGGACTTGCAGCTTCGGAGCTGGGAGTAGCACGGTTGTGTTGTCTGAGCCTCTGGTTGGTGGTACTCATTCAGTGCCACCCACAGAGTCATTCTCAGGCTTTGCGGCTTTTGTGCACTTACAAGGGAGCATCTTCCTCCTGGCCCCTCCCTGCTTTCACAGGACTGAGGGAGGGGCCACAGTCGCCTCTGAGGTTCTAAGGGAGCTTCTCTGCACAGCTGTTCTGCTGGTGAGGCTCTGTTGCATAGGCATCCCCGTCCCACTCAGAAATCAGGTGCGGGAGACCTGTGCACAGAGTAAGGGCAGGTGGGACTTGAGTGCAAGGTCAGCCCGAGGATGGGGTGACCCTTTTGGAGCTCAGCCTGGAAAGCCAGGCTGTTCAAGGCTCAGAAACTGCAGTAGCTGGCACCAGACTGGCTGCTCTTCTGCCTCATGGGCAGCAAGGTGGCTCCCCAGGTGGGCATACGGGGTGTGAGTGTGGGTTGGGACATTCCGTGTCAAAGAGGGAAGAAAGCAGGAGACCAGCAGTGCCATGTGTGTTCAGCTCCATCTCTTGTGCTACTTACTCACAGGTCCTCTAGGGCGTGGACCTGTGTCCCCCCATCACCCCCAGCCTGGCACTGAGGTGTGACCTAGAGAATAGAGAAGTCCAGTGAGTGGGTGGGCAGGTGCGGCTGAGGGGAGGGAGGAATGGAGCCATCTGAGTGCTTGCTGAGCAGATTGGGGAGGCGGCTGATAGGAGCGGGGCTCTGGGGGATCCTTGAGTGTCCTGTTCCCGCATACACCTGGTGATGAGCTCCCCCCCCACACACACACACAGGCACAAGACACCAGACAGCCCCATAGACTGAAAGTGCACACCTTTAGTCTTTGAAATTACATTCAAAGGCCCAGAATTAGAAGCAGCTTCTCACATCTTTGTGCTGCTTCTCGTCCCTGAGCCCCTGGGACATGGGCTGTGTCCGTGTGTGTGTTTCTAGCTAGATAGGTCTGCGTGGACATGTTGGAGGGGGAGGATCGGCCACAGGCTCAGTGCAGGAGCAGATGAGAACTGTGCTCCTCTGCGGTTCTGTCCAGATGCCGTTCAGTCCATTCAGTCCCAGAATGACTTAGGTTTCTGGAGAAGATGCCGCCATTCAAAAGCTCAGTGAAATGCCATTTCCTCTGGAGCCACAAGGGACCGTTTCCCTTTCTAAGCCTCTGCCATGATCACAATCCTATTTTCATAGAAACGACTGTGAGCATCATTTAAAATGATGACTGGAAGTGACCTCCATGGTGCAGTGGGGAGTTTTCAGAGTTTGCAGAAGCCCCCAAGCAGGCCCAGCACTGTGGGGCCATCAGCAAGGCTTCCCTCCCTGTGGCCATCTCTCTGCCGAGGTCTTATCTCTCAGACCCAGCTGTGCTTTCGGGGCAGCACAAGCAAGGGCCGTAGACATTAATGTGGGGTTCCCCATCTTGGAGGTCCTGTAGCTGTAGTGCTGTGACCCTGCTCTGATCCTGAGCTGACCAGTGTCGTCACCACCTTCTCCTCCCCAGCATCATATGGAGTTCAATTCCGGACCAGGGAGCTGACTCACAGCAGACCTCTCCTATTTCACTCTCTGCTCCCCTCAGCAGTGTATTTCAGTAGATCTGTCCGTTTGCTCCCCACTGTGTCTCTGATACATCCTCTCACGCACCACATCTCTGGCCTACACCCCAATTCTTTTATGCATAAATAAATAAAAATAAATCTTCAAAAGGAGTCCCTCATAGGACTCACCATTTGTGTCTTCAACCCTAAAATCAGTTTTCTCTCAACTCTGATCAGAGCCTGCTGTTTAATAGCTATGCATCGATCCACCGGGAGAGCAGGGATTCTTCTGTAGTCAGCTTCTGCAGCCTTTTATGAAGCAGAACCAAATCCCCAAGGCTTGTGTTAAAATAAACTTCAGAAGTCATGGGATGAAGCGCTAACCTTCAGATCCATCTCCAAGGGGGTCTCCACTGATGATGCGTCTGTGAACCAATGATGCCACAGAGGCTTAAAATCACCCACATGCAATCATGGGGTTCCCCTCGACTTGTTGAGCCGCTAACCTCAGAGCATCACTTCCTGTTTTATCTCTATGGGACACTCTTCCGGTTTGAGTCCTTTGCTTCTGCACCTGCTAGCGCTATGGTCCTCACCTGGTTCAACTTGATTCCGCATCCTTGCCTCTGCCCAACCTTGGCTTTGCTGCGGCAGCTACCTCACCACCGTGTCTTGCACTTAGCATTGCTTGCTACAGCAGAGGTTTCTGTCCTTGTTAGGATGGGGTGCACGTCCTGGGGCGAGGGGACACAGGAAGCCAGCTGCTCCACTGCCACTGGCTGAGCTTGCTACTCTGGGGGTCACTAGATTCCCGGGGCTGAAGGATCCAGTCTGCATCAGCCACAATGCCTGCTACTTCTTTGTGCACTGAAAAGTCTTTGAAATTCTGCAGAGGACAGAACAAAGCAAATGTCTGGGGCTTGAAGGGGGGCAGCAGCATACCTCAGCTCCTCCCAGGTCTCTGGGGACACAGTCTTGTCCTGGGCAGGGAGGTGGAGGGGGGGAGGGAGAGGATGGGGAAAAGAAATAGGCTCAGAGGTTTTCTACTCTCTTCCTAAGCCACCACCCTAGGATTGGATGAGCCTGTTATCCAGAGGGGAAGTTTGATTTCATAATCCCAAAGAAACTTTTAAAACTTCCTACCAGCAGTTAATTTGGCAGTGATTACCTAGCATTCACCTTTTGTTTCTAGACTCTGATCTGCCCCATTCTTCTCTGTCATAATCCCTAGTCTAGAGATGAATGCATCCTTGGAACTGTGCAAGGAAATGAAAATGAATTAGAGCTATCAAAGAAAGCAGTAAAATACTGTTCCTCCTTTTTTGACCTAAAAGTTAGAGATTTTGTGACAGACATTTGAATGAGGAAAACAATAAAGATGTAAGCGTTTGAAAGGAATTTGCATGAGATCAAAAAGTGACCCTGTGAGTTCCCTTTCCCTTTCTTTTTCTTTCTGAAGTCAGCCAGCCAGCTGTCCATGAGAACAGCTGTCCATTGGCAACAAGACCTCATCTCTGTGGGGACCTAGCCTTACCTGAGGGACTTGGGAGTTGGAAACTCTTCTGACAGCCAGTGCTGCATCCACAATCGTGGACTGCATTTGTTCTCATCCCCTCCCTCTCTAAAAGACAGGGAACCGTATTGAATAGAGAACTTCAATATGGTCCATATGCAATGCTCCTTAGTTTAAAATTTCTGTAAGTTGAGTACTTTTTTTGTGCTCAAGAAATGAATTTTTTCCAGGCCTGATGTCTGAGTATTAGCTCATGACCCAGGGTACCCAGAGACCTCAAACTACTATGGCCTGCATGCACTAAAAGGATTGCCACCTTTACATGAAGACAAAGGAAGATTCTTCGTGTGAATGATTTTGGATAGAATTAGCATGTGCAGAAAGGGAAGAGAGAACATTCCTAATAATAGTTTCCAAAAAAAAAAAAAAAACACCTCAAAATACCCATCCCCTCATGGGAAATGATCAGCAAAACATGGTCAGCCTAAAGCAGGCCACTGAGCCCACAATTTTGCCATAAGTCTCAGCACATTCTAGTGGGGAACCTCAAGAGGGGGACACAGCAGGCCCCAGAAACCTGGGACTAACGGAGCAAAAATAAAGTATAAATCAAAATAACAGCTACTATTGTCTCCACCAAAGACAACCTTCCCATGTGTCTGCCACCCACATGTCTCTTCCAAGTCCTACAATTCCTTCTTCCAGTGCCTCGCCCACTCCTCCCCCACAAAGTCCCTGAGCCCACCTGCCTTCTTTGTTAGAGCTTCCCCAGGCCACTCACTCTCCCCACTCCAGACCCCCATGGCTAGTCCAAGGCACAGCATGTCCATGAGGTAGGGAACATGGTACCTCCCCGAACATGACTTCCTCCCAGACCTCATAAGGCTATCTAGTGATTAATCCTCTTCATTGAGTTCTTCACAGGCCTTCCCAACCTGCCCAGCTAAATAACCTCAGTTGCCATATTGCTAACAAAATGGTCAACAGGCTGACAAAGTCAGAATCATCTTTGATCTTGTGTATTTTCCTTTCCTGAGATACCTGTCACCAGGTGAAACACACCTGGTTAGGTGGGTGTTTCATCCGGCCACAAAGAGTGAGCTCCGAACTTACCTCTGGGCCTACAGCAAGGCCTGGTGGGGGGAGAACTGACTTCTGCCCTGGAATTTCTGCAGGGAGAGGTCCCTCCGTCCCTCTGGCATTGTTCTGGCTCCTGAAGGGAATAAGAGCTCTTCCGGTATTGACAAGGGATGCTAGCCTCAGAATATCCCTGTTCTAGATGCAGGGCAGGTCTCCTGTTGGGGCTTGTTCTGTGGTATTTAATTACTTTGAAGGAAATGGAGGCAGACAGCCAAAGCCTCCCCCAGGGAATGAGATTCTTTGAAGAACAGGTCTGTGTGTGAGGACACTTTTCTGGTGGTCGATTGTGATGCGAAGGATTGTCCTTGTGACCCCCCCCCTCCACTCACCTGCTCACAGAGAACACATTTCTCATGGCTTCACCTGGACTTGACAATGTCAGCAGGGTTGCAGCACATTCTCCTCCTTTCCCCACCTAAATCCTTACACAGAATCCAAATTTGTGGAACGGATGAAGGTTGGAGCTCTGGCACAAGCTGGAGGAGGGAGCTGGAACAATGCCATCTGGCACCCTCCCTGCCTCAGGGAACCTATCTCCTGGGGCGCAGGGATCCCAGCCTGTAATGCAGGCCACAGAGGACATGACTGTCTACTCATCGTCCAGCATGAGCAAGGTGCGCTGACCCGTCCTGTACCGAAAACCTTTGCAGAGTTTCCAGTGCCCCTGCTGTGTGGTTGTGTGAGAGCAGCTGGCTCATCCTCCCTGGGAACATCCCTGGCTCCCCCCTTCCCTTCTGGGCTCCTGGCCCAGCTCCAGGCTTGCTGGTTGGCACTGCAGGAGCCTCCCCAGGATGTGGACTCCTGCCACTCCTCAGGACTGCCTGTTCACACCCTTTCCATGACTCTCACTGCTTCTGGGCTCAGCTCCAGACTCCTGGCCACAGACACCAGGCTTTCACAAGGCTCTTGAGGCTGGGTGCTTCAGCCGGTGCCTTTGCCACCACAGGGAGCCTGGCTTCTCTTTGTCTCTATAACTCTTTCTTCCACTTGCAAAGGCTTTCACCGTCACGCAAGCTGCACCTTGGGTGTGACCTCAGAACCCCATCCAGATACGAGCTAGCCTACCAGTCGGCGACAGCATCCACTTTCTCTCTGTAGGTTTTGTGTGTTGCTCTTGGTCAGCGTCAAGGGCAGGATTCCTGCACTAGCATCACCTGCCACTGACCTTTAGAAGATGCCCAAGAATTTTCAAAAGAAAGTTTCAACTGAAACAGCCACACTACATGAAGTTTATCACTGATTCCTTCCTTCACCATACAAGGGACTCCTTTACCTGATTGACCCACTCTACTTCCCCCTTCCTGGGTGTCGGCACTAATTTGCTCTCACAAAAGTCTGCTTTTTTCTTATTTAGTTCATTCACTTGTTTGGCTTCTCCGTATATCACATCTGAGTGAAATCCCATGATGCTAGTTGTTCTCTGATTTTGTTTTGCATAATGTATTACCCTCCAGGTCCATCACATTGTTGCAGATGGCAGAATCTTGTATTTTCTCCTTGTATATCTGAGCAACATTCCATCCCATCTTCTTTATTGCATTGTCTGTCAATGGCCACTTAGATTGTTTTTAACTCGTGACTGTTTCAACAGTGCTGCAATAAATGTGGCGGGCACATATATCTCTGAGTTAGTGTTGTTTATTCCTTAGGTTAATACGCAGAAGTGGGCTGACAGAATAGTATCGGATTTCTATGTTTAGTTTTTTGAGACATCTCCAAACAGTTTTTCATAGTGGTTATGCCAGTTCATATTCCCATTAATGGGGCACAACCTCCTCAATGTTTGTGATTTCTTGTCTCTTGGGTAACAGAATCTAATGGGAAGTGACACCTAATTCTCTTCATTGGGAACATATCACTGAGGCTAGCCACAGGGAAGGGAAGAATTTCCCCAAAGGCTGGAATGCCAGGAGGGGCAGACATTTGCAAGCTGTGCTAGAAGCTGATGACCCCCCCCCCATCCCACACCTATTTGGTTTCAATCACTGTGCTTGGAACAAGTCTAGACCTGGCTCCCAACACCCAGGTGATGGAGCCAAGAAGGTATGACAACCAGGTATTCACATAACCATGAACTGGATTGTTATATAAATGGAGATGAATTATTCAAAGAAATGTATAAGCAGTTTTGAAGGGGTTATAAGGGAGGTTGACCTAGATCAGAGGTCATCAGAGCCCCAGACACTCAAAGAAAGAAGAAAGGGAAATGTGAAATTGAATGTGGGGTATACCTAGCGTCTACACAAGATAAACTATCTAGGATGAAGGAAATGATACATGCTTTGGCAACAATCAATTTAAGCAGCTTCTGGCTAGAGCACAAAGCCATAAATCTGCTGAAATTGCTGGGTATCAGGGGGCGTTAGTAGTCACACCATTTCACTTTGTCAAAACCAGACACACCTTCAGTGAGGAAGAGAAAAAGAAGTGCAGCCTACCAAGTTTCCAAGTGGCACACACCTTCTCACTTTTGCCCAAGAAAGGCCCCAAGAAGTCACTCTTTCAGGTGTCTTTTCAGAGATTGAGGACCAAGTGCAATTACACAATGGACCAACACCATGCTGGATCTGTCCAGTGCGTAGCCTGCAGGGTACCTCCTCTTCATTTTCAACAAAACTAACTTCCTACCAACAGGCCATTTAACTGTAAAAGCTCCAAGAAACTCTGATGAACTTTAGAACATTTTCTGACACCTCATCTGAACATGCCATTATGTTTGCTGTGTTAAAGGGCGTGGTGGGTGAAGACTTGAGAACTTTGCGGTTCCAAGTTGAGAGCACCAACCAGAGGCAGACACCTCTTAAATTATTTTTACTTTCTAAAAAAAAAAATTATTTTTACTTTTTCTTTGTCTCCCTGCTCATTCCTGCATTTGTTTGCGACGTGAAAACTCCCTTGAAATTTCTCTTGCTGTGGTTCAAATCTGTGTAGGGTCTAGCTCCTGTGTCTCCATGCATTCAGCTCTTTTCTCTCCTCTGTGTCTGTGCTACAAGAGCTGATTTGTCTTCCTACTTTGGCTGGTCCTTTGTACTTTTGCTCTTTAATATATTGATAGCAAAGTGTTTGAACTTCAATTTGGTAGTCACTGAATGTTCGTGTTTCATTGCACGTGGGTACGGGAGTTATGTTTTTGAGTCTGAAAATAGGCACATGCTTTTAAAATATTATTCCAGTCTGGGAGTGGAAGAGAACAGCCATCACACTTTTTTCTTCCTGCCTTCTCCTTTTGGAGGTAGGATGCAATCAGGCACATCCACAATTCCTAAACACTTAGGATAATTTGATGTCGTGGGCAAAATTGTATCCAAACAAAACTGTTACTGTAACGATTCTCATATACTTTCCTGTTTTATTTATTTTGTTATTTATTTGAAATCTTTCTGTAGTGACTCTTTAATGCTCTGAGACCGAGTAAGATGACATAAGATAGTGTCTGCTGTAGAAACATATGGCATCAGTGGCTTATTCAACTAGTTGTTGCATAATTTCTCATGTTGGCTTCCTTTCCAGAGATAAACCACCCTATTTTCATTTAAAATCCAAGATATTGCATGTTGTTAGGCATCTGTGCTCTGAGGGACATTGTGGACCAATATCCTTATGTTCTGGGAGACTTTCTAGATGTTCTTACATCACCTGCATCAGTAAGAAATAAGTACCCTGGGAGCCACTTTTATTTAGGGGATACATGTCCCTCTCGTGGATCATGGGGATTATCTGTGTGTCCCTTGAAGAACAGACCCCTGCCGCCTGAATCCTCAGCTGCTAGCTTTCACCTCAGTGAACTAACTTGTGGCCCTGCCTGGATTACAGGGGGCTTGAGGGCATGTCATCATTAGCTCCAAAAATCAGATATGCGCTCCTCTTTCTTGGCCCTCATGCCTGTTGCATGTGAACAGGTTCAGTTCATAGACAACCCCTGTGCCCTTCATATCATTGTTCCACTTACTGAATAAGGGAAAGGGTATTGTCAAGACTGAGACAGATGGGCAATGGGCTGTCTTAAGTTTTTCAAATATATACTTTGTGAGCATCTTTAATAAAACACTTTTTAGCTTCTGAGAGTCATGCTCAGGCTGTGTTTTAAAAGAAACAAGCTGAAAATAATACATCTTTGCTATGGGGCTGCTGCCAACTTTGCTGGTCTGGGAGAGGGAGCAAGGATCTATTTCTGGGCTAGAGGCGGAGGCAAGACAGAGCACCTCCGTCTACGAGACAACATTTAATTGTCCACTTTATCTTTATTTGGACCTATTAGGTTTTAATCAGAGGTCATTTTGCTAAATGTTTTGAGCTTGGACAAGAATTTAATTTGTGCAACAATTGAATTACAGAAAGTGAGAGAATCAGATAAACAAGGGTCTAAGCAAATATATTGATAATAGCCCGCCACGTGATAACACAGTAGGTGAGGGACACCCTGGGAGGGCCCTTCTGGCTCAGGGAGGGCATGGAGGGGGGCTTCAGTCTGCAGAAAATGGGGGTTCAGCTTCAGCAGGGAGGAGGCACCCAGTTCCCTTCTTTGGGCTGCCCCCCATCCTGCTTCTCAAAGTAGAGGGATTTTTGCTTCTCCTGTGCTCATTACTCGCTGAGTACCTGGAACCCATTTTTCTCTCTTCCTGATTGGGGCCTTCCCACCCTTCTGATCCTGGGTCCTTGGGCTCAGACCAGGTAAATATCAGTACCTCCAGGTGCCGCCTTGGGAGCAGAGCTCATGAGTTGCCCCTTGGGCTGGCTTTGATCAGAAAGTCCATAGGTGGTTAACCTGGCCTCGGTGTCTGCTTCAAGGCAGGGGAGCCCTCAGGCCGGGGGCCATGAGCACTGTGTTTCCCCAGGAACTGCAGGCAGTCACTGCATCCTGCTTCCTCAGCTGCTCCTCCCAACGCCCAGGCAGTAAACACGAGGTATCTAAGGAAAGCATGCAGGTTTTAAAGTCTCGGGACTGCCGTTCATGTGAACATCTTAGAACTGTAAAATCCTAACGTCAGCAGGCTTCCCCAGAGCAAGCATGTATTTCTCCTTCGAAAACAGATGTCCTCCTCCTAAATCACCATTTGAGAGTCACCTTAAATTTAATTCTGCCCCCAGAGATGTGGGGCTTAAGTCCCATCACTGTGGTGACCCCCAAGTATGCCAGGCCCGGCTCCTCTGCGTTCTGCATCCTCCAATCGGCAGAACTCCATACTTGTGGGCTGAGAATGTCCCCGCCTTTCCTGCGTGGATCCCCTCATCCCTCCCCTCCACAGCCAGACCTGGCCCACTCAGGACGTGAAGTGACGCCCCTGGGGTTTCCAGGGTGCTGTCATCACCATCTCAGCGCCTTTGCTGAAATGTCCCTTTCACACCAGGCTTCCCTGACCCCATCTCCCTCGACTTTACTTCAAGACATGCAGGACTGTCTGGTATAGCCAGCTCCTGACTTTCCTGCTCCATACTGGGGACACCCCACAACCCACCAGGGAGGATACCTAGCACCCCCGTGCACACAATACATTTGAGGAAGTCTGCATCAGGCACGGAAGGGGTGTGGCTCTGAGAGCTCAGGAGTGGGAAGGGAGGGCCATTTAGGGGGAGGGAGGACCATCTGTCTCCTGAAGGGTGCCTGCATGCACCTCCCAAGCTGGGCCAGGGCCTGTGACCCCAGGGCCCACACCTGTTTCTGTCTTGAGATTCCTCATCATTTTGGCAAGTCTAACTTGTAATGTAGAGAGCCTCGCCTCTGGGGAATCTTTACCCTGCATGGTGCCTTCTTATTGGGTATAGGGACGCAGCCTGTCAGCTCTCAAGTAAGTCACATGTGTCCTAGGCCATTCAACACTTGGATTCTTCTAGGAGGACCTGCCAGCCTCCGCTGCTCACACTGTAGGGGTGTCTTCCAATTTCAGATCTTAAGAGGGTCTAACTTAACAACTGACGTCCTTCTGAGTCTGCAGTGATGGAGAGCCTCAGTCTAACCTGGGTAGTGAACTAATACGCTGTGTGTCTCATTTCCCAGGTTTGAAAAGTGGACAAGTAAAACATTAGTCTATTTGTAATTGCACCAGATAGTGTACATAGGCCACTTTTATAGTTTAGGAATAGCTACTCCCTTGAAAAGGAGAAAGTAAAATGGATGGATGAATGCAAATGGCTCCAGGAGGAGAGGTGGGGTGTGTGGGAGTCACAGTTGGGAGAAATCAGGGCAGCAGTGTAGAAAGGGGCGAGGGGTGTTGGGGCTCCGTCCTGTGACACCAGACCTTGAGCGTCCTCCCCCAGCCTCCACCTTCCACTTATTAAACCCTATTATAGATGGGTCAGGTGTGGGTTAATGAAATGATTTCTCCAAGTACCTGCACTGCTCCCTGACATGTGTTAAGTAACCCCATGATAAGTGAACTCCCCTCTCCTGCTTTTAGACAGGTCCTCTCAAAAGCAAACATAAAGTTAGAGTCTTCCTGCAGAGGAAGAAGTTTTGAATGTAATCGGTGGTACATCTGTTGATTCTGTGGATGTGGATTCTTAAGTGAGATTGAATCTCTGTAACAGACACAGACTCAAATAGCATCCACTGTGCTGGGGTGACACACAAGATTAGCTTTAGAAAAAACCCACAATATTTTGCTTCCTGCATGGAAGGAAGCATTTGCATTCTTATGCTGCTCCTTCAGATGAAACTCTGAGCCCTCAGCCCCCGGGGCCGGAGGTGGACTTCAGTGGCACCCTGCTTGGCTGAGACCAGCTCGCCATAACATCAGCTTCAGGAATTCCAGCAGACACCAGCAGGCTCAACACCCCTTGGGGCGTGAGGGCGTCCGCACTGCCGCCACCCAGTTCCTTAGAGGGATGCTTCATCTCACCCTCCTGCTGATTTTAGATAAAGTGCCATCTCAGGCTGGACCGTAGGAGGAGCTATGGATTTTCCTGTCATGACAACTCTTCTAAGGCAAGGAGAGCAAGATTTAGTGAGATAGTAAACAAAGTAATATAGATGCCACTGAATTAAATCAAAGATTCTGACTCACTCAAGTTGGTTACTTAGGTGGTTTATTTCCAAACTGATGACAAAACAGTTTTTTACGGTTTCAACATTTGATCATGATGTTTTATTAATGATTTATTAATGTTTTATTAATGATTTATTATGATTCATTTTAAGAGATTATAAACTATTAATTTATCATTATCCTGGGAGTGTAACCCACTAGAGTGATAACTATTAATACTTTTTCCTATGGCATGTTTTACTATATTATGAGTAGCTATACATCACTCATTTGTTTTCCATATAATGTTTAATATTGTGGTCCTACTTTTTTAAATTTGGTACTTTCTTCAGTCACATGAGAAAGCAAAGAGATTTATCACCTATAGAGAGTGAAAGAAAGATGGCTGACATATTGTTAAATTTCTATTTTGGGCTATTGATGTGCTCTAGCACAGAAATGCTGTTTAAAGTCTAAGTGTAGCCAGATGCATTTAGGAATTAGGGCATGATCCATACATTTTACATTTACTAGATGTCCTTATGCAGTTGTTTTCTGCCGATTCCCTGTGTTTTATGGACTTGCATTCCAAAGCTGAGAAATCCAGAGACAAGCTACAGTTGTCACTTCTCCCGGGTATTACAGTTGTGGTTTTTGAATTTCAGAAGAAATTTGTTTATGTTAGACAGGATTCTCTGAAGGAATAGAGCCAAACAGACAGAGAGGTAGATAAGTAGATAGGTAGCTAGGTAGACAGAGACAGAGCAGTAGATATAACTCATAGGTGGAGATTTATTCTGAGGGGTAGTCCCCATGATCTGGGAGCCCCATGACCTGCCGTCTACCAGCTGGCAGCCCAGGAGAGCTGGTGGTGGATTCCAGTCCCAACCTGAGAACCAGGAGCACTGATGGCCAAGGGCCCCAGAAAATGGCCATCCCAGCCCCAGCTCCATGCAGGCCCTCAGTGGTCTCATGATTCTCACAACCCATTCACCTTTCACTTCAGATGACGCCCAACACCAGCACAAAATGAACCATCACAGTGTTTCGTGGAATTTATTTAAAAAAAAATTTATTTATGCATGCACATCTGGGATACAGGCCAGAGGTGCAGGAGTGGTGAGAGGATTCACCAGAGACAGAGTGGGGAGCAGAACAGGCAGATCTAGGAAGTACACTGCTGAGGGGAGCAGCGGGCGGGTCAGGAGAGGTCTGCCGCGCCATGTGGGTCACCTCCGGGGCAGGGACCGAACTCATGCTGAAGTGGCTTTAGCTTCTTAGTGCTGTGCTTTAACCCGCTGTGCCATCAGGGAGGGCCCGGAATTTACTTTTTATTGATGTCATGCATGTCCTCCAAAATCACATGTCCCAGCATCTATACAAAGAACAAACCGTAATAATGAATAATCTCTCTCTTTCTCTTTTTTTTAATGAATTAGAATTAAATGTCTGTCATTTAGCCTTATTTCCTTTACTGATAGGAAAAAGCACATGAAAAATATCCTGTCAGGAGAAATGATGGTTTATTGCCTTGTTCTGCTCTCATGAAACTCCTGCTTGTCTCCCAGGGCAAGAGTTAATTGATAAAGACACCTCCACCTCACTCCCCCCTATCTGAATGAAGGGCAAACATCTCACTTCCCTGCCTCCCCCCCCCCACACACACACAAGTCATGAGGAAGGTCTCTGCCTGCAGACTCCAAGACCTTGTTCTATGATCCAAATATGGCGCCTAAAGCTGGTGAATCATAGAAACTTCCAGCATGTCCTGTAACATATCATCTGTCCACTGCCCCCTGAAGAAATCATCCTAATGCCCCTGAAGGCTTCTTGATGGCAAAGCCTCTTCCTTTTTATTGTTTCATTTTTATAGAAGAGAAGACAGGAAATCTAATACTTACAGAAAAACAAATGGGCAAAAAAATTTAGCAGACAGATTAGGAAGTGATTTTTAAAAATCTAATGTACTTTGTTGCTAACTGTTTTAAAAATACAGGTAAAACTGGTAATTTGTGGAAGTGATGAATTGTAAAACCTGACCCTAGAGGGGAATGGATAATACTGGGAAAATTGAAAAAGTTATCAGAGAATTTCTGGCAGATGAGATGTCACATCCAAATTTATGTTTTAGATTTTCCTAAGCCCCCTTTATAGCCTCATCCCCTGCAAACAGGAAACCAGTAGAGACAAGAGGGAAAGTAGATGGATGAGTCTATTTTTTCCCAATAAATCTGTTATATTTATTCATAGTTGTCATATTTATATAACTATATATATTAAACTCATTTGTACATTAGATTTTTCAAGGATGCTTCTAGCACATTATTCTGAAGTCCTTCAGACTCCTCCTAAGACCCAAGACTGATTTAGAAAAAGCAATTGCAGATCACCCAGATTCAGTGTATACAACTCAGGTCTTCCAAAGAAGCATCATAAATATATTCCTTTCCCCCTCTCCCAAGACTCTATACCCTTCTCTGCTCAATTCAAAGGCTGAGGCTGCATAGACAGATCCTAGCATAGACAGATGGACAGAAACCCATTATCCAGATGAAGAAGTGAAACCCTTCACCGATGGGCAGAAGCCCGAACCCTGACCCTCTCTTGAAGAGCCCAAGCCTTGTTTTTCTGGGTTTGTTTTTGCTCCCAGCATTTTAGCCTGTCTTCCGAAGGGCAGTTGTTCCGTCCTATCTGGGACCACATGATGTCTGTTGACCTGTGGGAAACTCATCAACTTTCTCTGCCCCATAGCGATGGAGAGCTTCAATAAAGATGTTTTCTGATTAGATATTTTACACAAGTCTGGCAAAGACAAGTCACCAGGCACAGGCTTTTAGGGAATAAACCATTTCTGCACTTGCAGTTCCTGTTGAGAATGTTTTATGAATCCCATTATCCAGAAGGCTTCCACACCTTTGTCTATGGATACATTTGGTTATGGATGCCTTTGGAAAAATGGCATATGAAAGATAATGTCTGAGACTTACTGAAAGAACCCCAGAGGATGCCTGCACACTGCTCAGCTGGATACAGGACTGCACCGTCTTGAAAGATCTGAGCTGCCTTGATAGACCCGGCGGCAAAGGACTTGAGTGATGGTGGTCCTGGGCACCTGGTTGCCCCCAGGGCTCCCTCTCTCTGTGTGTGCTCTTGATTCTGTGCTACATGGATAATATGGTGCTGTTTCAAAGGAATCTTACCCTGTACTTATTCTCTGGAAGCTTACCTTGCTGGTGGGCGTAAGATAGTGTAGTTCAGGATATTTTCCATTTAATCTGAATGAGGAAAAGTCAAGTCTACTTGCCTAAAGGAAGCCCCAGGGACCAACACATAAAAAAGAAGTGTGTATATACTTCGAGAATGACAGCCATCACCCAGCAAGCTTTGTTGCAAGCTTTTCTCTGCCTGCAACAAGGACACCAAGATCCCCTGAGGCTATTTGCTTGCCCTGGCTCACGGTGAGCCTTGTGGACATTTCCCAAAGCTGAGGAGCCAAGTTGATTCCTGCAGTTGGCTGGCAGTTGGAAAGTGTACTCCTCTGCTCCATCTGCAAACACAGCCTTTGAATTTCAAGTCTGATCTCATTGAAATTCCACAAAGACTCATGATGATAAGATAACAGGCCATACAGACCCTAAATATGCTGACTTCTCCTGGGAAGTCCAGATCTTGAGGTTTACCCAGCATCTGAAGTGGGAGCAGATGGCGGCAGAGTCTGCACCCCAGCTCTCTGCAGAGTTGCCTCGGCTACATGGAACCGCAGATGGCAGGATCTTACTGAGTGATTGTGGATGAGGGGACAGTTTCTGAATCTGCTTTTCATTTGAAATTCTAGATGCATGCCTTGGGGTGGAAGAACTCAACAGACTTCTGAATCATGAGTTCTCAATTTTACCAAGTTCTAAGAAACCCATTGAACAGGAAATGGAATGAATCCTAAACTTTCTGGATTCCCAGCCAGTTTGTGATCACTGTTTTGCTCTGCTGCAATCTGTAAAGTTTTTAAAAAATCAAGCTGCCCCATACCATCTTACACCATCTTGTAAACAATCAGTGAAACTGACTGTGGAGATACACTTACTCTCTTTATGTGTTCTGTAGATATGAAGACTAATTTAGCCTTTTATATTCCTGTATATTCACTGACTTCATCAAAATTAATAGGTGATTAACACTCTATAATTATACCATTTTGAATAAAGTAAAATTGCTTTTTAACCACTTTTGTATTGCTGTTATACACATTTCTCCTACCCCTCCCTACCTTGAGATATCATTGACACAAAACATTGTGTAAGTTGAAGGTGGACAAGGTGTTGATTTGATTCACTTGTAAATTGTAAAAACTATTACCAGCATATATTTGACTACTGCTTCTGTTCCATCACATAGTTACCATTGAATGAATTTTCAAAAAAGCTCTTAGGCTAAATGCAACCAATAAAAACCATCAGGAAGCTTATGCAAAAATGAATTTTGGATCCTGTGACCACTATTAAATTAGTTTTAGAACTTGATTTATTGGTTTAGGGAACATTAAACTGCTGTAGCAAGAGGTTCCAGAACATTCGGTGAACTGAGGAGCACAGACATTCCTCATGGAGGCATCTCCAGGTGAACATCGCACACTTGTTTCTGATCTAACCTCAGTCATCCCGGGAAGCAGGCCAACTGACCACACCTCCCGCCACGTCTGCCTGTGGCTGCAGGATGCTCCCACGTCTGTCACACCCCCAGAGGATGCTGGAGTGCCACAGACAGCTGCAAGGGGTTCTATGAAACAGGTTCCTGGCTGGCCAGCACCTTCCACCCACACACCTGCCATTCCAGAACACTAGGCGAATAGATTTGGCCAGCAAATAGCATCTCTACCACCATGTAGCTAGTTTATAGGCTCAGTCCCAGTTACAAGAATAGTATGCTGACCTGTAACTGGCAATGCCGGAATAATTTTTAACCTTTATTACAACGTGAACATGTAATTTAACTAGAGTGGGGGATGCATTTCTGATCAAGTCTTGGTCATTTTTTTTTTAAAGATTTATTTATTTGTGCATACAGAACTGGGCCAGAGGCTCAGGGAAGGCGTGAGACTTCACCAGAGACAGAGTGGGGTGCAGAACAGGCAGATCGTCGAAGTACACTGCTGAGGGGAGCAGCGGGCGGGTCAGGAGAGGTCTGCCGCGCCAGGTGGTCACCTCCGGGGCAGGCGGGAATTGAACTCATGCAGAAATGGCTTTAGCTTCTTAGTGCTGTGCTTTAACCCTCTTCACCATTAGGGAGGGCCTTGGTCATGTTTTATAATAGGTTCTAAACTCAGGCTCCCGCTGACATTTCGTCCATTGTCCACACTCACCGGGACCATCCCCACTGTGGAGAGCGGCAAAAGTCTTTGTCTTGTCTCCCTGGGGCTGTTCTAAAAGCTATAAGGCTGTATTGATGCAAGTATGATTCTTTCCAGACCTCCCCCCCTCCCCACCCAGGTCTATTTAAACAGTGATATAAATGGGGGCCGGTTGTGCACATAAACCCTGTACCCTTCTTGGTTGTACTGAAGATGTCAGCTAGATGTCTGTTTTCATGATGCATCCTGAAGTGAAAGCTAAAATTCTATCAGTCCATCATTGTGTAGTGGCAGCATTCGTTTCTCCCCATCAGGGAAGCTGAAAGCTGAAGAAGTTTGACAGATACGTTTATATGTCCAAGGAAGGGGACATGTGTTCCAAGGTTGTAGCCTTGAGATGGTGTGAAGATAAATTATGCAAAGTGAAGGGAGTTGCTCCTTATGGGTGACACCGACTTTGTACTGAGGTGCAGTTAGGTCGCTGAACCACTAGGTGGCACCACAGAGAATACAAACTTAAGCACCAATCAACTGGCCTCTCTCTTTGCTTAAATAACTGTCTTCAAGGCCGCCAAACTTGGTTCCCAGTAAGTCTGTCAAGTCAACGTTTGTTGGAGAAAAAACAGTGTCCATCCTTCTAAAATATGTAAGAACCAAATCATCATATTAATTACAATCTTTTATCAATATTATACAATTAAATGCTGCTTGACAGTAAACTGTGGTTATAATAAACCAAGAGGTGAAGAATAGTGGTGACGTCATTGAGGTGCATTCTTTAAGTTGCATATTAAGGTGACTTGTAAATCCAGTTGGTTTTTAAAATGCCCATTATTGAGCCATTTGTGGTCATGAATTTCCACGAGAGGCGAGACTAAGTCTTGTGAACTGTCTTCAGACATACACCCTCCTCTGTTTGCTTCCAGAGTAGACAGGTGGTCCTCCTGCTGGACCCCCTCCCAACACCCCTCTGCACCCCCCCCAACCAGGGCTGAAACTCCTCCTGGTGGACTCTCCTCAGTCATGGCGGGTTGCTTTGGAGGCTGCTCTTCCCCACACAGAGGCTGCCCTGTGGGCTCCTGGAACTTACAGTCCACATCATCACCACATGTCCCAAACCAGTTTCTGCCCACAAGCACTTAACTCAGATTCAGAAGGTCCCAAGATTTCTAGAACATCAGGGTGTTAAGGAGCAGTGCAATTAAATCAGCTCTGCAGAATTGCTGTGTTAGTGTGAGGTGGAGGAGGTAATACTCATATCGCTCCAGAGGAGTCCTGCCAACAGGAGCTCAGAATGGTGAGGCAGCAGGTGCCCACAGGTGTCCTGAAGGCACCAGGATGGGATAGGAGGGTTGCACTGGGCGGGTATAAATAGACTGACCTGCTAGCTCTCAATTCCCTCCTCTCCTAAGACACTTGGCACCTTAGTCTTTGCAGGTTCTTATATTTCTCTTTCAGCTCTTGGCTTCCAGCAATTCTGATTATAGTTCCCACTGCTTCTCCTCTGTGATCCTACTAGAACTTTGAGTTTCCAGGGAAGTCACTCCATGCCATCAAATATCCAGAGTTTACTTACTAAGGCGATGGGCCGTGCTCACTACAATTCAAGAGGGTGATCTGTAAGTAAAGCATTGTGTGAGGTGATGATGCAAAGTGGGGCTACATTAGGACTGACCACATGCTCCGTCTGTTATTCTCTGTGGTCCTCTCCCAGCAAAGGGCACTAGCATATGGTTGTATGTCCACCTTGACAAGAGAGAACATAGAGATGGAGTGAGCCTTTTTATTTTTAAAGATTGATTTGTTTATGTATAGAGAACTGGGGGACGGGCCAGAGGTGCAGGGGTGGTGAGAGGATTCACCAGAGACAGAGTGGGGAGCAGAACAGACAGATGGACAAAGTACACTGCTGAGGGGAGCAATGGGCGGGTCAGGAGAGGTCTGCCGCGCCATGGCATCACCTCTGGGGCCGGGATCGAACTTGTACTTAAGTAGCAACAGCCGTTGTGCCATCAGGAAGGGCCGGATTGAGCCTTTTAATGAGCTTTCAAGCACATGTGTTGCTAGTGCGGAGGCTCCGTGGCATCATCCGGGAAGCCTGGGAGGAGGCTTCACAGCAAACGGTGGTGCTGTTGGACTCATTCCCTAGCCTGGGCTGGGGCCTGCTAGCTCAGTCGCTTTTACTAAGCCTGTGATAGCAACGCCATGACCCATTGAGATAGCTCCCTTTTGTTTTGGTTCCCATTAAATGTCTCTTTTACTGTTTTATCAGGAAACTGTGACGCTCTATGAAACGTTCAGCTGAATGACTACCTCTCCCCAGCTTGTCCCAGGCTCTGTTAGTCCTATCTACACAGGCCTGTTAGGTGCAGCTCAACATCTCAGGACCAGTTTCTAAGAAAGTGCTAGGGCTGATCTACGGAATCCAGTCTCCTGTCTTCTACCTTCCTGCCTCCCCTCCCCCTCCTAAAAAAGGGGGGAAAAAGTGATTCACCTGCTGACTAAAATTCCAGCTCTGACCCCAACTTAGTTAGATAACCTTGAGCAAATTGCTTTCCAGCAGCAAGCCTGCTTGGAAAGGATAACAGGACCTGGATGACCTGGTGAGGGCTTCCTTGGGGGTAGGGGGTGTCCCTAAGACCTGTTGTCCACTTACTCTGCCTAACTTGCTTTGTCTTCTAGTTTTCAGGATACACTCCCATTTTTTTTTTTAACACCTCTGTGACTACAACAATTTTTCTATGCACCTCAAATCTGCCTGCTTTTTTATCTTCTTGCTCACTGACTCCTGGAGTCTTGCACAATAGCCCAAACCTCCAGCCGCAGGCTGCCTTGGCATGGTTTAAGGGCAGTTGTCATGTTCTGAGTCTCCCTGCCCAGGAACTCATCCCCATCACACGGGGACGGGTCACCCTTGCCCCCACCGCCTTGTGTATGGACGTGCTCAGGTTGCCTCAGCCCGAGGACCTCAGGCTTGGGTTCTTCTCGTGGACAGAGCCGGCCGGAGCCACAGAAGAGGAGGCATTGCATGGCCGTGCTGGCCTCCATGAGCCTGTTCAGCCGGTACCCGACTCAGAACTGGCCACTTGGAAGAGCCTGGAATACCTCAGCCTGTAGCTGCAGAGAGGGAGTCAGTGTTTTGATAAGATAAATGTTTACTTAGCTACATTAGACATTTTTGTAGGTCTCCTATGTGTTCAGTTAGTATTTATTAGCAAATGCTCAATTAATGCTCATTGGTTTGACCAGGATTTTAAGAAAAGAAACAGTAAATCCTGGAAGGGACTAGTAAGATCAGTGGGTCCAACTGAACTATAGCTGTGATCCCTTTCAGGAGCGATACCTGCAGTGACTCACTGCCAAAGGGCGGGCGTTTGCTACTTCTCCAGAAGTCGTATGATGCACGTCCCAGTGTAAACAGCAGGTGGCGCATTTCTCCCCAACCTCTCACACACCACCTTGGGGGTCAGGTTCTCAGGATGAAATATGTACCTTTCAACTACTCATTTGCCTAAGTGCAGCTGACCTGTTGCAAGATAAAGGCACCTCTGGAACCACAAACTAATAGGAATTTAATAATAATAATACCAGGTCTGTGTTTAACATAACCTCAGGGTGACAATGACAATATTTTGATGTCTTAAGGGTATATTTTTCCAGGTGGGAACCCAAATACTCAGATGCCTTTCAGAATTCTCATGGGGAGCTTCAGAGGGCAACCCAGTCTCTGGCCGCTGGGCGTCATTGCCTTCCTCTCTGTGAGCACTGACAGGGAGGGGAAGCCCCACACTGCCCTCAGGAGATGCAGGCTGACTTGGAGGATGCCACCAGCTGTGTGCACGGCCCCTCTGGTATACCCCTTCTCGGTGCCCTTGTCCATTGCATCTTCATTCCCAGCAGGGGCTTCATTTGGGGTTCACATGAAACCCACATGTGCTGTTCTTCACTATTTTCTAGGGACCAAAAATCATTTTGACAGACAAGAGCCTGGTCTGCCCTGATCAGAGAAATGATCAACTAGACTCTGTCTTTGGAGAAAGAAAACAAGTTTAAAGTACTTAGTTCAGATGCAAAAGATGTCTTGGGTTTCTGGAGATAAAGCTCTGTGTCAGGACATAGGGGAATGCCCGCCTTCTTAGGGGTTGTTTCTTGGGCTGGACGAGTAATCCAGACAGCATCAGATGGTTTCAAAAAGGAAAAATAATCAATTTAATAACATAGGTATGATGAACATCATGGTTACAAATTCTGAAGAATAACAACAGCAGACCAGGAATGTTTCTGCTGTGTTTGTCCTGGAGTGTCAAGATGCTGCATAGACCATGGTGAAGGGGTGGAGCTTGCATCACGAGGGAGGGGGGACCTTCACGTGACAAATTTGTGATTATCTGGATGACATTTTTTCCCCACAGTTTATGGAAAATGCATTCTTAAGGGGTTATAGGCTCAAACTCTACAAGTTTATTTTTTCAAGGGTTACCTCAGGTCCCCCAAATTTGCACACTATAATGAGATCCAGCCATCTATGCAAACAAAGGAGATTCATAGTATGAAAGAACTTTTGCAGAATTAGTGTACATAGATGGAGAAGAGAAGAAGGGCAATAGCTTCCCTATAATCTCCAAAATTACCCATCCTCTTATGGGTAAATATCCAGCCCAAAAGGGTTGACCCTCAGCTAGGCCACTGAGGCCTAAAAGCTTTCTAGAAGTCTAAGACACTTTCTGGGGGAGCCACAGAAAGGGAATGTTTGAGGCAAGTCTCAGGCAAAAGGAACAAAATCAAAGTACAAGTCGAGAAAAGGGAGTCTGCCATTGTCCGCTTCCCCGTGAGTCTCTCCCACGTGTCTCTCCTCAAGACCCTTTCAAGTCCCCTGGGTCCCTGTGCAAATCCAAAGCCAAGAAGCAAGCAGGCCTTCTCCCCCAGACCCCACCTGCCTTCTGTGCTTCATACTTCCCCTGGCCGCTCACCTGCCCCCTCACTATACAGTAGGTCTTTGCTCCTGTGTCTGGACTGGGGCTTTTCACTACTGAGGAGATTGGGGTCATCAAAACTGCTCCTGGACACCACCTCTGTTTCTGGAAACATGAAAAGATGTGAAACTGTTTCAGGGCTCCAGGAAGAACTGGAGGGGAAGTTGTAGGGATGTGTGAGGTTTCCTGGGATGGGCAGTGATCCCAAACGGAGAGGGAGCCAGAGAGCAGTGATGTATATTTGGGAGAAGGGTCCAGAGAGCTGCTTTCTCTCCTTTATCACTCCAGAAGCTGGTGAGTGTAGCAATGAGGTCTCTTCCTCCCAGGAGTTTGGACCAGCAGTTTTCCATGGAAACTGGGAGTCAACTCAAGCAATGTTTATATGCTTTTGGTTGTTTTCATAAAAGATGTGTGATTGATTGAAGATTTCTGTTTCCAAAGAGGTAACGATGAGAGAAGAGAAGGGGACAGACAGAGCTTACCCGCCAGCCAAGCAATGACTAGAATGTAACACTGGGTCACAGTGCTGCCACATGCTATGTTTTGAGACATAGTAGAAAGGTAGCCTGAGCTTGCTTTCATCTTTTATCGCCCCTGGAATCCCAGGTGGGGAATTTAACTAGACAACTCCAGTGCCCTGAGGACTCCCTGCTTCAGACAGACAAAATCCTGGCCAATGTAGGCATGTCAGCTTGGATTTGTACTTCTCAGAGGAAAAGCATCTTCTGTGGAAAGGTGGCATTTACCTCTTCTGGACATTCTCTAAAAATGACTACTTTTGCGGGATCATTGCTTGGTGATAGCTGAAAGAACGTGGCACTGGCTGTTGCCAGGATTAAAAATTAAGTTTCTGGAAAATTCCTTTAGTCTTTTATCTTCATAAAATTTCAGACATCCCTCTTTCCCAGCTCCTGATATAGCTGGCATTTCTAACTTTGGTATTCCGACACTCACATCAGCCTCACTAAATACTATCTGTGATTTGAATTATCTGTGTTAGGTAGTCTGCCTTTTGTTTGGGGCACAGAGGAAATCATCTTGTAGTCCTCTGGGTTCTTCGAGGCTGGCAAATAACCAAACAAGCACAAGATACACTGATAAGGAGCCACTGAGAAGTTCAATAATATATATGCCTCCTGAATTTATAAAAAGCCCCCACGTGACTGAATTACTCCCCAAAGTGGTTTTAGACGCCATCTTAAATGGTTTTAGCTAAGACAAAGGAGGTTTGAGGGAAGAAAGGGGAATTCAGTTAGGATGTTGATGGGGAAGGCACAGCCAACAGCGGTAGGCAGATCTCACTCTGCCTGGGTTAGGGCTTCCAGAGAGAGGGGCTTTCAGAGGAAAGTCTACAGATAAAGATAAAAAACAACTTCCTGCACAACTTGGATGGAGCTGGAAAAGATCATGCTTAGTGAGATAAGCCAGAAAGAGAAAGAAAAATACCGGATGGTTTCACTCATAGCAGGAGTATAATGGACCAGGCGAGAAAATAACAAAAATAATGAACAACCATAGACCAGAGACATTCTGTGGGGGTGGAGTGGAGAATGGGATCAAAAACAGGGGGAAGGGAGGGAAATGCACGGGACTATGGTGGTGGCACAGGGGTGATTTGATGATGGGAAACCCGTGGGGATTACAATTGAGATGAAAAAAAAAAGTGAAAAATGATGTAAAAATAAACTTTTTAATAAAAAACAAACAAACAAAAAAAACAACTTCCTGCAGTGTGAAGGGGAGGAGGGGAGTGACCCAGGGAGTGTGAAGGGGAGGAGGGGAGTGACCCAGGGTGACCTCCCCAGTCTCCCCAACTCCTGGGTCCTGGTTGCTCTGGTCACACCCACTCTGAAGTTCAGAGGTCTTTTCCTTTTTTTGATAAGAATTTGTTTCATTGTCATTTTTGTTGTTGTTGGACAAAAGTTGTCTTTCCACAGTGCTCTTCAGATCCCCTTGCTAAAAAGATTTATTCTGAGGGTGGCTGATTTTTGCTTCTCTGTACTTTTCCACATATTCCTTAGTCTATGTCTGACTTTTGGGGTTAATGTTGCGTCAACTCTGGTCTGGAAGGCCAGAGGCTCCAACCTTGGGCAAGAAAATGCACCTCACCAACATTTTGGGGGAGCGCTTTTGATGAGCTGTGTGTCTGTGTGTTGCTCTGTGACTCCTAGAAGATGAAGGATAGGTCCATGAAACATTTAGGGGACACTTCAAGCCTCCAGAGCACCCTCAGAAATGACAGGCATTGACAACACTTGCCTGGCAAGAACCTCAATTTCTTGAATATTTTCAAAGAATCTTTTGAGTCTGAAGTTCAATCAACTTGAAGCACTTGCATTTTCCTTCAAAGACTTTAAATAACTATACTCTGTTTTCCACAAGAAATTAAAGAAAAAAAACTTCATAAATTACTATCTGTTGAAAAAGTATCTTTTCCCCTTCTGTACTCTTTTTTTTTCTTTTCCCCAATTCACTAATCTTGAATGTTTGTGAAGTTGAATTTCAAATACTTGGCTCACTTAAAGCTAAATTTTATTTGATTCAATGATAGATTGTCTTTGTAATGAAATTTTTTCAACAACAACAACAAAACCCTTATTTCGGTCTTCGTGGAAGATACAATGAAACAAATTCTCATCAAAAAAAGGGAAGACATTTGAACCTCAGTGTGACCAGAGCAGCCAGAACCCAGTTGTGGGGGAGACTGAGGAGGCCGCCCTGGGTCACTCTCTCCCAACCCCTTTGGGTCACACTGCAGAAACCTATTCAAAGAACACCCCAGAACCAAGAAGAAAACCCTTTCATTGTTTCTCCAGTACCCCCTGCTGACAAGACTTATTGCCTGTTGACAAGGGAACCATGTTTATGAAACAGGTAGAAAAGGGTAAGTTCAGAGCTGAGAAATAATAAGTTGATAAGTGACACAATGTCCAGTTTCCTCATGTGATCTACGGGTTTTTCAAAGTAAGTATTGGAGTCGAGCTCAAGGGGGTGAATGTGAATTTTTACCCTTTCAAACGCAAAGGGAGCATTTACCACAGCGCCTTAGTAAGGATGTGCCATTTAATCAGCCTCCCAATCTCTCACTCTGGTAGCTTCTGTGTCACTCCTGAGAGAGGTGACACCCAAGGCTTTGCATGCCACATACCTGTTCTCCAGCAGGCACACAACTCAGGCATTGTTGCTGTAACTCCTATCTGCACGTAGGATGCTATTTTTTCCCCTGGCTAATGAGACTTCAAGTGCCAAGGTAGAGAAATGAATGAGAGGAGGCATGCACACCAGGGATTGGGTCAGTGTGTCTTTGTTCCTGTTCTTGTGAGCTTACAGTCAGCCCATGTCTTGGATGTTACAGGGACAACTAAATGGATATGGTGCGCCTGTGATCCTGGGGTCTACTCTCAGAGCCCGTAAGCAATGAGAAGCTTTTAACATGTCATACTTCAGGATTTTTGTACTTGTCATTTTTCCAAGCTCTTGTGTCAACTTGGATGAGACACTTATCCAAGACTTTGATGGCAAAGTAGAGAGATCATCATCACATCAAAGACAGATGACCTCCCTCCCTGTGTAACTGGGTCATTGGGAATAGCCTCTGCAGATCTCTTGTCTGGGTTGCTGCCTCCACAAAATGAATGGATTGCTTTATAAAGCTTTAAAATGGCATGCGCTTTTTCTCGTTCTATTGGGCATCAGAATATAGGTGTTAGAGAGATGAGTGCATATGCAACCATCTCTTCCCTTTCCTTTCTCTGCACATGTGTGTGGCTGAGTGTGTTTATATGTAGTTATGAAGGGGATACTGGGAAAATATAGACTAAGTGTTAATCAGAGTTATTCTAAGAGGTAGTATCTTGGATGATTTCTTTCTGCACTCTTTCCCACGTCTTCCAAATGCTGCACAATCTGAATGCATTCTGGTTGTAATCAGAAAAAGGGGCTCTCCTTTAGGAGTAATATTTGTGAAGGATAAATGTCACTCTCTTGCAAAGAATAAATGTCACTGTCACACATGGGAACAATGAAATGCCTTGGTAATCCACACTCACTAGAGGCATGGAGACAGGAGCTCAGGATAGCGCACTTGGGTCTGTGCTTTCATTGAATGCTCTTCTGTCTGCTGGCCAGAGGCTGTCCTCAAACACCACAGTTGTACTGACCACATTGCTATTTCCATTGTTTGAATACCTTACAAGTTGACTTCCCTAAAGAAACAGAAATTAGTGAGTTAGACGATGGAGAGAGTGTAAGTGAGATGGGAAGACAGGAAAGCAAGGTGAAAGATGGTGGAGGTCACGGAGCCCCTGAAGGGACATTGTGGCCAGTTGAAAAGAGGTGTGTGTCCAGTTTTCCCTGTCACCACTTCCTCTGCAAAACAAAACATTTTCCCAGCATTTCCAATGCAGCTCAGTTCTTGCTCTGTATACTCAGCCCAATGTGAAAAGAGACAGAAAAGCGATTTGGGATTTTGCTTCCCTTTGGTAAGACATCACTGCATTGCTGTGGCATTGGGGTTGTTCTGGAACAGTGTCCAGTGTGTGTGACCATCTGTCAAGGCGTGAATGTTTTTCAGTGTTGAGAGTGACTGACTGTATAGACTCTGTCACCCTGTCATGCTGCCTTTTTCTGTCCCACCAGACTTCATCTTACAGTGTAAGTGAATCCTGTTTAAAAAACAAAAACAGTCTGATGGAAGGATGGAAACACAATGGCTGTGGTGGGGGGCTGGGGTGATTCATGATAGGAGTGCACAAAAGTGTTGATACTTGATTGGGGGTTTCTAATGTTACTTCAGTTAATTTTATTTTAAAAGAAGTCTTGTGAATAACATTTCACATCAATACTACTTCCACGGCATTTTTGCGGTGGGAATTGCAACTAACAGACACGGCTTTGGGTCAGCTGCTGTCTTTGTCTGTCTTAGAGACTGAAATAGTGAATTTGATAAACATTGAAGGCTCGTCCTGATGGATATAATTTCAGAATCTGAAGTCTGTTTCTGGTTGGCTCCAGCAAGCAGTGACTCTGGAGGTTTCTTGGGAACCCAGGAATGGAGTGACCTGGGAGGCTGTGTTTACTTAGTAAATAAGAATCTTCAAATTAAGACACTGAAGTAAATGTCTCACTGATAAATGGTCACATTTTATTCTGAGTTTAGGAAAGGAGAACTACCCAATTACAGTTTTTTTGTGTTCAAATATAGCCCCTCCAAGTCTCCCATTGACTAAATGAAACTGGCTTTACTTTGCAAATACAGAATAAGCTCAAGGCCGTCTCCCCAACCATGACCTCTCTGTGGCACTGGCAGAATCAGCTCTGCTGCTGCATTCTGATTTTTCCTCCATCAGACTAACTTGAATGATGTATGATCTTGCATTTACTGCCTGTGTTGCTTTCCAACAGGCACCCTTATATCCTAGGCAACCATTTGGAGCAGAGATAATCCAAAGCTGGAGATCTTCTGTGTTTCCCTCACAACTCGCAGTCCAGACTAGTAGTAACTATCTTAGAATGATCATTCTGACCATTTGGGGTTGAGGTTGCCAGTAACCAATAGCATTTGGTGGCATTGCCTTGGACTTAAATGTTAAAGAGGGACCCATTCGATCCTTTTATCTCCTGCACTCTCACCTGCCTTCCTTCCTCTTAGCCAGTATCCTTGGTCAGAATTGTGTGGAGGTGATTACATAATTACCAACACACCCCAGTCTTTGCCTTTTGACTTTGCTTGTGAATATACTGATGAACCTGCAAATGTGAGTGTTCTTAATTAGGGAAGCTGTTTATCAGTCCTGCTTAGCTTGATTTATCTCTGATGTTCAGTACTAAGTCCAAAAACATGATTGCTCTTCATTAACTGGGCAGTCTGCAAACTCCAGAGATGCCAGGACAAACACATTAAACATAGCTAGCATCTCTCACTGTGGGTTTAGCTTGGTCAGAGTGGGGCTTTTCTTTCCCAGTGATAAAGCAATGCCCACCCTAAATTTGTGAAGACCTGTCTTCTAGAGATGCCAAAATTGTCATGTTTGTACTTGAACTTGTGTATTTGCTCTAAAATTTGGCTAAGATGTTTTCCTTTTTATAGCATACATTGGAGCTTAAACATTCCCCCCAAAGCTCTAGAAAAGCAACTACTTTCCTTTTTCATATTTTTGGAAATAAGTTAATTCAGTCTTGCTACCTCCCCCAGTCTTTATCAATTCATACAAATGAAACCTTGCAGTTTTCTCAACCAATTGGCTAGCCTTGGGCATGAATAGGAAGTCTGTGTCTCAGTCAAGATGAGATTGAAACCTGATGTAAAGCTGGACTTCAGTTTATGCAGTTGTGTTTCTCATCCCACCCTTAGAAATGAGAACCTGTTACTGTGCCCCATCTCCAATCATTGGGATAACAACTCTCTACTTCTCTCTCCTGTCTAGGTCCCAGATGCCAGGTGCTATCCTTGCAAGCCTTTTCATGACTTGAAAATTCTTATCTGCAAGAAGGGACATTATTTGTTTTTCATTTCTAAATGGAATTCCTCTCTCAGCCACACTCCATTTTCTAGTATTGTCAAATAGATTAAGTGCTTTCAGCATCTTATCACCTTCCCTTTGAAGTACCTTCTTATTCTTAGAAACTCATTCATACCTCTCAGGTATTCATCTTCTTCTAGGACTCTACAAGGTACTCAAAAGAAACCCACAGTATCACCTCTCTCAGAAGAAATGCTCCTCAGTCCCCAGGGTGAGTTTTTCCCTGTGGCATATATAAGGTGGGCTCCTTGTGGATGGTTAACCACCTCTTCCACAGTCTGCTCTCTGGCCACCAAACTCAGGATCATCCTATTTGGGGGAATGTAGATCAAACATATTCTCCACTGTCCTCAGCAGATAATCTCATCCTTGCCAGGGATGCATCCTGTTCAATGTCCAAGATGTTTTGATCTGTCTGTCCAATTTACATGTCCAGGGACACCATGAGGTTTCTGGCTCCATGCACACCCATCCAATACCATCTCTGGGGAAACAGAGACCAAATTATCTCCTAAAAAGTGAAGGGAAGAAAGAGAGCACACACAACCTTTGGAAATCCAATCCTGTGAAGACACGTAGCATCTGTGCCCTGGCAGAGGGGAAGCTCCTGGCACTGGCTCTCCTTTCTGGAGGCTGTGCTTTATCTGTGGGCCTCCACTGCCTGAAGCCAGGTAGGCACTGGGAGGGTACCTTTCTTGAGGGTGCAGTTTACCTCTGCTTAGTGTAGCTTTGTTGAAATCATGTGAAAAACACTTGGTTTAAAGACAGTGATAAAAGCTTTGTTTAAAGACAATGCTGTTATATCATTGTTTATGAATTGCCAAGTCTCCATGTTCAGAACAATTACTCTTTTTGATAGTGATTTTTATTAAGATAAAATTGTATTAGTGTACAACATAACCATTTCATGTATGTAAATATTGTGAAATGATCACAATAAGTGTAATTAATATTCATCAGCACATTGTTACACTTTTTTCTTGTAAGGAGATATTTACAGATGTACATTTTTAGTAATTTTGTAAAAGATTTCCCTCTTTTATTGAACAAAACACCTCAAACTATTTAGTGAGATAAGCTTATTTTAATTTTATCACATATTAAAACATTGCAAACAAGTGCATGTCACTGGCAAATGGATTACATGTTCACACTTTACTTGGGTGAATTTCACTGTATTCTCAAAGGAAATGTGAACCGTGTTTGCTTTGGTGATTCAGCACCATGGATAGTACCCACCACATAACAAGTGCTCAATACTCCTTTGTAGAAAATATGAGTTATATAACTCATCCCCAACCTAGCACAATAATGAAGGCAGCTCTCAGGAGATGAAATTTTCTGAGAGCCAGCAAAGGACTACTTCTATGATGTTTGTTTAAGAAATCCATTCTGTCCTCTAAGTAATTCATTGAACCTAAAAGAGACAATTCAAAACACAGAAGGCAAACTAGAAAGTGTTCAAAGTTATACAGTTTGGATTATTTTTAGTCACATAATAAGGGTATGTGATTTTTCTATTCAAATGATTCACAATCATTTGTTAAGGAAAAGCTTAATTTCCTATGGAAATACCAAGTTGGCTTCCTGGTAGAGGTGGTATTTATGCTAGAATGGTAAGTCCTGTGTCAAACGATGAGAAGGTGTGAGGGGCTCCAGGTTAGAGGAGCCACATGGCATGGGGAATTGCTTCCCAGACACAACTGTGTCTGGTTGACCTACTGACCACTTGAAGAATAAAAGGAGACTCATGGAGTAGAAGTGCTTGTAGTGTTTATTCAGCTGTGGCTTTCTGCCCTGTATATCACACTTATTTTTATTTTGTGTCTTCTTCACAGTCCTAAGCATGCTATTCCTTAACTCCTGAATGCCTTGCTTTCAGACTGTTAAGCATTTTCCCATCTGTCTCGGTTTCACAGGAGTGCTGGCACCATATTGCTTTGTTTTCATTGATTTGCGGCGTGTCAGAATTGGATGGGTCTTATAGACAATCTCACCCAGCCCTTCTGTGGGATGCTAAAAATGGCTCCCGAGAAATATTCACATCAAATTTCTGGGACCTGTGAATTCTGCTGTATTTGTAAAAAAAAAACAAAAAAAAAAAAAAGGATGAAGTTAACAAAGTTGAAATCAGACTATCCTGAATTATCTAGGAGACTGCTGCAAAATCCAATGACTTGTGTCCTTGTTTAAAAAAAAAAAAAGCTGAGGGGGCAGATTTATGACAGAAAGAAGAACAGAAATTTTGTGGAGGTGAAGCCAGGGGTAAAAAGATGTGGCCACAAGCAGCTGGGTGTGGCAGCCACCAGGAGCTGCAAGAGGCAGGAGAGGATTCTCCCCAAGAGTCTCTGGAGAGAGGATGGCTCTGCCAATCTTTGATTTCAAACTTTGGCCCTCAGAACTGTGAAAGAAAACAATCCTGTTGCTTTAAGCCAACAGACTTACGGTCTTTTGTTGTGATATCTTTGGAAAGCTAATATACCTTCCTGATTGACAATGAGATTAATGAGAGAACTCAGGCAGCCTGCCCTGACCTGCAGCCAATAAATAGTCCTGTTGATTTGGATTCCGCAATTCTGCAGGACTTCATACCTGTCAAATGTGCTTTCCTCTGCCTTTTTCCAAGGCCATCCTCTGGTGAGGACATGCAGTGGACAGTATTAATAGATAGCAAATAACAGTGGAACGGCATCACCCAGAGATATGGTCCCGCACCAGAGCTCTGCATGTCCAACTGCCTTGGGCTCTGTGTTACACCATTTGTAGGGCACATTTCATTAGCGTGATGTTCCCACTGTGCTAGCATCTCTCTGCATCCTGTGGGCTTTCTTCTAATGATAATTAGGATTAAAGACCCCCATGCATCCCAGGGCTCCTGTGGCCACACACTAGCTGGTCAGGTTCATTCCAGCCTTGCTGCATTTTCCAGAGCAGCTGGACTCTCTTTCTCTCATTATTTTTTTTTCTATTCTGTTCTATTCTGGGGTGCATTAATTTTAGAAATGCCAAGACAAATGGAGACTAATTTGCAAATGCCCCTTATGGCTTAATTGATTGTTTCCTGTGCTGACCTTTGTGGAAAAGTGGCAGCCAGAAGGAAAATGAACATCTTCCTCCTGCCCTCCATAAGGCTTCTTCCCTGTCACCCTGTTACTTTTGTGAATATTTTGAGGAAATTGGGTAAAGATGAAAGAAACAATTTCCATTTCCCGAATGGCCAGTGATTTTTTTTTCCAGGCTTAGTAATGGTCAGCTGATCAGTCCTCTTATTCACTGTCGATAGCTCAGTAAATCACAGGGCAGGCATTTTCTCTCTTGTCCTACCCAGTGTTTAAGACTGAGACCTTCACGGACCAAAGAGAAAGGCAGCGCTGAGTGTCGGTCACTCTGGTGGTAGTTTTGAGCTTCCCAGCAGCCTCCAAACACTTCACACAGGCTGCTCACAGCCCCTCAGCTCAGTGTTTAGCTTGGGTCACATCCGACACTTGGACATTGCTGTGTTAGTATTTTGGGGTGCTGAGTGCACAGACTGATTTTTTTTCCTGTGTAGCGGTTCATTTTGTGTCAACTTGAGTGGGCCATTGATGCCTAGATATTTGGTCAATCATTATTCTAAACATGTCTGTGGGGGTGTTTTTGGATGAGATCAACATTTAAATTTTTAGACTGAATAAAGCAGATTGCCCTCCCTCTCTGGGGCCTCATCCAAGCAGTTGAAGACCTGACCAGAACAAAGGGCTGACTTCCTTCCTAATAAGAGAATTCTTCCTGCCTAGTAGCTTTCATATTGCAACAGACATTTTCCCTGCCTTCAACTTGAAACATCAGGTCTTGCTGCCTTGGACCCACGCCCTGCAGGGGAGAACAGTCCTGGTGTTTCTGCTGGCTCCCAGACCCCCACAATCAGGCTGGAAGTACACCATCAGTGTTCCAGGCCTCCACCTTGCTTTCTCACCCTGCAGATCTTAGAACTTGCCTACAAGCAAACTTCTGGTAATAGACATCAGTTGCTGTGTATACATCCTGTTGGCTCTGTATCTCTGGAGCATCCTGATTAATACACCTTGTGCCATTAGCATTTGGGATTTCAATCACCTACTCATTTCTTCTCACAGTTTTTCTAATGTTGGAAAGCCACATTCTTAGCTCATCTCTATGCTACAGAAAAAAAACACAATTTACAGGAAGAAAATGTGTTAAGAAATCTGTGGAAGAAATAAAGCTAGAATACCTGCCATACATATGTTGGTGGCATGAAGACTCAATGTAGAGAGAAGTGCCTCTTCCTGAAGGATGGAACTCCAGGTGTGCCTAGGCTATTGATACAGATGCTAATGTGACAGAAGCTTAGTTTGCGAATTTGAAATCAGAAGCCCAGAAAAATGCTAGATGCATAGAAAGGGGACCAAATTTTACGTGCTTGGGTGTTTGGTTGAGAGCTTCCCCTCCTGTACTGATAAAATTATAACAAACCTTCTTGGAGAGTTGCTGTTTCTTTAACTATTGCACTTTTATAAAAACTTCATTTCAAATTCATCAAATATTCATTTTCATATTGATCCTTAAATAAAAATAAAGGCATATTCAATCAGCCTATAAATAATCCGGGTAGAAGGGGCCTCACCACGTCCCACACTCTCTTGGTAAGTTTCAAGAGCCATATTCTCAGAACCACTGCCCACACTCACCATCCTCACTGACGCTGTCAAACACAGACATCTCGAGGGGCACAACACCCTAACAGTGGCCAGGGGCATCAGTGACCTCACCGCAGGTTTGCATTTTTCTTTTGCCTTTTGGGCAAAGCCCTCAATATTCTGAATTTTAATTATCTCTTCTGTGCATATGAGCTATTTTATACCTACTGCTCATGTGGTCTTGAGAATCCAATGAGAAAATGTGTGTGAACACCTAACGCAGTGCATGCCGGATCAAGTGTGATCAATAAACAAATTAGATGATACTGCTGCTCAGCTAACCTGCTCTTTATTATAGGCTTATGTATGGAGATGAGCTTTTATTTCATGCAAGGATTTTTTTAAAGTATACCCACTGACCAAGAACGCATTCATTAGTATTCTTTACCCCCATCACTGGCCCTTATAAGAACCCTGAGAGCATATGGGGTCAGAGATTGACCTTAAAAGAATGTTGGAGCCCATCCTGTGAGATGTTTCTTGGCTCTGTAGGCCCAGAGAAAAGGAAACGTTGTCATCACTGAGTAACTAGACAGAAACGGGGTGCCCCCATCATGTATAATGTCAGCAGATGTGTTTCCCAGAACTGAATCTGTCCCTCTAACTAACCCATCTGCTCATGGCCAACCACCACTCACTTGGGGAGACATACTTCAAATGTTCATAGCCTGATGCATGAGTTTAAGATCTTTTAAAATCATATTTAAAAGGCTCTTGAAGCTATATTTGCTGTTGTGACAGATCCCTCCAGTGGCTATTAACTGAATACATTTCATTAAATTGAGTTTTAATCCTCAGTGAGAGTTTGCTGGGGATCCAGAATTGCTTAAGTTGTAGTCTCTATCTGAACATGTTCTGGTGGGTTTTTCATTGTGCAAGGCAGTCACACCCCATTACAAGTAAGTTGTCTAGTTGCAAACATGAGAGGCACTTTCTTACTCTCGAAATGAAGATACTCTGTGTCCAGCTGTACCCAAGATATGCCCAGACATGACCCTTATTCCTGTACCCAGCTTCTCCCTGGGATGTGGGAAGCAACCTTGTCTTCCCACTCTTTTAACCAATGGTTCCAGGCACAAAAGGCCCTGGAAAACCAGTCACAGAACATTTGGCCTCAGAATTGGAAACGTTCACAATTCTCCAGTGAATTTAAACTACTATCCTGCTTTAGTTAAAGGAAATGAAGTTTCAAGTGTAAATTACAACCAGAGAAAAAAGAATCCAGACACCTTGAGTGTTCAACTTTTCATTAATCTAGGAAAATGTAGGAACTCTTATGATATATTAGAATGTTTCTAAATTTTCAAAAATGAATTTTTTAAAAAAGCAAAACAAAATCTTCTGTAAGTAAGGTTTCAGAGCAGAAACTGTACAAATAAAAATCATGTTGAATGGTGAACAGATGCATGACATTAAATAGCAGTGTCCCCAAATCACTACAGCCAGGCTGGGCCTGCTTCTGTTCCTGCCATATCACAAGGAATTTGAGATCAAGGGCAAACCACAGCCATTAAGTAGTTGTCAGAAAATGTGATTTGTGTGGAAGGATAAACAGAGTTTATTTAGCTTACAAACAGAAGAATGAGCAATAACTTTTCAGAAACCCAAGATAAAATAAAAAATAATTAGAGACCAGCCTTGAAAATTCCCTGAGCAGACAAAACCACTTTAATCTTGCCTACAAAGCTTAATTTAGTTTATTTTGAGAGACTAAAATCTGACCTGAGTCATTTTTTTGTTTGTTTATGCCCCTGGAAATCACAAGGGAAACTGTTTCCCAAGGTTAATAGGAGGTAGCCACT
Organism: Condylura cristata; assembly: GCF_000260355.1. Lineage (NCBI taxonomy): Eukaryota > Metazoa > Chordata > Mammalia > Eulipotyphla > Talpidae > Condylura > Condylura cristata. The sequence continues at coordinate 3,513,389 of NW_004567136.1, read as the reverse complement.
CACCAGTTCTCTATCATTGAAGAAAATTCCTATAGTTTAACCAATCGCTGAAGAACAAACAGTCACTACCTTCTTACTATCCAGATTGTTTTATAATGACATACTTCTCAGCCTCTTGTTTTCATTTAAGTGTTCTTGGTTTGCAAACGGTCATTTTGGTGTGGAAAAAACAAACTTTTACTAATTACTACTTTAGTGATTCACTGGTTTGACTTTGGCTATTTCTGAACTTTGGACACCAAGAATCCTCTTAAAGCCCCCTGCAAAAAAAGTCACCATATGCTCCTGGCTGTGTGGGCCAAGACCAGCTCTACCAGAGTTAGGAATTTTGGAGGGCTTGAGGGAACTCCCTTCCCTTGCAGTACCTGTTCCCGCCACTAGGCTCCGGCAGCTGGTACACTGAGTCCTGCCTGCTGAGCTCAGAGTTTCTGTGCCTTCTGCTGAGTTCTCCATGCTAAAGGTTTTTCTTCAGTAATCATTTGTGTGTGTGCTTGGAAAGCCTTTGTGTGTGCCTGCATTATCATTTAGGTTTGTCATTACAGTTTATAATATAGGAAATGATCAAACCAACCTAAACTATCTACAAATATTTTTTCAAGATAACTTACAAGCTAGGCTTGTAAGCATAACAGAAATGAGGCAAGGAAAAATAAAAGACAGTTGTCATTACTAAAATGACAGTTGTCATTCACTGCAAGCACATGAACCTCCATGAACAAAGACTAAGATCATTCATAAATGAAGCTATGTGACTACATAAAAAATTTAGCTATCTCTACTGATAGGTGGCAGGATGGAATTACAGGGAAAGAGGTATCATTCACTATTTTTTCATGAAGGTATCATCATTTTCAAATGCATGCAGTTAAATGGAAAAAGGAAGAACTCAGGAAAGGGAGTCTGTGTCCTCAACACATGCCAAAGTCTAAATAAGGATTCTCACCAAACAGTGTCATGAAGCTCCAGCTCTGTCTACAGTCTCATTTGACTTATGTGAGGATCAGGAGAGCTTGAATAAACCTTGAATGAAGTTGAAGTCAATGTTTGCTCTCTCAGATGTCTTCACTACATTAACTTAATGCAGTGTTTTGCATGGTATAAAGGTAAACTCAGTTTACCTCAGTTGATACCACAAATTCATTTACTAGGAACTTGTATATTATGCAGCCCACAGGCCAAGTGGTGTGCAGGCAAGACTGCCGCCAGGGGTTTCTGGGTTGAGGGTGCAGTAGAGAGGCTCAACTTCTGCTCCCATCCCAACTCAGGGACTCTGGGTTCCAGTAGGACCGCATTTTATTGTCTAACTCAGTCCCTGTCTTGCCTCTTTGTAACTGAAACTTGTTCATATAAGTGGATCCCATGGGAATGCTTGTTCTTTCAGTCCAAATCCAAAAACTGTGTTGCCCTTGAGCCTGTCTGGCTCACCCCAAGTGCCTCAAATTCTTGGCCTTTATGTCTTAGAACTTTTGTTGCAACTTCTTTGAAAATTTCTTAGTTTCCCAGGAATATTTCTCATTTTCTAAATAGGTAGAAACTCTGGAAAGGACCTGAACGTCTGTGTCTCTCATCCCTCCGGTTTGGGAAATGGTGTCTGTTCTGTGCTGATTCTGCTAGGGCAATGGTGACGAACAGATTACTTCAGTCTTTACCCCAAGGAACTTCTGTAGTGAGAAAATGAGACATTTAGAAGACATGGGTCATTGTACACTGTGAAGATGAATACAGGGAATGTTAGGTTCTCCTGGAGCTGCTTGATGCTGATGTGAGAGAACCATCCAGAAAGCTTAACATACACCTAGTAAATGCTCATCAATCAACAGTTAATTGTGTTTGTTATAGACAATGAAAACCCAAGAATTAGCTAAGAAATGTGGGTTCAACATGGACAGACAGTACTCAGTTTTATGTAGCAGACACTAAACTAGTTTCAGCTGGACTCAAAAAGTGACCATACTTGTCCATGTGGATGCGCAGAACTGGGGTGTCTCCAAAGGGAGCCACCCTCTCTGAAGAGTCCCTTCCTGAGCAAATAGGATTAACATAAAAAGCAATTCTTGTTCTAATTCTTGCTCTTGCTTTCTAATTGTCTGACTCCTCAACACTGGGAGCCTCTTTTACGGGAAAGAGTGTCTCTAATCTCAGCAGTTCATGCAAGTGGTTTATGTCAGAATCTGTTGAGAACCACTTCAAGGTTATTGCATGCTCTGTGGGTGCATTTCTGAAGGAGAGCAGGGTGTGAGGCATAAGAGGGCACAAAGGGGCCTATTTCCAGGCTGACACGAGTGGTCTCTCATTCACATGATTCTAAGGACCCAGAAGAAGAGCAGGAGACGAGGGAAGTGTGCTCTAGGGGAGTCTCATCTCCAGACAGTCATTTTTTTACATCAAATAATTTTTAAGGTTCAGTTCTTAAAATGATTGACTTTTACACAAAGTTAATAGATTTGCCACAGACTAGTTAATTGATGCAAAGCAGACACAAAGTTTGTTATCTAACCAGTGTGTTATTGATTTTCTCTTAAAAAGTCAATTAAAATTAAGCATTTTTATATTTTCACCCTTGCCTTCTTGTAGGAGTATTTTTGTAGTATGTATGTCTACCAATGTAGTGGCTGTTTTCAAGGACTATACATCTAAATTCACATAGTTATCACCAAATTTTACTTGAAGAGTTTTTTAAAATATTATCTTGGGACCTCCCTGGTGGCACAGCAGGGTAAAGCACAACACGGAGAAACTAAAGTCACTTCGGAATGAGTTTGATCCTGCCCCAGAGCTGACCCACATGGCGCGGCAGACCTCTCCTGGCCCGCCCCCTGCTCCCCTCAGCTGTGTACTTTGTCGATCTGCCTGTTCTGCTCCCCACTCTGTTTCTGGTGAATCCTCTCACCACCTCTGCACCCCTGGCCTGTACCCAGTTCTGTATGCCTAAATAAATAGATCTTCTAAAAAATATTATTTCAATTGCTATCATCAGTGGTATAGTAAAAGATTAAGTTCTTCTCCTGTCACAAGAAATAATACTATCCATTTAAATATAAACATTGTTAATCAAATGATTAGTAACAATCTCCTAATTTCTGATAGGTAGAGGGTGTGTCATGTGGCATACTTCCTTTGCCTAGAACTTCCAGTACCATGTTGAGTAGCTGTAGTGAAAGCAGACATCCTTGCTTTCTTCTTGATAGTAGATAAGATGCTTTGTCTTTCACTTTCACTACTGAGTATGAGATTTATTGTGGGTTTTTCATATATGTTGTGTGTTTTACAATTTTTTTTATTATCATGAAAGGGTGTTGAATTTTTTTGAATGCTTTCTCTGTGTTAACTAATATGATTGTGTTTCCCCTTCATTCTGCTAATGTATTGAATTGTACTGATGAGTTTCCTTATTTTGAGCCATCCTATCAGTAATTATTTTATTTTTTTAAAGATTTATTTATTTATGCATACAGAACTGGGGTACAGGCCAGAGGTGTGGGAGGCAAGAGGATTCACTAGAGACAGAGTGGGGAACGGAACAGACAAATAGGCGGAAACACATTGCTGAGGGCAGCAAGTGAGATAAATGTCTACTGTGCCATGTGGATCAGCTCCCTGGTGGGGGATCGAACTCAACTCATGCTTCAGTGGCTTACAAATAGCTTCACAATGCTGTGCTTTTAACCCATTGTACCATCAAGGATGTGTGTGTGTGGGGGGGGTCTATCAGTAATTATTTTAAATGCAAATAAATTAAACTTTTTTTTTATCAAAGAAATTGTCAATAGATAGCTGTCTTAGGTATTTTACCCATCCTGCCAGTCTTTTTGATAGAAGGGTCTTAGTTGTGGCATATTTCTATTTGTTTTCTATATATTTTGTATCTCTTTTGTCCCTGATTACCTACATTACTCCCTTCTTTTGTGTTTAGTCGATTTTCTTGTAGTGAATGTTCACATTTTTTTTCTCATTTCCTTTTGTGTATATACTAAAGATATTTCCTATGTAGTTACCATGGTGATTACATTTAGCACCCTCAAATTATAACACTATTTTGAATTATATCAGATTAACTTCAATAGCATAAAACAACTCTGCTCCTTTGCAGTCTGTCCCCATCTCTCTTAGTTGTTGATATCACAAATTACATACATATATTTTGTGCCTGAAAACATAAACTATTAGCCTTTTAGATACTCTGATCTCCTATAGTTTGTAGGAAACAAGGTTTGTAGTTAGTACTGAAAGGAACAATAATACTAACTTATAGGCTAATATTTTTTTTCTTTCCATAAATGTAATAATGTCTTAAGTCATGAAATCAAAAAGTGCAGTAACATATCAGTTACACTAATACTAGCTTCTATAAGTGTCCATGTATTTACCTTTATTAAGATCTTTTCTTCTCCATATTGTTCATAGTGTTTCAGTTCACTTTCTTGTGTTTTCATTTCACCGTGCAAGACTTCATTGAACATTTCTTGCAAGCAGATCCAGAGATCATGAACTCTTAGTTTGTATTTATCTAGGAATCTTTTCATTTCTTCCTCATGTTCCCAGTTTAGTTTAGATACAATTGACAAACAACACTATTAATTCTAGGTGCATTCTACCTTACCTTTGATGTACAATTGTTGGATAGAGAATTCTGGGTTGGAAGTTTTTTTTTTTTTCCTTTTAAGACCTGAATATATTGACACACTGCCTTCTAGCCTCCAAATTTTCTAATGAAAAATCTGCTGTTAATTTCATTGAGGATTCCTTCTACATGATGACTCACATCTCTTCTTACCCCTTTCAATATTCTCTATATTTTTCTTTTCCTTTCTGATATGTCTCAACGTGATTCTCTTTGACCTTATCTTAATTAGAATTCACTATGCTTTTTCTTGTTTATGCCTTTGAAAAATATGGGAGGGAGCCCTCCTAGATGGCACAACAGGCTAAGATGCAGCCCTGCAAGCTAGCAGCGGCAGCTTCAGTGCAAGTTCAATCTCCGCCCCAGAGGTGACCCACATGGCACGGCAGACCTCTCCTGGCCCGCCCGCTGCTCCCCTCAGCAGTGTACTTCATCAGTCTTCCTATTCTGCTCCCCATTCCATCTCTGGTGAAGTCTCTCAATGTCGCTGCACCTCAGCTTGTACCCCAGTTCTGTATGCATAAATAAATAAATCTTAAAAAAAAGAAAAATATGGGAGGAGGGAAGGACATTGTATCTTTATATATTTTCTCTGTGCCTTTCTCTCTCTGCCTTCTACTTCTGGGACTCCTACAATATGTATATTGGTCTACTTGATGATGACCCAAATGTCCCTTAGACTCTGCTGAGTCTAATATTTATTCCTAATATTTGGTGCATATCAAAATCATGAGTTGTAAATATATTCTTCCATTCTCTTTCTTATTTTTTCACTGTCTTGAGAATGTCCTTTGATATACACAAGTTTTTCATTTTGATGGAGTCAAGTTTATTGCACATGTATATATTTTTTTCTTTCATTGCTTGTGCATTCAATGTTATATTTAAGAACCATAGCCAAATGCAAGGTCATGAAGATTCATTTCTGAACCTGAAACTTTAAAGTAACAGCTCTTAAATGTAGGTTTCTAACACATTTTTAAATAGATTTTTATTATGTGCTGTAAGGATGCAGCCTTGTCCCTTTCACATGTTTTTAACCAATTGCCTCATACCATTTATTGAACACTGTTATTTCCTTACTGAATGTCTTAATGCACTTATTAAAAATCAATCAAACATAGAAATGTGGGTTTATTTCTGGATGCACAATTCTATTTTATGTAACTATATATCTAACCTTTTGCCAGTACTGTGCTCTTTTGATTACTGTATTTTATAATAAGTTTTCAAATCAGGAAATATAAGGCCTATCTTCCAATGTTTACTTTTTTTGCAAAATAAGGCCCTTGTGATTTTTTTTTAAAGATTTATTTATTTGAGCATACAGAACTGGGGTACAGGCCAGAGGTGCAGGGGTGGTGAGAGGATTCACCAGAGACAGAGTGGGGAGCAGAACAGGCAGATCGATGAAGTACACTGCTGAGGGGAGCAGCGGGCGGGCCAGGAGAGGTCTGCTGTGCCATGTGGGTCACCTCCGGGGCAGGCGGGGATTGAACTCATGCGGAGGTGGCTTTAGCTTCTCAGTGTGCCGTGCTTTACCACATGCGCCACCAGGGAGGGCCCCCCTTGATTTTTAATAGGGATCCCATTGAATGTCTTAAGCAGTAGTGTCATCTTAACAACATTAAGAGATCTAATACATGAACAAAAGTTGTCTTTCCATATTTTCGTGTTTTCTTCAACTTCAGCACAGTTTTGTAGCTCCTAATGTACAAAACTCGCATCTCCTTAGTTAAAATTTGTTTCTAAGATTTGCCTTTAAATGCTTTTGTCAGTGTTTCTGTAAAATTACAGACTTCTATTACTTCTTTGTGTGTGTGTGTGTGTGTATGTGTATTCTTTGGGATTGTCTAATGTGAGATGTCACCTGCATATAGATTTTTTTTTTCCTTTCCAGTGGGGATGTTACTTACTTTCCTGCTTAATTGATCAAAATAGTATTTCTAAAATTCTAGTAAAGGGGCAAAAGTGAGCATCCGTGATCTTAGTAAGTTCCTGATCTTAGGGAGAAAACTTTCATTCTTTCATCCTTGAGTATGATGTTAGTTGTTGGCTTTACATATAGGATTTTTATCATTTTGAGGAAGTACTCTTCTATTTATAGCTTATTATTTGTATCATTCAGAGGTGCCACATTTTGTCAGTTACTTTTGCTATATCAACTGATATGATCATACAGATTTTTCCCTTCATCCTATTAATGAGTTGTATAATGTTAATTTTTGTCTGTTGAACTACTTTTTGTATTCTTCTGATAATTCTGTCTTGGACATGATATATAATCCCTTTAATATGCCACTGCATTCAGTTTGTTAATATTTTGTTAAGAAATTTTACATATGTAATCATGAGGGATATTGCTCTGTAGTTCCCTTTTTCTTATGATGTCTTTATTTAAGCTTTGTAATGATGACCTTGTGAAATGAATCAGGAAGGATTCCTTCTTCTTCTATTATTGGAAGAGTTTTAGAAGGATTAATGTTAATTCTTCTTTAAATAATAGGCAGAATTTACCAGTGAAGCCATCTGATCCTAGGCTTTTCTTTGCTGAAAGGTTTTCATTACTGATTCAACCTTTTATTTGTTATAGATCTACTGAGATTTTCTATTTCCTTTGTGAATCAGTTCCTTGCATCAGTTCTCTAGGGAACTCCCTGCCAGGTCAAAACTAATAAACATAGTTTCCTAGGGTCAAGGTTCTCTCTGCTCTCTCAGAGTCAGGTGCCCACACAGGGAACATGGGCTCCGTCTTCAAGATGGATGATGCACTGGGTAGTAGAGTCAGCCAGTGAGTTAAATGCCACATGCTTTCCCGCCTTGTCTCAGGGCACCTTCTAATTCAGCAGCCACCTGGTCACTATAAACCATATATCGACTGGCTTTGAGAACTCTGATAAGGGTGATTCTGACATCGCTTGCTAAGTTTTTCTGTTTCTTTAGAAAGATACTCCAGAGTTCTCTATTCCATTTTTGCTGATGAAAATACTTTAAGTAAACTTAAAGTATTAAACTTAAAGCAGTGTCCGCTTTCTCAGACATCAAAGCCTTTTCATCTGTTTTAAACTCTCATTACTATCTTACAAGGACTCTGTTGAAAACCTACTGTTACAGCCATGCACCTGTTACTTGAATTCTGGTCACATGACATCACCTGATAAACCAGATGTTTTGTCCTCATGTGACTTAATTTACCACCTTTTCATTTCATCTCTAAGAGTAATGGAAAATCTTGAAAGACATGGTCCCTTGAATTTGAGACTTGTAAAGAATATTTTTGTGTTTGTGCAAGTTTCAGTGTATGTGGAAATGTAGCATGTCTTTCTCACTTAATTTCTTTTATCACATTTTCCTGAAATTTGAGTTTCCCATGTTCCTGTCTTTGCCTTTCCCCTTCCACTCTCTGAGACTTCAGCCTGTCTCTGTGTGCCTGGTGTTGATGTTTGTCACTAACCTGTAGCTGCCTGTGAGGCTCTATAACACTTTCCCTTCATGGTTTTCTTGTTTCTGCCAGTTGCCAGCTGATGTCCTGGGGCTCATCATGGTGCTCTCCTCTGCATCTTGGGCTGGCTGTGCTCAGTCTCAGAGGATTTAATGCTGGTGAAAACAGCAATAGCTTGTTGAAAAAGACATGTGCTTATTAAACATTTGATTCCTTTGTGTACAAGTTGGATAATGCATTTTTTCAGAACAGAAAGAGACACTTGAGATCATCTTTCAGTTTCAGTGCCTTTGTTTTATAGATTAGGGAACAGAATTCACTAAACTCCATCAGTGAGTATATTCCTCCTTAGGATTGAGATATCCCTGCTGCACCACCATAGCTAGCTCTGCCTTTACCTAGAGTATTCTCCTTTGCCATGGGTTTTTACTGTGTCTAGTCTGTTAACTGTATTTGCGGATACTTGTGTGGTTCCTCCTCTCCTTATGTCTTCTTGTAACTCTCTCTTGCCCTCGGGATCCTACTAGTATTCTAGATCCTCTAGATCTGTGGCAGTTGACTTGAATGAAATGTCTCTGTAGGAGAGGTGGCTAACCCAGAGCAGCAATGTCTGAAGCAGTGGACTATTATTTGAGGCTCAAACGACAGTGCAGTGAAAAGGGACTAAACAAGGCAGGTGCCTCCAGGTTGGTGAACCAGAGGCAGAGGGACAGTGATAAATCTCAGCCAGGCCGACTCTTGTGAAATCCTGGCTCTGGCACTTATATCTCTGTGGCTTTGGGTGACAACTTGTATGATCTGCCTCTCAGTTTCCCCATCTGCATGACAGGAATGATAATAGAAAGGATTGTGAAGAAAAAACAGTATAGGAAGGACCATGCACCAAGGACTCTGTATTAGCTGTTACTCCTTTGCCATTACTATCTGTAAGCACATTTTAAACACTGAAACTCCTTGCTGGATTTAGGGATTCTGCTTCTCGGTATGAACAAAGTAAAAATCCATTGTACTTTTTCTTCCTGTTTATTGTTGAATCTCCTGTGGGGGCCACAGAAAGATTAGAGGTGCTAATTGAGACCCAGGATGTTTTGTGAAATTAAAAGAACTTCAAGAATTTTTATTTTAAGATACTATGCTAGACAATTTTGGCAACAATGCTTGGGTGCCCCACATAGAAAGCCTATATTCCATATTACAGAGACTCAAAAGTCAGCTCAAATTTTTGCCAGGTTACCTGATTCCAAGGCTAATCTATGGAATATATTTATACATGCAGACAAACATACACATACATATAAAACCATGTATATACACACAGTCTTTTCTAATAACTAATTAGACTTCTGGGGAACCACTCCCAAATCACACCTGGTAGCCCACCTGTCAGCCGTCACTCATCACCTGTCCCATTACTGCAGATTTTCCTGCCTCAGGTGTGCGGGAAGATAAGCTTTCTCCTTTGAAATGATTTATTATTTATTTATGTATTTATTTATTTAATTTTTGGCTAAGCCTCAACCTCACTTTAGATATTTGGTGATGGATGTGCTGGAATAAGGTGATTTCTGATGGTGGAATCCCTTCCTTCTGGAATCAGATGTGCTAGTCTCTCATCACAATTTACAAAACCTTCCTGAGTCCTCTTAACTGGCTAGCAGAAGTACCAAAGCAGTGTCTGCCCCCACCCTTCTCGCTTTTTCTGTAAATTTAGGTTTTTCCCTTGGCATGCTGTGTTCCATGGAATGAGTGAGTGGGAATTTAGGTCCTCAAATGGGAATCTCCATGTCTTGCCCTGAGCAGGGATCCCACCCCCTGGACCCTCCAGTGCTCTGCCTCCTGGCCCAAGGGCAGCACTCCCACAGGGAAGCCAGAGTGGAGGCACCAGAGAGCAGGGGCATCCCCCTGACTCTGCTCTCCTGCTTCCTCTTGGCACCACTGTCTTTCTACAATGAAGACTGAATCCCTTTGTGTGGTGCCTCTCAGGGAGGTAGGGAGGATAACTCCCTCCTCTGTGTGTCCAGGAGCTCAGCTTGACCTGGATTATCACATCTGATAAACAGCTGCCATATGGCCAGCCTAGCAGCTCTTGCATTTGGAAACGGTCCAGTTCATCCCATATGGTTCCCAGCAAAATGCACAGGATCAGCTCCCAGACATCATGGCAAATTGTTCTTTCAGGACAGTCACAGGAGATTCCATCACACAGAGCAGAGTCTGAGTCTCTGAGTAATTTATCCTTGTATGTATCATTCAAGTTAACAAATATTTATTGAGCACAGTATGTAGAGATTCTGGGGTTGGTATTGCTCAAGACCCCACCTAGACTACTCAGAGAAGGACTCTGCCCTTGGGAGTATTCTGTCTGGGGACCAGACAAAGGTGTACACAGATATCTGGTGAATGGATGAGGCACTTTGCCTCTGTTATATTTTGGAGATAAAGGAAATTTGGTCTTTGTGCAGAGAAGTGGCATGGGGGTGCCCTCCTTCATTTGTGCTCATGTTTTGCATCCTTGGACTTCCAAGGTGGAGCTACAGGGCTGCAGGCTCCTCTGTATTGAAACAAGACTCCTCCTGAGCAGGCAACTCTAGATAAGGCCCCAGACTAAAGCCTGCGTCTGCCTGCTCATTGTCAGGGTTCAGTGCACGCATTTCATCTCTGTGCTTCTGGGGAGGACAAAGAAGCATGCAACACTAATTTCTCTTAGCAAATTTATTTTTTAAATTTGGAACTACTCTCTAAATAATTAACAAAGTTGAACTGGGTTTTTCTGCCCCTCTGTTGCTGTGCTGTGTGGTCTCTGTATTAGAGTCATTGTGAACCGAATGCTGGTCAGTGACTTGTCTCAGCCCCTCCCATGCATTCTGGCCCCAGCAGGTAGGCACTTAGTGTCTCCCACCAGCTGCCTGGCTCACAAGAAATGTGCACTAGCAGGGCTGGTACATGGGAGCTTGTGATGGGAGAAAGTGGTCTGGGGCAAGAGGTGTGCACTAGTGGGAAATGTGTGTCCTTGGGGTTTGGGAGGAGGGACCCATTCCCTCACCCCATTCATAATTTTTCCCGATACATACAAAATTTTAGGCAGTCACTTTCAGCTTCCTTTCTCTTTCCCCTCCTTCTTCACCCTCCTCAGTCTTTCAGAGCTCCAGTTTTAATTACAATATTTTCTAAATTGACTATTCACCCGAGAACAGCAGTGACGAGCCAGGCAATTTTACTGAAAGGGATTGATGGTTGCCAGAGTCGGGGTTGGAGGAGATGAGAGTGGGTGGTCAGAAGGACGAACTTCCAGTTATAAATAATTTCTAGGATTTAGTAAAAAGTCTGGTGACTGTATTTAATAATGCTGATTGTTTATTTGAAAGAAGAGAATAGATGTTAAAAGTTTTCATAACCAGAAAACGTTTTATGACTATATGTGATGGGGGATATTAACTAGGGTTATTGTGATGATTCACAATATATACACATATTGAATCATTATGTTAAACACCTGGAACTAATACAATGTTATGCATTAGTTATACCTCAATAAAAATTAATTTTAAAAAGAGATTAGCAGAGACCAAGTTAGTCATTACTTATGCCATCATCACCATCATCACTACCATCACTGTCACTGCCATCACCATCATCACCATCACCATCATTGTCATCACATTATCACCACCACCATTATCACCAAATCATCACCACCATCACCACCATCATCATCACCACCATCACCATAACCATCATCATCAACTATGGAAGAGGAAGCTTCACTTGGTAGGGACATTATTACTCAAAATCTATTTGGGTAGTTTATGGAAACTTTGCTGAAGACCAGGCATTCTGGGGCCACATAACCGAATGTGCTGTGTTCTCTACTGTGTGCTTCAGGATTGTGGCATGAGGGATTGAAATACAGACCTGTCATGATAAGGTGAGCCCACTTCCTTCAGTAAAAGTGCTAATAGGGTATACTCAATAGTTCGTGTGATCATTAAATCTGATTTCTTGGCATAAATATATAACCTAGGTTTTCCCACTGTCTTCCAAGGGTACTATATATTAATCATAAACCCTGTGTTAATCGTTAAAAGTTCCATGAAGAACAAACAGAACTGTCACGATAGAAATGATCCAGTATGATTTATAGCTAATATTACCTGAGATTGTCTATAGATTGTTCTCCTTTGAAAATCTTAAACCCTCATTTTGCAGAGCATTCAGAGATGTGAATTATGAAATGATTGTTTATCATTGTGTATGAAAACCACCTCCTGTGTTTGTCTTTTACTGGTGTGCTGTTTCTGACCTCACGCCACTCCTGACACCAGATGTGCAGGTTTCTAATCCTCGACAATGTTGGTGTGTGATCATCACTGTCCACCTACTAAATGCATCATTTAATAATGGGGTACTTTCTGAGAAATACATCTTTAGACAATTTAGTTGTATGAATGCCTTAGTTTGTAATGGCACGAAACTCGATGGCACTTCCACTACATACCTGGGCTGAGTGTATAGCCTGCGGGGATCATTTTTACATATTTAGGCCATTGTTGTCTAAAATGTCCTCAAAGAAAACATGACTGTCTACTTAATGATGCTCCAGTCTCAGGTGGTTGCAGGCCTTGCCTCATCTCTAACATGCTAATCTATAACCACATTTGCCCTGCACTGAAAATTCGCTCCTTGGAATTGATGCCTCTTCCCTTTGGGTATTAAAAGTCACATTCACTCTGTTTAATGCTTGAAAGCCCTTCTCTGTCTAAGCCTCAAGTCAGTGACCTCCACTCAGGCATAAAGCAGTTGCTTCTGGACCAGGTCCCAGAATGCCTCGCTGCAGGGCCTGAAGGAAAATGGGGGGATGCCCTGAAGCGGGAGAGTCAGAAGTGCTGTGACCAGCTTACCAGTATGGAGACAGGCAACCTGGAGAATAGAAAAGCAAAAGGAATAGCTACCCCTTTCCTTTTAAATCTTTCTCTATTTGTTTTTATAAATTGTGGAAAATTTACACATCCTTTGTAACAAGCATGCAATACAATGCAATAATGTATTAAAAGCAGTCACCTCCGCTTTCTGTTCTCGGTTCTCTCCCACCCACCTGAGGTGACCAAAATCAGGAACTAGAGGTATGTCCACCCACAAAATTCTCCTGGCTCTTACAAATGCATTCAAGTATAGAATATATGCCTCCTAAATGACTACCTTTTGAATGGTCTTTTGACATGTCTGTTTCTTACAGTGAGGACTTTCTTTAATGTTTAGTAGGAAAATAAATAAGCACTTGTTTGAAAGAACAAAAGGCTAACTTAGCCGAAACCCCATGAAATTGTGCTGCCTGGTATGTAAATTGCAAAGTCCAAGCAGCTTCCTGGAGCGATATGTGCATATTGAGGTCACAGAAAATGAAATGTCCTTACCGTATGGTGTTGGGGAAGGAAAACTCCTACTCCTAGTGAAATGTGAAGTCACATGAAAATAACCCTTGCTTGCCCCCATTTGAAAAATGTTCAGCTATGTTCAAAACAATGATGTCAGTAAGTTTCCTTCTATATGGCATCTCTTTTTCTAATTTTTTGTTCATGGCACTTAACTGAATCAAACATAACAGCAAGGGTAGACTAAGTCTAACTGGCCAATGCTGTTGTCTTCCAGAAGCTTCCAGCAAAAGAGGAAAGATCAGGGATCTCTTGGCAAAGTTCCAGACCCTGGTTGGTGATAGGGTGAGCGGGTCTGACTCAGAGAATTCCGTGGCAAGTCTTCATCTGTAGGGCTGGCAAGTCCACTTTTCAGAGTAGACAGGCAGTTCTCACCAACAACTGGAGAAGGCTTGGGAATTATGGAATATGTGCCTTCTCAAATTGGCTTAAAGCCAGGCCTATGTTTATAACATTTCCCATAAGCATAAGCAGGACCATGTGCGACTCTTAATTTAGATGGGGTCTCTCAGCACAGCCAGGGCTTTATCTGTCCTTGACTTTCATAAGTTTGCTCATCAGTGTTTCTGTCAACATGGTTACTTTTTAATTGATGAGTTAAGTCACTCTCAATTATCTCCACCTCTTGGTTAATCAGGGTCACTATAATACATAAAATAATACATAAAAACTGAATACTCAAAACACTTCATTGTGGAATGACCACAGCCCAGTGTGTCCACCTAACTGACCAGGGCAGGGGCAAGGGGAAGGTGTTCTGGCTGTGATCGGGTAGGGGGTGATGCACTTGAAGGAGGTATGTTCTTGAGCAGATAGTTTAGCTGTAATAATCTGAGCAGATTATTTAGATAGAGATGGGCTAGAGAGTCCCATTCCTAATTTATTTCTAGCAGATACCTGTAAGCCTAGCAGCTTAATTAGCTAATCATTTGAGCCTTCCACCCAGGAATTTCTGTTTTCTCCCTGCAGAAATGGGTCTCTTTGGGCGATCCCTTCCGAAAGAAACTAGCTTCATCAAAATTAGAAATCTGGTTTAGAATGTAACAGGCTACACAAATAATGAAAAATGTTTAACAGCAGCGGGGAGTATGATATTCTATAAAGATAAACTTCTTCTTATCAGTTATTTGATTGCCTCTATACCCTGAGGTGCAGTTTGTACAGAAAAGACTAGATAAATGCTTGATTTTTTCCCCCTTTATTTACTAGTTGGGAGGATATGGGAAAAACAGCTCATTATTTTGCAAAGATGACCAATACATTTTAAAAATCTCTCTCTAAAGGCCTGGTATAAATATATCTGATATATTTCACTCCTTTGTACTTTTTCTCACTGAAAATCCAAATTGTCTTTAACAGGCAAAAGATAATGAAATTTCCCCTAACTCCTTTGGATATACTGTCCATGGATTTATGATTATTTGCATTCTGTTGTAAATCTAGGCTTATCTTGTACATTTCCTGCCTTGAACCTAAAACGACCATTTCTTCAAGGATCCATGGTTCCCTCTAGAGATAATTAATATTTAGAGCCCACCATGTAGATCCCAGTGGTACTCATTGCTACTGGATTGAACAGCATTTTAGTGGCACAATCTAAGAAATATGTATATGTTTTAAAAAAATTGAGATACAGCATGATTTCACACTGATACTTTAAATTCAAATTTGGAGCTATGTGATTCTGCTTTACTTCATCAATCTTATTTACTGCATATTCTCTGTTCAATGATTGAGAATCCCAATTCCCTAACTTAATGCTTCATTTGCTTTGTTCCATAACAAACAGATAACATTCCCAGCATAATGAGACAAACACTGAAAGTAGAGTGCATGCTCTGGGTCCATTGTTGCACTGTTTCTCCAAAATACAAGTTTTGACTTAAAAATTAGTCATGGGGCCCTCCCTGGTGGTGCAGCAGGTGAAAGCACAGCACTAAGAAGCTAAAGCCACTTCAGATGAGTTTGATCCCCACCTGCCCCGGAGGTGACCACATGGCGCGGCAGACCTCTCCTGGCCCGCCCGCTGCTCCCCTCAGCAGTGTACTTGTCAGTCAACCTGCTCTGCCCCCCACTGTCTCAGGTGAGTCCTCTCACTGCCCCTGCACCTCTGCCCTGTACCCCAGTTCGGTATGAATAAATAAATAAATGTTTTTTAAAAAATAGTCATGATAGCTGAGTGGGCATGAATAAGAAATTCTGCTGTAAATTTCCAGGATAGTTTAAGTTGATTCATAAAGATAATGACATACAATGGGAACTAGAAATAAAGTGAATTGAGTAGCCAATATAAGGTACAAGTTTATTGAAGGGATAAGAGAATCCTTACCTAAAAGGCGTGTTTCCCTCATGGAAATGTGCCATTACACAGAACTTACAAGTGTAATTAGCATGTATAGGCCTGAATGCAAAGAAATTTATCATCCTTATTACATGGCATATGTTTCTAAACAGATCTTATTGGCCCTTTGAAATCTAGAAATACTAATTTTTTTTTTATTAAAGATTTATTTATTTGTACATACAGAATGGGGGTACAGGCCAGAGGCTCAGGGGAGGTGAGAGGCTTCACCAGAGACAGAGTGGGGAGCAGAACAGGCAGATGGACGAAGTACACTGCTGAGGGGAGCAGCGGGCGGGTCAGGAGAGGTCTGCCACACCATGTGGTCACCTCCGGGGCAGGCGGGAATCAAACTCATGTGGAAGTGGCTTTAGCTTCTCAGTGCAGTGCTTTAACCCGCTGCGCCACCAGGGAGGGCCGAAATACTAATTTTTAGGTAAATGTTGGTAACTTGCATAATGTTAAAATTTGTCCCCAGCTTACTTTCATGTTACCACAGCCAGGACATACTTAAAAATGAAAAAATAAAATCAACAGAAATAGTAAACCTGCTCTGTAGTTTTTGTTGTTTTTGCTTGTTGTTGGCTATTGTTTCACTAATTGTGGCAGTGAGACAAAATTTAATGGCTAAGAGACCTCTGGAGACCAAAATAACCAACAGCGGGTGACAAGAGGGTTCAAGGCCCCACGGGGTCAGAGAAGTGAGCCGCCCCCTGGAAACACTTATTCTCTCAGATCAAGTATCACTGACAAGTGCATGGAGAACGTGGGTCCAGAGAGCCCCCAATCAGTCTCCTCAGGATATTTTATATTCGCTGATCCCTGCCCAGATACACAGCCCCCTGAGGAGCAGATCTTCCTGGTGTTTACCTGGCATCGCTGTTATCCGTAAACAATGGGGAAAAGTGTATGTAAAGCACCCAGAAGCCTCAGGCTGTGCTTAGATCAGCACTGTCAGCTGTTGTGGTCAGTGCTTCACTGGGTGCCGGCACCGGGAAAGTGATGTTCTCACTCAGCACATCTGCTCAGCTCACACTGGGGCTGCTGGAACCGACCCGCCGAGGCTACCTTTGAGCTTCACGTTATTCCAACATAGGGTTTGTAATCAGTATTTTCAAAACTCTTTCAGGTGTTCATGTACAGTAAAACTTTCAAAGTCCCCAATTTTCAAACCAAGATAATTACATACAAAATTAAAGGAAAGATGTGATGGTGATCTGGCTGCCTTCATTTCCTTCTTTGCAGGCAACAATAGCAACTCTCTGTCTGTTGATGATACTTTCCCCCCACCTATAAACCTGTTATGTCATATTCTTGTTACTTGTCTTTTTCCTTTAACTAAAAATATCACTTGGTAAACACTTTATGAAGTAATATTATAGTCAAACATTTGCAATCTGAAACAAGTGAGAAAAGGATTCACAAAAATTTGAAAAGAAAAAGGAAATTCAAAATTTACTTTAACACCAAGTGTATCTTTTTATTATTATAGTAGCTTATTTTTACATCATTAGGTGCCTTTTTCCATCTCAGTTGTAATACCCATGGACTTCCCATAGTGTGTCATTTTAAAAGGCAGCAGAGATGTCAGCATGGTTCCTAGGACAGACCACCTCCACTGCACCTGCTCACACAAAGACCTTCTTTGTCCCTAGGGTGACAGGTCTGTTCCTGAGTCTTCAGGTTGGAAGGCCCTGAGCCCTGGCAGGGCATGCTCTGGTCAGTTTCACCACCATCACATAATCTGAGCCCTCAGAGCACAGTGACTTTGACCGTCAGTGTGGGCTCAGGTCAACTGTGACTGGGTTTCTTGTGCCTCTGTCTTCCAGAATAGCAGAGTAGGCAGGCATGTTGTTAATAGAGATAAAGGTACAAGTAGAGGTAGAATGAAAAATAAAGAGGGGGAGGAGAGTGGGAGAGAGAGGACTGAGAATGAAAGATCTATACTTTTTTCTTGAGTTCTAAAAAAACCCCTAGAAATATTTACTGTTCATTTTATTGAGCACAATAAATAGTCAATACTCAAAAGAAGGGCAGATTCTAAGGTAATATCAGTACTACTGACCTTTCTATTACTTCACTTCTGTTGCTACTAAGAGGGGGAGGAGGAAAGAGGGAGGAGGAAGGGGAAAGGGAAGAGGAGGAGGTGGGGCTAAATATAACTTCCATTTATGTGTAAAGCTCTTGTTAAGTTCTTTACAAACCCATTTAATCTTCACAACGGCTCTATTATGTAATTAATAAATTGTCTTGATTTTTAGATAAACAAATCAAGGCAGGAGGAGACAGCAATGACTCAAGGTCACAAAGCCAACAGGGGAGACAGATTTTAGATGAAGATATTTTGATGTTGGAGCACAGCTTTATTTCTTTCCTCCAACTCCCATTGTTTTTGAAATCTCACTTCATTGAAGTATTTCCCTTGAAACTTCACTCCCCCCGTGTTACATATGTGTATTTCTCTTTTATCCCTGGGAGGTGAGACTTGCATTTTAGTTTGGACTCTTCTTCCCCAAATCGGAGTAATATTAAAGATTTCTTAGAATATTAATGGTCCACAGACAAACTTTCTCTCTCCATATTCCAAATCAGTCATATCTTTGCTCTCCCAAAGACCCACCAAAAGGTCTCCTATTCCATTTTGGGATTTCTAAGAGGGATCAAATGATTCCAGGACCATCTGAATCATTGATTGTTTTCACACATATGCAAGCTAAAACCATCATAGAGAATTATTTGCAACTTTCCAGGGGTGAGATGATCTTTATTTCAAAGAACGTCATTTCCATTTTAGAGCTGCTCAGAAAATTCCTCACGTGGGACTGGCCTTCCTTCTCCGTACTTCTGACCACTAAAACTCACCCAGGGTAAGCTTCCTTCTAACAAGTCCCACTGGGGGAATAACAAGGATCAAAACTCTGAACTTATAGATGTCTCATGTGTGAACTCCAGGCCTCTGTGCTCATGGACTCCAGCCTTGCTCCACACGCACCACATGCAGCATCTAGGACTACTGCTCCCAGCAGGCCATGAACTCGACTACCTGAGTGGGAGTCACTGGGAGCTTGGGGTAGCATTAAGCAACCATGCTTGACATATAACTGCACACACTCTCGCTTTTCCGGCTTGTGCCATGGTGTCTCAGCTCAGATGGCGTTACTGGGAGGATGTGTCAACCAATTAATCTTGCCTCTCTCTCCTTTTCTCACTCCTTTCCCCCTGTCTCATTCCTCTTGATAGTAAACCTTGCCTATAAAATTTTCTCTGCATGCCCTCTTTTGGGCTTTGCCTTGAGTTCTTAAAAGCTGGGTAAATACTCACACCCAGATCACCCTGTATCCCAGGACTGCCCTATAATGATCCATTAACAAAATAAAAAAAAGTGGTGACTAATAATAATAATCATCGCAAATGCTGAAAGCTACTATATGCTCTCCTTTTCTCTAGCTATGTAAAAATGTTAACACTTTTCTTCATGAAAACCATCTTGAAGGTAATATTATGATCTTTATTTTACAAACAAGAAAACTTAAGTCTAAATAGAGTGAATAACAAATGCGGATGTAGGAACCCAACTTAAACCCAAATAGTCTAGCTTCTGTGTCCTTGTACTTCACGATCATAGGGGTAGAAAAACATCCCCTTGACCATCATAAGGTCTGTGGCTATTTTGAAGTCAAAACTGATGAAAAAAACATATTAATAGGTGAGATAAATACAAAGTTATTTAATAGAAGTTAAAGGAAGGAAGAAGGACTTGGAAATAACTAAGTTTGAATGTTTTATGTGAGGTTTGACCATGAGAAGTTGATAGAGTAAGGTATGACCTCGCACAGTTATGACCTGTTCAGGTTCTGCTGTGTCCCTTTGTCTTTGAAAGTAAGGATGCTCCTTTCCTCCAGGTAAACTGATGCATGAGAACGTTATGAACTTCTTTAGGGGAAGGTCAGGAAGTCCTTCCTATACTCCCCTTTTCTAAGATCCCTTCACCTTGCACTATTCAATAGGCCAAAGTCCATCCTTGGGAGCAGTGTTTTGAATCCTCTCAGCAGTAATGTTATCCTCCATTACATATTCTGTTATCCTTTAGAACATGTCATTATTCCAAACTGCATTAGTTTACAAATCACTCATTCACTCCATCCACGTGTAGTTAGTTAATAAACATATACCTGTACTGGGCACCCTGCAGTCACACTAGGTCTGCTTCTCAGAATTGAACATCCTTCTCCAAGGCTTGGAAGTAAGAAGGAGCAGCACTTGTATGTGTGTTGTATGAATATGCTAATTTAAGGACAGGGATAGTATTGACTGAAATGGTATTTCTTTGCCATTCACAGAGAATGGACAGGCAGCACAGATAGAAGCATGAGGCTGAGGTTCATATGTGCCCCAGTTCATCTGTGGATAGTCTGTACTTTTCAGTCTAAATTGAGAGTTTTTAAGTTAATCTTAGAAATTTGTGTATGAGATTTTTCTGCTTCCTTCTAAATTTTTGAGTCTGTGTTTGTTCTTTTTTTCCAACTTGCTGACTTTCCCTCCAAACAATATGTCATTTGTGAATTTGCTATTTAGGCCTTCATTTGAAGTTATTAATTCTAGCTTGTAAAAAAAAAAATGGTACCAGAGCAGACATTTGGTGCATGCCAGGATATCACCTGTCCCTAAAATGTCATTCCTGCATTCATTTAACATATAACTACATCTAGTTTTGTTCTAAGTGTCAGTTGGTGAATCTCCTAGTCCTTATATAATCTACCTCTAACGCTAATTATCTTAGCTGAAGTGTCATCTAAAATGTCATTATCTAGACCACACTAGTCCAGTCCTTGTAAAAATGACTGCATAAATATTTACCAAGTAAAATCCAGGGGTATGTCTCAGTCAACCTCCTGATTCAGTATTCAGGAAATGAAGCTTTCAAAAGTTAACCCTGCAGGGCCCTCCCTGGTGGCGCAATGGGTTAGGACACAGCACTGCAAGCTAGCCACAGCCACTTCAGTGTAAGTTCAATCCCCAGCCCTGGAGGTGACTCACATGGTGCAGCAGACCTCTCCTGTCTTGCCCGCTGCTCCCTTCAGCAGTTTTCTTTGTCAGTTGGCCTGTTCTGCTTCCCACTCTGCCTCTGGTGAATTCTCTCACTGCTCCTGCACCTCTGGCCTGTATCCTAGTTCTATGTGCATAAATAAATATTTATTAAAAAAAAAAAGGTAACCCTGTATGTACTCTGGTGGGATTTATCTATTTATCTGTTTCCAATATCTGTTTTGAACTCTCAGCCTGAAAATTTATAATTTTGGCAAAAATTGATGTCAAAGTTAATGGAATCCAGTAGGTGTTACAAATCAGTTGTTTATGACAGTTGTTCAGAAATTTATATGAACAATGTGAATTGCCGTGGAAGTATGACCCTGTATATGTTTTGTTCAGTTTATACAGTTTCAAATGTGTACCACACAAGCATGTTTTAGCTGCTGAGAGCAACCCGTATTTGTGATGTCAGTTTTGATGGGACAAGACTTTGGGGGTGGCTTAACCAACTCTCAGTTAGGGTCTAGTAAGGCTGTTTTTAAGGTGCCATCTGACTGTGTGCTCATCTAGAGACTCCCTGGGGGAAGAATCAGCTTCTCAGGTCACTCAGGTTGTTGATAGAATCTACTCTGTGTTTACAGTACCAACAGAGTTGGCTTCTTGCTGAATGCCAGTGATAGACCACCTGGAGTTCCCAGAGGCCAACATGGGCACCCAGAGGACACAGGTTTAAAGGCCAGCGAGGAGTATCGCAGCTCCTAAATGCTTCCCATGGTTGTTTTCATGTGGCCTTTCCCTGAGTGACTGGTCACTGCACTTATTACAAGGAAAGTCTCTAGAGTGTGTCGCCTGGTGAGACAGCTTCCGTGTATTGCCTAGGAATCCCTGGAAAGATGTCTCATCACCTTGTCATGTGTTCTCAGTTAGAAGGTGCTGTTTATACTCAAAAGGAGGAGAGTAAAGAGAGGCATAAACACCACAGGTGAAGATCATGTACAAGGGTATGACCTCAGACAGTTTGCTAATAATACACAGGATCCTAAAATGTACATTATGATCTGATCCACCTTAGCTCCATAATATAGACACAAGCACTTACATGTCAGACACTACTGAGTGCTTCATACTTAATATCCCATGTAGTGATGACAATAGTTCTATGAAAAAGATAGATTATTATTATCATCTAAGTTTAGCGGTGAAGAAAGCAAGGTATTAGAAGGTGATATAACTTGTTCAAAGGCTCACAGCTTGAGATGGTTCAGGCTGACCATATGCATTGCTAACCAATTGTTTTGGAGTGCACAGAGGACGTTGCTTATCCTTATGATCCTGCTTTCTCCCTTCCTCCCTCCCTCCCTTCCTCCTTCCTTACTTTCATCTTCCCATCCTTCTGTCCATTCATCCATCCACCCATCCATGCATCCATCCCCCTGTCCAGCCATCCATCCATCCAGACTTCTGCTGAATACTCACTTGAACAGATCCTTACCTCTGACTAGTGAAGATCTGTCTGGAAGACTAGTATTTTTGTGAATGAATTAAAGCCTGGGTTGATTTGGGGGTTGTAAGTGAGGAGCCCACCCTTAGAGCAGTTTGACTTGCATGAATGGAATGCCCTGTGTTTATATCTTTTGGAGAATAAATCAAAGCTCAGTGACTCCTACTGAAATAGGTTAGACAATTTTGGACTCTGTAAATCCTTGGTTTTAGCTCTTAAACACACTTGTAGAATGGTTTCTTGAAATAACTGTGGTAAGAAATCTTATTTGCCTCATTGTGTCTAATTCATCCTGGCTTTATCGTGTGGTTCTGTCATTCCTGATTGATCACCATGAGCATGATTGAATTTGTAGTTCATTAAAAGAAAATCATTCCCAAAAATGTGGTAGTGTATCAGCTTCATATAACTCTGTTTCAGATACGACTCTAGCAAGGAGGAGAGGAGTGGAGAGGCACAGGGAACTCCAGTGGGGATGGGGGTGGGAGGGGGTGCGTTCTGACTCCCCTTAGACCACAGCACCAGCTCCTGGCCTTAGGCACTGTCTGCTGGCTGTTCTCCCCCCATGTGTCCTGGAGAAGCAGATTTGGCTATTTTGGGGAAAAGAAACAAATAGACAAACTAGATAAGTGATAGATAGGTAGATACATACATACATACATACATGCATACATAGATACATAGATAGATAGATATAAATAGATGGATAGATAGATGATAGATAGATAGATCCATAGATCTTGCTACAGCCTGTGCTTTCTTTTTTTTTTCTTTTTCAGCTGTGTTTTTGAGATTACCTATTGATACCTTATAATTACATTTCACTCTAATTATAGCTACTGCTTTCTGAAAGTCTCCATTCCACTGATATGATGCTTAATGCTTGCTTACTAGTGAGTATAGTCTTGTTTCTCCCCAAATGTTCATCGGACATTGGCTTTTAATGAGGGCAGTCAGTTGAATTTCTAAAACATTTTCATTTAATTATATTCCTTTTTTGTTTCCAAAGAGCATCTGTGTGAAGATGTGGCAAAGCTCCCCCCTTTTTTTTTTTTTGAGGGAAAGACCTGAAATCTTTCATTGATAGAGTCAACAGTCAATGAAGGCAATTCAAAAGCAGGTAAAGAAGTACCTTGTTAGCTGGAGTATAGTTTCCTGAGAGGGAGATTCTCTCTCAAAATAAACCATGGCCACCCTACTGGTGAGCACTGGGTGACGGCAAATCCCCTCAGAACCACTGCCCTCCCTGGGGGCACACGTTTTAAAGCACAGCATTATGGAGCTATATCTGCAGCTACTGCAGCATGAGTTCAATACCCAGCCAGAGAGGTGACCCACATGGTGCAGCAGACCTTTCCTGTCTTGCTCACTGCTCTCCTCAGCAATGTATTTCAGTCAATATGACTATTCTGCCCCTGCTCTATCTCCAGTGAATCCTCTCTCACACATAAACCCCTGCATCTCTGGCTTGTACCCCAGTTCTTGTATGCATAAATAAATCTTAAAAAAAAAAGAAAAGAACCACTGCAGACAGCAAATGCAGCATTGCTCTTCCAACTTTGTGTGGAATACCCCCAACAGATTGAGGGCAAACAATAATAAAATGTATTAGGAGCTCCAAAATGCCATGTTACAGGGAAAAGAAAGAACCACCATATGTGACACTGTGGAGGTGATTAGAGAGAGTTGGCACTGATTATAGTGGGGAAAAAAGGTGCCTCCTCTCAGATCAAAGGCAGGGGACCTGGGAGAGGAGGAGAACAGGACCCCACAATGTTACAACAGCCAGCAGAGAGCCACAGACCAAGGTGTATCGTGTTGTAAGAACAGGCTGTTCATTTTACACTCTCTTCATGAAACACATTACATATATTATCCTACTAGAGCTTCACAAATACCATGGAGGTATATATTATTGCTCTGATTTACAGATGAGTAGAGTGGGGCACAGAGGAGTTAGGTGACAAAGTTACCCAGCACCCAGAGAAAGATGGGACTCCCAAGCAGGTGATTAGGTGAATGCACCTTAACATTTAACATCAAGATGTCTGGTGTGGTGTGGACTTAACATTTAGTCTTCCGTCTTTCATGCTGATGGTGGACATTTGCTTTTGTGTCGCCTAAAGTGTGGGTTTCTCGTCACCACAGTTTAATCTAATCTCTTATGGCAGAAACTGGCCTTAGGCATATGTGTTATGGTGATAAAAAGCCTAAAAGAAACAGAGCTTGTTTGGGGTTGACTGTGGGTAAGCAGGAAGCTGATTTCTGGAACTTTTGGATGTGGACCTACATCACCTGGTAATGTGGCTTCAGTTCTGATTGCAACCACTTCAAGGTAGATAAGCTGCCTCTATCTAGAGCTTGTGGTTGGAAACCAGGTTGTCAGTGGTACACTTTGCTTGCATTGGCTGAATTTGACAAGGCATTAAAAGAAGATGATCTCAGAAAGCAAGAGGTAACTTGCAAACAGAAATGCAAGCCCCTTAAATGAACCCACAAATCCACAAAGTGGCTGGGAAAAAGCAGCTATTTTTCAGTTCCAAACCCCGAAGGATAAGATCAAGAAGCATGATGATGAGCGAAGTCTGATTACCGCAGACAGGTAGCGATGGAGAGGGCGGCTATGGCACACGTTGCCAAAACTGACCCACACTCGAGCAGGCTTGGGCACCAGGGCTCAGAAAAGGCCACAATGGACCTGGACACATGGACCCTAACTGTGACTCTTGGCCCCTTGTAACAAACCATTTGACTCCTACAGGCAGGACTAAATGATCTGTCCCCTCCAAAGAAGAATAATTTCAGTGCCCTTGGGAAGGCTCCAAGGAAGAGAATACAAAAGAAAGGCCCAGTCATCTCCTTCTTTTTTAGAAATTGCAACTTCTCTAAAGTCTAGTCATTACAGTTTGAGGGAAAGTGAGAACTTAAAGATACTGATGGGAAGAGGGCCAGACCTTCAAGCCTTTCTTCGCATCAAGCATACACGCACACATGAACAGAGGCAGTGTTCTTGGGTGAAACCATCGTAATTTTGCTCCATTGTGTCCACTTCATTGTTACAGAAATAATCATTCTTTGTAAAATTCTTGTTTCATTTTATTTATTTACTTTAAAATTTTGTACTAAATTTGTGTGTTTACTTACATTGTCGTTAACTGTTGGACAGTATTTGAGGGAAGAATTCAAATCTTAAGTTAAAGTACGTGTGATTGCGTTAAAAATTGCCTTCGACCTTGGTATATTTAGACAACACACTACTCAGGGAGAATTGAGACCCTCAGCTGGTCATGGCGATGGTGACGCTGAGCCTAGGGGTGGCTTATTCCTTCCTGCGAACATCAGTGCATTAAGAGACTATGAAATAAGAAGGAATTTATGTGGCTTAGATATGAAAGACAGTGATAGTCGCACAATCCTAATGATGTAGAGAGAGAAGTTATTCCTTCCTAGAATTCTCCCTTTCATTTAGTTTATACAGTTGTTGGTGTGCAAGCTTGGCTAGTACTTTCTTATCCTATTTATCTCAGCAAAATAAGTTATAGTGTGTCCTCTCACATTTTTAGTTATTTTCTGTTTTTAGGTTTTTTTTTTCCCCCTTATTTAGCCCAGCTGAGGGTTTATCCATTTTGCTGCCCATTCAAGGAACAAGATCTGGTTTTGTTGATTTTCTTTGTTTTTCTGTTCTCTGTTCTAGTATTCTTGCTCCAATCTTTGCTTTATTTTTCTTTGAAGTTAGTTTATGTTTCTCAAAATGTAGTTGGGTTGTTGATTTGGAACCTTTTTTTCAGCTTCAACTTTCCTCTTAGCTTGGTTTTTGCCCATTTTGTAAGATTTTTTTATGTGAAATTTTCACATTCATTAATTTCAAGATATTTTCAAATTTCTCTTGTGATTTCTTTGATGGCCTGTCATTGTCCAAGATTGTGTTGCTTAATTTCCATGTGAATTTTCCAGTAATAATCTTTTTGTTTTGTGATTTCTAGTTTCATTCCAATTGTGAGGTTTCTTCCCCAAACTATAAAGAACAGTTAAGTGAATATGACCATATTTTATCTGAATATAACACTGGTTTTCTGTTAAATGCTGCCCTTCCAATATGAAAAATTAAGATGTAAAATAATGGATGCATTAACTTTTAGCATTTGTCCTGAAGCAAAGCATAAAAATGGCCATCTTTTCCACTGTCAGACTCCTCATGGAAGCCCCTGCCTCTGTGGTATGTTGTGCCCCCAACTTCAGAATCATGGGGTAACTTTCTGCAGCACATGGATTGTTTAGGTCCCAATGTTGTGCTGTGAAGTTTTCCAAATGCTCTCTGCACCTTTTCACTCTGGAACATATATGATGAGAAGCTTCATGTCCATGAAGCTGGTTGCTCTGTTTCTAAGTACATACAAGGCTTTTGAAGCCTAATACAAGCCTCTCTGAGAGGATTTTTTATTACTCTTCATAACAGTGAGTCTTTATTGAGTGGACAATTCATAATGAATTATTTGAGTTTGTCACCTGCAAAGTTGAATGCAGACTGTTACGAACTACAAAAGTAATGGGCTCTTGCCTTGAGCATCCGTGGTTTCCGTTAGCATCAATATCTAGATTGATCTCACAGGTTTACCAGATTTCATGTTTCCATTAGATTCCTATACCTCAGCAGCTTAAAAAGTTTTCACAGAATACCAAACATTTGGAATTCTTTAAGCTACTTGCATTTTAAGTTCTTAATTGCAGAAAATGAAGATTTCTTTACTTACAAACCAAAGGAACTATTAAACGGCACTCTTTGTTCCTGATTCTTAAGGCCTCCCTGTAATTAAATACTTAGCTGTTTACCTCCCACCACCTAAGAAAAAGTCAATTTCACATTTCCCAGCTTGTTCATAGGCATCAGAAAGAATTGTCTCACACCTCATTCATTTTATTCCCTAGGGGATTGCTAATGGAGGAAATTGCCTTGGTGATAGCCAAAATGATTGACCCAAAACCAGAGTTGAAAATGTAAGTCTTTGACTTAAACTTATTCAGAAAACTTAGGTCTAATCTCAGTTGCTGAGCACTGGATTTGTCCAAAAGATGCAACAGCCCTTGTCCTTGAAAAGCATCAGATTGCATCATGCCCTAACCGCCCCATATTAAAAGGACATCCTTTATCCAGTCCCTTGCTAGGGTGTCCCCCATTAGTTCCACTCTTCTCAGGATCACTACTAGAGTTACCACCTCTTCTTCTAGAAGGTTAGTTTCTTCTACTTGACTTCTGGGGCTTTGCAATGTGATATCCCAGGCCAGATGCCCACTGCCTGTTCCAACCACAGATGCCCCCTTTCCTCACACTAGCCTCTGGCTTATTCCCACCCATGGCTGTCCTTCTACTCTAGTTTCATACTGTTCTCAAATGTCCAGGGATACACATCATCCTGTTTCTCAAAGCATATCTTAAGCTTCCTCTTCCAGGAAGCCACCCTGGACTTTTGCTGCTAAATGTATTAGCTTTGTCCTCCATGGGGATCTTACTGCACTCATAGTTGCAGTAAGTTGCAACTTTAAAAGCTTTTTCCAATGCAAATGGTGTAATAAAAAGACAATTTTCTACTAAGAGACTCAAAACTTCCTTGAAGAGGTGATCAGTTTTGAAGCTTCGCTTTTAAATCTCACAAGGTTGGTCCTCAATTGCTTTTAAAAGAGATACAAATTTTAGGAATTCATTAATGGTGTTCCCTGCATTAGAACTGATTTTCCAAAGTGCAATGAGAACAATTATCACCATGAGTGATAATATGGGACTTTCAGTGATCACATAAAACAAGGTTAGGAATTTCCTCTTTTTTTTTTTAATTTTAAAATCTAATTATACTGATAAACAAATACATGTTTCAGCTATGATAGAAAATATCAGTTGCATTTCCACACAGGTAGGCAGAGATGCTGCCTGTCGAGCATGATAAATTTTACTAGTAAAGTGATTGAGATATGGTGTGTATGTTTGTTTCAATATTTTAAAAAAGGTTTTATTTATTTATGCATACAGAACTGGGGTACAGGCCAGAAGTGCAGGGACAGTGAGAGTATTCAGAACTGGGGTACAGGCCAGAAGTGCAGGGACAGTGAGAGTATTCACCAGAGACAAAGTGGGGAGCAGAACAGGTGGATCAAGTGAAATACACTGATGGGGGAGCAGTGGGCGGGTCAGGAGAGGTCTGCTGAGCTATGTGGGTCAGCTCCCTGGCCAGGAATTGAACTCATGCTACAGTGGCTGTGGAGAGCTTCATAGTGCTGTGCTTTAACCCTTTGCACCACCAGGAAGACCTGCTAATTTGTTTCTTTCCTTGTGTTTTACTAGCTTCTATGAGAAGGGTAGGGATTGAGGTCATCAAGGGATGGGCTCAGCCATCTACAGTGTTACAAACCAATGTTGTAACATTGAGTGGTCATCTCAGTCAATGAACTTTTGAAATGTGATCATAAGTCAACTTCTTTGTATTGTTATTAGGTGGAAATGTATATAATTCACTTTACAAATAATAGAAATGGCATTGACCAATTATGTTCTCTTGAGTATCATTTCATAAATGCATTCCCCATTTTGGAAAATGAAAATTAATCCTAATGTCCAACTCAGTCCGTAGGTCACAAGGTCTCCTAATCACATCACCTAGATTCTCTCAAGCCCACACCTCCCCTCTTCACTGTCTTTCCTCCTGGGCTACCCACTTGCCTCCTCCCTCTGACCCGCTGCTCTAAAATAATATGTACTGTTTAATGACTTCCGCAGTTTTTACAGTAGTAACATTGGTTTGGAACACTGTGTATGACTTAGCTTCACTTGCCTCTTCTCAAAGAAAGGCTTCCAGGCCCCACAGGGGCCCTCCCTGGTGGTGCAACGGGTTAAGGTGCATCACTGCAAGCAAGCTGCAGCCACTTCAGTGCAAGTTTGATACCAGGCCCAGGAGCTCACTCACATGGCACGGCAGACCTCTCCTGTCTCGCCACAGCCCCCCTCAGCAGTGTCCTTCATCAATCTGCCTGTTCTGCTCCCCACTCTGTCTCTGGTGAAGCCTCTCACAGCCACTGCACCTCTGGCCTGTACCCCAGTTCTGTATGCACAAATAAATATATCTTTAATAAATAAATAAGACCAGATACCCCATTCCCTGAATCAGTCCTCAGATGGCCCCATTCGTTCTCCAGCATCTCGTGATGCCTGCAAAAGCAAACTTGTTTATCAAGGATCCTCTGGACTTTGCCTGGGCAGCCTTCCTGCCTCCGGATTCAATGACTGACACCCCAGGAAGCCTTTTCTGAGCGCTGGTCTCTTGCCCCAAGGTTAGTCTTTTGAAATTCTGTAGCATTTATTACGCCGATTTGTCATAGTTGTCCTCGCCACCTATCTCTGTGCTGGACGATAAACTCTACAGATCATTTCTAGGCCTATCTCCAAAGATGGCATGCTGCCTAGAACAGTGTGTGCTAAATACAGGTTTGTGAATAAATGAATGATGCTTTCCCTGTAATAACAGAGCTTCAGGAAAGTCAAGAGGGAATTGTGTGTGACAAGCAAAGCCATTGATGAAAAAGTCTCCAAATAAATGCCAAGGTGGAAGCATTCAAGTGAATCCAAGCAGACTGTGGAGTGAAGTAGCAATGGGAGCAAGAGGAAGCCCCGGGTTCTGTCCTGGAAAGTACTTTTCCTGAGCAAAATATCCCCAAGAGTACAGATTTTGGAGCCCTAAAGCAATATTTTACTTTGTTAAGTGACTACAAATAGGATGCTGGATGGCTTTAAGGGGAAATGAAGACAAAACTGAAGATTAAAGAGAGCAACATCGGTCCCATGATATTGCTCTGTTGTTTGTACTTGAGGGAATCATTGCTGTGGCCGCATAGTGCACGGACTTGAACTGCTGAAACTTCCCCTTATGTAAGAGCAGTCATGTGACTTCTCCTTTGACTTCATGCCTACATCGGTGTCCATTGACTGTTAGAAATCTTAAACATTCTCTGCACATCTTTCACTGATACCAAGCCTCCAGTGAGATGTCCCGGGGTGAGCACAACTGCCAAGTTCTATGAGTGACCATTGTGTAATATCCACTCTGTTCTCTTTTTTCAGAGTTCAGTGGGATTGACCTTCTAACTCTATTCACAGGGCTTTGTGACTACTTCTAAGCATCTTTGGTTTTCCATTTATAAAGCCACAGGTGTTCTGTGACAAAAGAGCCTGTGCCCACGTTACACTTTCTCCTTGAGTTTCTCTAAGCTTTTTTAGTGGTGGCAGGCAGGGTTGTTTTGCTTTTGCATCTGCATGTTGGTAATCAATTCCCGGCTTTGTGACAAACATCTCGTGCCCTAGTGGAAAGAGAATTGCAATAGTAAGTTAAAAATTGCATTTACTAGTCTAAATTTCACACTGCATTCTTTTAACTAGATTGCTAGCTTTTCCTTACATGAATTGTAAATACCTCAAAATGCAACCCTTGGGAATCTTCTGGAGAAGCTCACTTCCCCCTGGCATTGGACCCTCTTTATCCTAGATCATGCACTTTTTTTTTTTTAAATTTTTGTGGAGCATAGCTAATCCCTTAGGATTATGATGATAGTGTGCCATTGTCTTTTAGTTTTGCTTATTAAATAGGCCCTCTTTGCCACTCAGATTAATTATCCCTTGTAATGTTTTTCTTTTCTCTGCATATTTAAGGAACTTCCTTCTCTTCTCAAATTCTGAAGTTCTACTCTGATACAACTAGAAATGAATCTTTATTCATTTACTATTTTAAGATGTTGAGAAAACTCTTCAAGCTTGGTATTTTTCCTTCTGTTCTGAACTTTTTTCCTCATGATTTCTAATTGATAATTTTACTGCCATATATGTTTGCCTCTTTCTGGAGCTTCCATTAACTAGGCATTGTGTTAGCTCATGACTAAAGAATACCCAGAGACTACAAACTTTTCAGAGGTATACACTCTGAGAATTTGACCATCCATGCACAAAAAGGCAAAAAAAAAAAAGCAAACTCTTAATGTTTAATATTTTTAGTAGAGTTGATATGCATGAAGAGAAAAATAGTAGGAAGAATTTCAAATAACTCATTTCCAACAAAACTCAAAAAATTGCCCATTCCCTCATGAGGAAGTACCCAGCCAAACAGGGTCCACTGAAGCCCAAAAGCTGCCACAAGTCTAAGATACCTTCAGGTAAATAACCACAAGTAATGAGTTAGGCAGATCCCAGAAAGCTTGGGCAGAAGGAGAGATTCAAAGCTCAAAATCCAAACTGAAACCTAGATAGTGGCTATTATTGTCTCTGCCAAAGAACAGGAGCAGCAGTGCCATGTGTCTCGTCCTCATGTATTTCTCCCAAGTACCTCTTCCGAATATCTACCTGTTTCATTTCCACATAGCCCATCCAAGTCTCTTGATGCAAGTCAAAACCAGAAAAGCAGTAGAGTGGGGCTTCTTGCCATCTGAATACTTAATTCCTTACACCTGACTACTCAGCTCCACCTCTACATAGGTTGGTGGGTAGGATGGGAGTAGGTAAACCAGAAAGCCTCACTTTTCCATTGGGGTCCATAATTGTCAACATTTCCAGCATAGAGTTTTTTGTTACCAAGTGTCTGGTTATCTATCCTTCCTTGGAACATGTATTGTAGAGTAGAGTAGGGGTGGATGGAAGTAAAATTAGCTTATAACATCTGACATGCTTTGGCTTTGTGACTATAGAAAAAAAAATGTTCTTGTGATTCTTATTGTTGCTGTAAAAAATGTTCTAGTCCGTTATGCCCTAACTCTCACACATAGTGAGAACTAGATCTCTAACTACTTGTCTAGTTAATAGTTCTGATTTGAAAGGAACAGAAAATATTTTTATTTCCATAAATTTGACCAAATAGTCATAGCTCTGACCAGATACTGTGTTACTCAGGCTCCAGAAAACTGAAGTGTCTATTTTCCTAGGAATTTACATTTCAAGAAGGAATGAGCCTTGGAGACATTGCTAAGGCTGTCTGGCTCCTGGAGAGATTTTATTGTCATACAAAGGTTGCATGGATTCAGACCCACTACTTTCCAAGGAAGAGTGAGGGACAGCTACCTCTTTCAGAGAAAGTCATTGCTCCTCACCCTTCACTTTGAGGTATCCATCTATTCTGATAGACAGTTGACTTGGCTCTTATTGTACCACTCTAGGGATAATGCCTAGAGCAAAGGGAAAGGATCAAAATTATTAACTATGAAATATTGGGTGAGATATATGCCTCTGATCCTGAACACCATGTGTGCACATTCTGTATACAATTAATAAAGAAAATATTGAATATCCATTGGGTCACTATAGCACGAGTCTACTTTCCTTTATTCAAAACCTGTTTTGTTCCAGTCCACCTCTTTTAAGTTGTGTTTACTTTTTCTGTCTTTTGCTTAGTTCTCTTACCCACCCCATTACTTTATGTCTTCATTTACTTGAATGGGTTTTAAATATTTCTAGTATTACTGTAACTGTTTATCTTTCTTTTTGAGAGTTTTTTGAATAAAATTTGAATGAAAAAATTTTTACTTAACACCTAGATTTTAAAGCTATCAGTTTTCTTTATTAATTTTTTAAGATGTATTGATGCATACAAGAACTAGGGGATAGGCCAGAGGTATAGGGTGAGAGGATTCACCAGAGACAGAGTAGGGAGCAGAACAGGCAAATTTAGTGAAGTACACTGCTGAGGGGAGCAGCAGGTGAGACAGGAGAGGTCTGCTATGCCATGTGGGTCTCCTCCCTGGCCAGGATTGAACTTGTGCTGCAGTGTCTGTGGAGAACTTCATCATGTTGCACCCTAACCCATTGTGCCACAAGGGATGGCCCAGTCAGCTTCTTTTTAACTCGAATTTTCAACTAGCTTTCCACAATTTATAATTTCATAATGGAGTTTTACACCATATGTTCTATTTGTGTTTGATGGTTTATTTCTTTATATAATTTTCATTGGTAAAAATTAAGAAAAATCGGGCCCTCCCTGGTGGCGCAGCGGGTTAAAGCACAATACTAAGAAGTTTAAGCCACTTCCCCATGAGTTCGATTCCCGCCTGCCCCGGAGGAGATCCACATGGTGTGGCAGACCTCTCCTGACCCGCCTGCTGCTCCCCTCAGCAGTGTACTTCCTCGATCTGCCTGTTCTGCTCCCCTCCCTGTTTCTGGTGAATCCTCTCACCCTCCACATCTCTGGCCTGTACCCCAGCTCTATATGAATAAATAAATAAATCTTTAAAAAAAATTAAGAAAAATCACACCCTGAACACTTCAATGCTTCTCTTGTAAAATTTGTAACTAGGTATTCATTGTTTCATATAAATCATTTTTCCATGCATGCCAGTCTTTCTCTCACTTCATTCCACCCCTCATAACCATTATGAAGTGTTATTGGGTTTCTTGCAACAGAAACGAAGCAACAGAGTCTCCAGTTCAACCCTTCCCAAAGATTAGCTCAGTCTAATGAATGCTTGCCATTTTTTCTCAAAGGTTGAATTTTTTTTAATTGAATGAGAATTTTATTAGAGAAACATTCATGCTGATAGATTAAAGAAGGATAAATGATACATTCACAATAAATGAAAAGTCAAGGTCACAGCATAATATTTTACAGCAGCATCAGAGGTAATAGTAAGGAGGGCTGGGACTGTGTTTTTCTATGGACCTGCAAAATGACTGACATTCTAATTAATACTGGAAGGATTTTTTTATTGAAACTTAGACATTTCATATATTATGTCATACAACTGCATCTTATTTATACTTTTTGAATAGAACAGAGGTTGGAGCTTCAACATCTTTCTTTCCAGGTGTCAGACATCTTGGTTTCCTCATCAGCATTCTTTGACACCTGAAGGCTGAGGGTTCTAATTACTCCCTGGCCAGGGTGAGCTCTAGCTCCCCCATAGATGTCAATGGATGACACTTCACTGATTGGAGAAGTAGCAATCTCTACTTCCCAGTGATCTTCAGTCACACTATTGAAATGTGTCCACTGGGAACAAAAATCCCATCTCTCTTCTCACTCTTCCCTGACACCACCTTAGATGAGTATTAGGACACTTTATTCTCTCTTGGCAATCCTGGAAATCACAGCTTTCTGGTCTTGTCAGTATGGGGGTGGCTGAGTCACAGTGTCATATGTTGAACAGTTGTTATTAAATTATAGAGCAATTAGTATTGAAGTTTATTGTTTTACAAAGTTGCCTCTTTATTAGTCTTTTAGTTAGAGAGAATAGACCTGAGTTGCTGGATTCTTCATCTCCAAGTCTGGGATATATAAGGCAAAAAGACACCCCCAAGAATTCATCCCCCAGCCCTCATTTAGCCCTGTAGTCACAAGCGTTTGCCTTCTTCTGTCTACTTCCCTCAGTCCTCTGTCAGTTTTCTTACCTGCCTCTTTTTCATGTACAGAATACTGTTTTACAATTGCAGAAGCTATAGGAGATGATGTCTCCTTTCCCAATCACCGTTCCAGCAGATAAAGAATCATTTCTGAAGTGGAACAGAATCATTTCTGAAGCATATGTTATTAGAAAGTGATTTGTAGTTGTGTTTATGGGACACTGAACTATTAAAAAGTAAAAATAATCTTACTAATAAAATGTTTTGTTCCACTTTGTAAGTATAAGAATTTATTTAATTTTTATATTATTTGTATTCTTTAACATGAATATAAAATTCACTTAATGCATGCTTGAAGAAAAGGTGGAAAATTTTATATTTGGGGGAAGAAAGTGGTCACACATACTTTTCAAGAAATATGTTTTGCAAAATAATGTGACTTATCCAGGGTTAGAAGAAATTCTCACCCTTTGGCACTAAAATTTGTATTCCAATGTGATACTTTGACCCTGTACAAATTAGTAACCTATAAAATGTTTTTCAAGATTTGAAAAGAGAAACCACAAGTGTACTGAACACAAAAGTCAACAGTAGTATT
Organism: Condylura cristata; assembly: GCF_000260355.1. Taxonomy (NCBI): domain Eukaryota; kingdom Metazoa; phylum Chordata; class Mammalia; order Eulipotyphla; family Talpidae; genus Condylura; species Condylura cristata. Next base: position 3,478,071 of record NW_004567136.1, on the reverse strand, counting down.
TCATTAGGCAGTTCAGTGGATTTAGAATAATAGATATGAATTCTTTCAGGTTCGTCTTTAATTTCCAGTTTTTATCACAACTCTTGTATTCCCGCTTGTCTATGCCTCTGGGTCCCACACATTTTTATTGTCAACATGAACTTGGAAAGCATTTGAGATGCTGACAACAGTGCTCAGGTAAATCTAGAGCTTGGAAGGTGAACAGACAGGACCTAGACTCAAATTCTAGCTGGCTGTGACTACCAGTGTGACACGGGGTGACTTACTAACATTACCACATTTCTATTCCCTTCCCTCTCACCTGTGGATAATGCTATTACGTGCTTGCAAAAGTAATAATTCTTGGAAAGGCAGGTGCCTGGATGTTCATCATTGTAATTGTGACTATTCAGAGCTATCACAATGTGCAAGGCAGAAAATAGACTATGTGCAGTGTCCGAAGTTCCCTTTTCATCATGGCTCCTAGTTTCCTGTGTCAAGACCTTTCTTGCTGGATTTAAGTCATGACCTGCTGCCTCCCTCTGCTTTCACCCACCCTGCATGGGCTCCTGCTGCTTCCCTGCATGGAGTGAAAGGAGCTCTCGGATTTTGGGCTCTCTGCTCCCAGAGTGTCCATGTCTTGCAAAAGCTCTGGCATTTGGGTACAAAGCAGTGAGCAAGACCTGCAGGTCATTTCTCCTAACCTGGTGGATCAGGTGAGATTTGTAGATGGGCAGGAGTTTCTAGACTACAGGTGAAAAGGGAAATACAGCTGTGAAGGAGCACTGGGTGAAAAGCCCAGATATAAAATGATGTGGTTAGGTTTGGGATAAATACACACAAGGGCAGAGAAATAAGAGGAAGAAGAATATACTTAAGCCTGTGGATTAGGCACAGAGGAGCTGTACCAAGATGGGAGAGGGCTCCCACGGGGACACTGGATTCACATTTTGCCATTGGGTGCTGAGTACATGTTAATCAAAAAGATGCTGCATCCAAGAGGCCATGAAGAAGTCAGTGCCCTGAAACCCTGCTCTTTCACCTTATTCTATGTTCTCTTCAATGCAATTGTTCACTTACTTTTAAATTATACCTACAAGTGCTGTGCTTATATTAAATATTTTGCCCAGTTACAGCAGCAACGAAAAGGAATTACACTACCCACCCTTATTTCTATAAGGATTCTAAGTGTAATGTATTATTTTATCCTAACCCTGGACATGCACTGAACTCCCTCCTAAAATATGGACCAGAGGTTTGAGAAAACCATTATTTATCTATTAAAAATTCAACAATAGGGCCCTCCCTGGTAGTGTAGTGGGTTAAAGCACAGCACTAAGAGGTTAAAGCCACATCAGCGTGAGTTCGATCCCACTCCGGAGGTGACCACATGGCAGACCTTTCCTGACCTGCCCGCTGCTCCCCTCAGCAGTGTACTTTGTCCATCTGCCTGCTCTGCTCCCCACTCTGTCTCTGGTGAAGCCTCTCACCACCCCTGCACCTCTGGCCTGTAATACCCCAGTTCAGGGACCTTGAACTTAGGAACCTCTGTCCTTGCTAATGTCTTTGTACCTGTTTAGTGAAGTTTATTTGGACAAGAGTTCTTAATTTTAAGTTCAATTTGTCAGTTCATTTTTTCATTTCTGCTTTATGCTATATTCTTTTTGAGAGATACTTGCCTACCTTGAAGTCATGAACTTACTTTTTATTTGCTTTCTTCTTAAAATTTGAATGTTTTATCTTTCAACTTTAGGTCTTTAATGCACCTCAAGTTAATTTTTGTCTCTGGTATGAGGCAGGAATCAAGACTCTTCCCCCACTCCCAATAAGATATCTAACTATACAGGAGCCCCTCTTAAAGAAGACATAGTGCCCTATAATCTCAGGGGGTGCCATTGCTTTTAATGTGACTGCTCTCATAAACTAAAGGATATGGAACCAAATGTAGTTGCCATTATTGTGTGTTTGCCAAGAGTCAGTTAGGCAATTTAAGGGAAACATAAAATGAAAGATATCTTCCCAGTCTTTAAGGAAGTTATAAATATGTGCATAGAAATATGTGTCATACCTCTGCTATTATTTTATTTCTAAAAATTGAAGAACACGTTATGCCATAAAACTCTCTCTCATCACTTGGTAGGTGTGTGATTTTAATAATTACATACATTTGTCCTATTTGCTCTAAAACATTTGGCCATCCCAAGTGAAAATTAGGGGTCCTGGAAATTTATATTTCATATTATGAAATTTCTTAGGTGAGAATTCATTGTGAGAAAAGAAAACCCAGGAAAGAAAATCATGACTTATTAACAAAACTTTGATCATTGGCAAGGGTAATGTTGAGTGTGGTGCCTGGTTCCCCCTTCTCTCCAGGATAGCCAAGATTCTGGGGCTCAAGCAACTCTAATTTAGAACTTCTGGGACAAGGGTCTACACAAAAGGGTGAAATTAATTCCTAATCACTGATCACCGTGCAGCTTTGGTCTCTCTCATTCGTCTTTTTGAAAATAAATTGCAATCATCCCAATGTATCACCCCTGTGTATTTCACGGGCACTGCCTACGAATGAAAACACTTCCCTGCACACCCTCAGTGCCACTAAATCAAAGTTATTATTTAGTATCTAATCTACTGTCAAAATTTCCCAACTTCAGCTGAACTTCCTTTCATGGTTGTGTTATTTTGATCCAAGAATCAAGGCTCACCCTTGACACTTACTAATTACATCTCTTCTGAACTAGACTGGCATGTCCTTTTTGATTTGTTGTGTTTGTTGTGGCATTTGCTTTTCTGAAGATTCCAGACCTGATAATGTGTCAGAAGGTCCCACATTCAGCAATATGTGATTGCTCCATCATGATTACATTTATGTTCAACATGTTTTTATTAACATTTCATTGGTGAAATAATTTTACCTTAAACATTAAATAGTGTTACATTTAATGTTGTGGTGAAAAGGAATCTTTGCATCCTAATAATGCATACATTCATTAGCACTCATTGTCACTGTAGAGAATGGGATTAACGTGGGTGGGCTTCCTCCTTTGTGTGGGAAGTGATGTCTGTCACATCAAATTGGTGTTGCCTTTGAAGTGTCCAGAAATTCAGCTCCAAAAGCAGATCAGTGATCAGCCATTGATCAGAACTTCCTCCAAATTGTTCTTCTGTCTTCTCTCAGAGTTCCATGTGAAAAATGTATTTTAAATATTTTTACCTTCAATGTTTGAACAAAAAAGGAATATAAATTATGAAATGACAGAAACTAGTAGTAATTGAGATAAATCACTGGGGTTGTATAGTTTCTTGTAACAGATCATAATCTTTCCTGTTTTTATGATGGGGCAGATGCAGTGTGGCATCTTATTAGAATAACATGGGTGATGATATTTATTTACAACCAGACTTGCGGTGTTGGAGGCGTATGCAAGGTGATGCCATCTGGCAGTTGGACCCATTGCACCAGCCCCCACAGACTGCTGGTCCCCCCTGAGCATGGTGACAGCCATTAGTAAGAGCCTCTTGGTTCCTAACATGTCATGACGTCTTTGGCCATCGAAACACTTTGAATTAAATTTCCCCCACTGTCTCCACTATCAGTTGAGGCTCATGTTATTGTAAACATTTATCTACCTCAAAACTCTCAAATATTTGAAGATAGCTCTGCATTCTCAGAAAATATTCTCTCTTTTAAATATCCCAAGCTCGGCCCTCCGTGGTGGCGCAGCGGGTTAAAGCACAGCACTGAGAAGCTAGGGCCACTTCCACATGAGTTCGATCCCCACCTGCCCCAGAGGCGACCACATGGCGCGGCAGACCTCTCCTGACCCGCCCGCTGCTCTCCTCAGCAGTGTACTTCGTCCATCTGCCTGTTCTGTTCCCCACTCTGTCTCTGGTGAAGCCTCTCGCCACCCCTGAGCCTCTGGCCTGTACCCCAGTTCTGTATGTACAAATAAATAAATCTTAAAAAAAAAAAAAAATCCCAAGCTCCCTCTACCATTATCTCTGTCCCCTGTGTGATCCCTTTGGGTGCTAGAGAACCTAGCCGTATACTCTCTTTTTAAAATGTGTGTTCCAGGCCTCTCTCCATGTCTCAGTCCCCACCTAATTAGACAGTAATGTACCACCATGTCTGTACCAGTCCTGGGCACACTGCTGGTCCCAGGGAGCTCACACGTCCCTGAGGAGACAAGTGCTCAAGGCAGTGTCATGGCTCTGTGACTGAGCTCCTGTCAGCCCCCCATGAAGGAGGAGGTGGTCACCAATCCCAGCGGAGAGAAAGACGTTCCTAGTCTTCCACTAATGCAGTTTTCTGCAGAGAGGTGTGCATGGCCTGAGCTCTGTGGGAGGAAACGCCAAGAAAAAGACATGAAAAACTTCAAGTCGGGAAATGCAAGGTGCAGGAAGTGTGAGGTGGAGGAAAGGCAGGGTTCCAGTCACAGAGGTCCTTCAGTGTCTTTCCATCGTGGCTTGTATTTCATCTCTGGCAAATGTGAAGCTTTCAGAATGAGTTCCAAGTTAGCATCATGTCAGGAGCAGACATGCCTTCTAGAAAGAAACTTGATAGAAAATAATACATTCATATATTTCATATATCTACCGATGACATAGAACATTTTCTTAACTAATATTCAGATATGCCAGAAGGAGAAAAATGCAAAAGGAGCTCTTTTCTCCTTTCCCCCAACACCTTCATTTTTCTTATAGCACTTTAACTGATCACAAATAAAATCTCACCACTCTCTTACTGCTTTTGATGTCTAAGAATATCTTTAAAAATGACCTAGGATGTACAGCACCTTCTTCAGGTTTTAAAGCCATTTGTTATTTTGAGTGGGAGAGAAAAGGCACATCTGCCTACCCTCCCCACAGCCCATCATGAGCTTCCACCAGTCTTGGGGTGGAGGAGACCTTTCAGGGAGGCCTACGCTAATTGTCTGGTTTGGGCACCCAGTGGGGTGGACGCCCCTCCCCCACCACAGGCACCCCTCCTGTCAGTATGGGCCACACCTCTTCTCATTCACTCTCTGAGGCCCTGGCATTGGAATGACAAAGCAAACAGCTGTTTCTCTGGGGAATAAAGATGCTCAACATAGTGTTACAAATAGAAGATTTAAATAAATGACAGCAAAGGCAAGGATGAATGTCTCAACCTCTATGTAGGCTGTACTGGTTCAACAAAGCAAAGCCACGTTTCATAGCAGGCTTCAGCAGAGACGCTAGCATCAGTTCTCTAGTCTGAAACACTCCAAGTATCTCCTTCCACATCCCCCAGGCCCTGGTACAAGTCCAAGGCCGAGAAGCAAGCGTGGCTTCTTCTCTTGTCTCTCTGCTCCACGAGTCTCCCCAGTCTTCTTTCTCCGCCTCACTGCCCCTTCTAGTCTTCCTCAAGTCTTCTTCATTGCTCTGTTTCTTCTTCCTTCCCAGTCCTTCTCCCAATCTTTCCTAGCTTCCTTTCTGCCCAGCCCCAGCTTTCCTTCAGGTGGGACACACCTGGAACCTCCCTTTTCCCTGGGGGCCTGTTACAGTTGGATTTAGCATTGTTTGCCATGACTTTTTTCCTTTTTGATCTCTTCTTTGCTCCTAGTGATTACAGTATCCTTTTCTAAAGGCTTGTCAATGACCAGGTAATTATTTATTTTCACCTTTGAGGAGAGATTGACAGATTTATCAGTCTTACCCAAACCTATCATTTCCCTTTTATGAAAATCATGACAGTGTGTTCTTCTAGTTTCCTCTATTCTAAGCCTCTGTGACTGCACTTCCAGCAGTTTGCAGTTGTATTTATCTGGGAGCTTCTTCTCCTGAACCTGAAAATTTCAACCTAATTGTAATAACTGGATGCCACCTTTCACAGGGAAAGCCTCCTGGAAGTCCAGTTCAGCATTCCCCTTCGCCTGCTGGTAGTGCCCAGGGTCTCCCACCGCTTCCAAGGCTCCTTGCAAAGCACCATCATCTCCTCATCCAAAATTCTCCCTCCAGTGGCCCCCGCTGCTTTCCTAGGATCTACTTCGATTTCACATTTATCATTACCTTTGACTTCTATTTTTGTATCCAAGCTAGTTCTAAGGTCCACTAATCTTATCTAACAGCTGTGCCCTGCTTTTAAACCCCTGGGTTTAATTCAAGTTCCATTGTTCTTGCCTGGGATATTCCAAATGTTTCTGGCCTTGCCCGTTGTCTCTCACTCCATATATCCACATGCTGCTGCAGATTCAGTTTGCTGAAACACTGATTTTATATTGGAGTTTTCCTTTCCAAAAGCTTTCAAAGACTTCCCAATTTTTTTTATGGCATCAAGCCCTCTCTTCTTGCCATTTTGGGCCAAAGTGCACTAAATGCACATGAAACCCTTCATTCCATCATCCACTTAACATTTTTCAGGTTGCAGTTAGACTGATGTTTATATTGCGATTCAGTTATGACCTTTATTTTACTGCTGTCATCCTGCTGATCAACCTTGTTTATTGCCTCCATCCAGAAAACTAAGCCAAACTGGGAAAGCCTGTGTGAAGGAGGCGGCAAAGAACTTGGGTGCAGCCCAGGCACCACCCTGAAACTCATTTTCCTCATCAACAGAATGGAAATAGCAATTATGAAAAATTAATAGGATTGAAAGGAGTAACTGAGCATCCAAACAGTGTTACTTAGATAAATACTGGCTTCATAAATGCCCATGCCTGTCTGGTTGACTAATTTAACCATTATAACTTAACACTAATGATCCTAAGTTAGATCATCAAGAAGAGATGATCGTTTGTATTGACTAGTTGTATGGTTGTTCTCAAGTGGCAGACAGGCTCTAGAACACCTTAGATTTGTGGTTGAAGCACGCCCCTTCACTTAAATGTCTCTAGAACTGATGTGCCAATCATACCAGAAACGGTGTCCTGGAGATGGGGAACACAGTTTCAAATTCAGGCTTCAACTGGAAGCTCAGCTTGCCACCTGCTTCCACTATGACCAAAGGAAAGTAATTTCTACGTAGTTACAGGAGACTGATTGCCATGTCATCTTAGCACAATGCTTAGCAGTTAACCAGAAGTATTAGATAAGTAGAATCATGAAAATGGCCTGAAAAAGAAGACTCAGAACCCAGCACTATCACTTTCCACTTAAACAAATTTAAATTACTTCTCTCCTTCAACTTTCCTTTTCTTTCATGCAAGGAGCCAATGAAATAATGCCCATCAGAAAGCCAAGGCATAATTAGCTCTTATTAAATGCTACTGATTGTTACATTATAAATTATAAGCAGAACAGTATATGTAAGGTCCCTAGAAGAATCGGTGTGCAGTAAACACTTAATAAATATGTGTTTGTCATCATCAAATTCTTGTCTTCATACTACCCTTCCAATTCTAGAATTATCCCTCTTGATAGAAAATGTATAGGTGATATTTGAAATAGCATTAATTTCAGGAAAGTTGAAACCTAATGGCTGGAGAGGAGTAGGTTTCTCTTTTCAGCTATTTTCCAAGGCTGGAGTTAATCAGGTATGTTGACGTTCTGGAGCCTAGTTTTATTTCACTGTGTGTGTGTGTGTGTGTGTGTGTGTGATGTTCTTTGGGCTTACTTTTGTAGATTAAAGGGCATGGCTTCCTTGGGATGACTCTCTTACCAGATGTTCCTTTACTGTTTTTCAGAGAGAAAACAAGTAAAGTCATGAGAAATACCTAGAGAGCTTACTGGGCATATCAGAGCAATCAGAAAACTTTGTATTAATACCGTTGTCTGAAGGAGTGCCATGTGACAAGAATAGTTTTCAAGATTCTAAAATTTTCCCAAGGTCTAAATAATTGCTCTTTACCTCTCAGTGTGCTGTGTGATCACACCTCACCCTGCCCCTGCCATTCCCTTCCTCTAACCCACAAGTATTTCTAGTCTCATTCTTACTTTTCTCTTTGTAACTCTTCATCGCTGACAGTATCTTGAACTTTTATTTCCCTATTTAGTTTTGATTTCCTTCTCCTCTTTTAAATATTAGTATGTAAATGTGACTATTCTTTTAAGTGCCCTCATTTAACCTTATTACCTTTTTGAAGGTCATGTCTCCCAAAATAGTCACTTTAAAGTTTGGAAGTTCAATATGTAAATTAGTGGGGGGTGGGTGAGAGGCAAGGCGCAAGTCAGTAGTAAAAACTACTGCACTGATTTCGTCAGTATGCAATTTCATTTCTCTGAAACATAATTGTTGAATTGTATGGAAATGCATGTTTAGCTTTTCAAGAAAATGTCAAACTTTTTTCTAGTGGATCTTACACTCCCACCAGCGGTGTAAGGGAGATCTTGTTTCTTCACATCCTTACCAGCATTTTCACTGTGTTTTATGTAGACATTCTACTTAGTATGTAATAACAGCTCATTTTGGTCTTAATTTGCATTTCCCTAATGATCTGTGATATTGGACATACCATGTGCTACTTTTCCATCCAAAAATCATTTAGGATGAAATGTTTCTTCTTTCTCTACCATTTTTCTGGTTGGATTGTTTTAAATGTGACTCTGGCTATTGGAAGTGCAATTTTTGTCAGTTTTGCAATTTGAAATATTGAGTGACGCATTTGGACAAATGTTTCCTAACACGTCATTCCTTCAGCAGGGAGCTGGCCTCTTCTGGGACAGACGAACAGTGTGGCAGAGGCTGCAGGATGCCTGTTGCCTGAATCCCTGCATCCCTCATCTAAATGTTAATGGTCAATGTGGATCCTTTCTATGATGCATCTCTGTGGCTATTACATTCCATAAGCCATTGTTTCACAAGCCCTTATTCAACTGAGAATTTAGCTGGATATAAAATTTTGAATTCTCTGTCACTTTCTTTTGAATTCCTTTAAAATATATATTGAAAATACTACCCAGTGATATTTATGTACAGTGTTACTTTTGGAAAATGTAATGTCATTCTGACTCATTTTGTATTTGCTCTTTTTCACTAGAAACATTTCAAATTTTTCCATTGTCTCATCTATTCAGACTTTCCACCTTTGAGTACAGTCAGTAAGGAACATTCACCTATTTGTTTTTATCACATTTGGGGGTGGACAATATGTCTTGCGGGTTAGATCCCATCTGTTTTTTTAACTTCTGAGGAACATAACTGTGCCAAAGTCTGGATAGCAAAGGTGAGGGTCACCACATTTGTCTCTGTCAGCAATGAGTAAAAGATGTCTCAGCAAAAGAATGAAAACTGAAAAGAACCACATGAACTAAAAAATCAAATGAACCAAAATGGGTAACATCTAAAATTTATAAAATTATATGACCTTAAAAGGTCAGTGAACTTGAAGACAAAATAGTAGAAGTTATCTGGACTAACATATTGAAGGAAAAGTGCTTTAAGAATGAACGAGCCTCAGGGATCTATGAGACAATGTCAGTGATCTCAGCATATAAAACAGCAGCTTCAGAAGGAAAAGAGAGAGAGAAGTTAGGGAAAGATAGTTGAACAATTAATGGCTAATTGTTACCTCAACTTATTGAAAAAATGCAAATCCATTGAACAAAGACTTTTAGCCAATCCTAAACAAATTATTCACACCTCTGAATATCATATTCAGATTGCTGAAATAAAAAAATAAAGAAAAAAAGTCTTCAATGCAACTAGAAGGGAAAATGTCACACCACATAGAGAATATTGATTAAAATATGCTGATGTTTCATCTGAAATATGCAACCCAAAAAAACAATGGGATGACATCTTAAAAATATTGATGAGAAAAAAGAGACAGTTTTCTATATTCAAGGAAAATAGATCTCAAAATGAAGATAAAATGAAGATATTATGTGTCTAATGAGAGACAGAATTCACCAGCAGGTGTACACAAAGGAATAAAAATTAAAATAATTTCTTCAAACTGAAGGGAAGTTACAATGAATGAAAATCAAATCTACTGAAGAGCTCAGATAAAGTAAATATATGTAGATTTAAAAGATTTTTCAATGTGCAGTCGAATTTATAAGATATATAAAAATAATGTGATAATAACATAAAGAAAAAGGGAGTAATTGAAAGCATTTACTCTTATAAGTTTCTTATAACAAGCAATTTATATTTATATGAAATAGATGCAGTAGGTAAATTGTATATAAACATTTATAAATTATAAATATACAACTATAGATGTATTAAATATGTAGACATTGGTCAATTGAAAGATACTATCACAATTTATAGTATTTCCATTAAAAACTACACAGAGGTATAACTTAAAAGCAGATAGAGGAGATCCAATGGAATGTCCAGAAGTACCTAGTTGATCCAAAAGAAGACAAATACAAGGATCAAAGGCCAGATGGAACAAATAGAAAACATAGCAAGAAAAAAGACAAGGAGAAGCATACCAATAGTCCCATCAGATGTAAATAAACCAATTAATCCAATTAATAATCCAATACAGCAGTTTTTCAGTGGTGATATTGTTGCTCTTCATTGTTTTTAAATCATGACCATGGAATCATGTAAAGACTGTGACAAATAAGCTATGTGCAAGAAATAGGATCTCAATTTTATTTTGTTAGCAAATTTTTTCTAGTTGTCCTAAATGAGTGTTTAAAATGGGAAGGCTGATGTAAAAAATGTGCCAATTATCAGTATATTATTTATGCATTCCCCAAATAGATTTTGAATCTCTCAACTCAAGCAATTTCAAATTGAAAATATATAATTACTACTTTCAAGTCTGTCCCTTCTAGATTGGGCTTTTAGCTCTTGCTCAGTAGCTGACTCAGGCTGTCACTGGGATTGGTGACAGAAGTAGAGAGCAGGATTAGATGGGAAGAGGGGATAGTGGGTGAGGGTCCTGGAGTGTGGGTCCACGAGTTCAGCCTCTCAGCCATGGGCTGGCTCCATCTGATGTTCCAGCCGGGTCATCAAACATTTGTCCTGAAAACGGAGCCCCTAATTGGGTTTTGGGTAGGGTTGAGAAAGCAATATTTAAGCATTCACACCCCTTGCTAAGAAATAAAATTCATAAATTTCAGCTTTGAGAATTTGTATCTAACATTAAGTCATGAAACTCCTTCACTTAACTTATTAGTAAATGGAAACTTCCTTTCCCCTGAACATTGTTTTTTTTCTCCCACTTGTGTGTGCATGTGTAATGTATCACCTTTCCTGTCACCAGGCACTTTTTCATCTACTGTTTGTATGCATTCTTAGATGTATCACACAGGTTTTAAGCCAACTGAAATCCACATGCTGGGTGCCTATGGGCGGGGGTAGCCACAGTTGTGCAGGATGCAGGGATTTCATTAAGGGTGATCTTAGCTTCCTGTGCCCAGTGGGAAATATGGACAAGCTCAGCCAACAATGTGGAGGGCTGGGATGTGAGCTGCCCTCAGGTCCTTGGCCTTGGCCTGTGAAATCACTGATGATTCCTTAGTCTTCCCCTGCTGGCTTTCCTGACATTGGCATTTCACTGGAGGTCCTCAGACTGGGCTCTTCACCTACTCTCACTCCTCTTTCCTCCTTTGAAACCTGGAGCTCGGAGTCACAGCTTATGTGACTTAGATTCTTTATCCCCACATCAAGTTTTGCACCTTGAATTCTGAACTCCCCTCTGACACCCTTGTGTCTAATTCTATGGTGTAACAAGACTGGCAGGTCTGGAGGTTAACCTCAGCAGTGTCTCCTCATTTAACTGATTGCAATACCCCAAACCTCTGAACGAGAGAACCATGTGGAATCCAGGTTAATCGGATGAAATAGGACTGCAGGCTCCACTATGCAGCTTCACCCTGGTCATTAGGGGCAGATACTTCCCTCCTCTCCAGGGACCCAGGGGTTTCCAGGCCATCGGAGAAGAGTCTTCAGGATGCAGATGTTCCTGCTGTCCAGGTCTCTGCACCTGGAAGGCACTGACTCCTCCTCTGGGCAAATTGCAGTCTCAGAATTAACTCTGAGGCTGGGGAAGCTGGGCAAAGCCTTCAGCCACCCTGAAACCCCCTTCAGGTCAGGCTCTGTCAGGCTGCCAGCAGCAATTTGTACCCCCTCATCATTGGGGTGGCCTGGATTCCACTCATCCGAGTGGAATACACCTTAAGAGAACCTCACTCAGGAAGGAGGAGAGCAGTACCCATCAAACAGTTAGACTCATTTCTTGTGACAGAGGCATATAACATTCCATTCTAAAAGTCTATACTCATTTGCTGGCCCAAAAGTTGATATGTCAGGGCTTTCTTCTTGCTGCATTTTAACTACCTACTTCATTGCAAAATGTTCTGGATGCGATCCTCTTTATTGATGTAGGGAAATGTTGTATGCAGTTAGGGCCTCATTAGTTGTTCAGCAGGGAATTGTCTCCATTCTGGAAGTGCTGGGAAGAGAACCCTGAATGCAAATGCCCGTTATATCTACTCCTATGCTTGGCTATTTCAAGCCATTTGTATATGGACTGGTAGAGTTTTATGAGAGAGAGAAAGAGCAGAGGGGGAGGGGAGGGGAGAAGGAAGAGGAGGAAATGTTGGAGGAGGGTGTGTGTTTGGAGTTTCCGAATAGTTCCTTGCTTCAAATATTTGAGACTGTATCTTTTACCTGTAGTCAATTATAAAATTGTTCATTTGAGTGACTTTGTTCTTGAGATAATATTTGTAGGAAAAATTTACTATGAAATGTTTAAACACACACAAATCCAGAGAATAGCATAATGAAGACTTTCATGTTCATTACTTAATTCAGTAATTATCAAGATTGTCCTAAACTTTTGGGCATTTTGTGATAGTAAAAAATTTTAATCCAGGGCCCTCCCTGGTGGCGCAGCGGGTAAAAACTCAGCACAGAGAAGCTTAAGCCACTTTCGCGTGAGTTTGATCCCCGCCTTCCCCGGAGGAGACCACATGGCGAGGCAGACCTCTCCTGACCCGCCCGCTGCTCCCCTCAGCAGTGTGCTTCGTCCATCTGCCTGTTCTGTACCCCACTCTCTCTCTAGTGAATCCTCTCACCCTCCGCATCTCTGGCCTGTACCCCAGTTCTGTACAAATAAATAAATACATCTTTTAAAAATTTTAATCCAAATGCAAGGTTCTTATCATTTTCCACACATACCTTAGAATTCACTGCTGAAAATAATAGACTTTGAAAAGAGAGCAACAATGGCGTTATACTACCAGCAAAATTCCCAGTACCTTGCAGGTGTTGTGCAGTGCCCAGGCTGCACTCCAAGGATCTGAATGTTTTGTTTCACACAGAATCTGACCTCTGTCCAGTGCCCACCCACGGTGATGCCCACAGGCTGGATGAGTGCCCATTCCAAGCAGGACCTCTGCCAGCTTGTTAGTCTATGCATTGATGTGTTGAAGACATTTCCCTCTGTACTTCTCATGATGCCGTTCAGCTTGTCCTCTTGCCCCGTTTTCTGCGTGTCTGGATTGCTTCACACCAGGTGTCACTTTCAATGGCCAGCATGCTGCAGTGCAAAGCTGCTTTCCCTCCTCACTAGAGCTAGTTGGTTACCCAGAGAAACTGTTGCACAGAAAAGGGGGGATAAATCCCCCTTTTTCCTTAATTTCCAGTTTGCAGAGGGGCTAGTGTTGGGTTGACCAGTGCTGGCCACTGCTGCTCTGCCCTCTCTCCTTTCCCCTCCCTGTGCTCCCTTATAAACCTCATTACAAACTCATGTGTTCTTATAAATCCAATGCATTTCGATCCAGTTAGTTGTGACAGTCTTGATGATGATTACAGTCTTGATGATTTTTGATTTGATTCTTTCCTATCATTGGTGAGTGGAAGCCCCTGCAAGTTGGCTTCTGTGACTTAACCTAACTCTTCGCAGACACCACAGGTCTCCCAGGATCTCTGTGTACCAGGATGTCCAGTCCTCAAATCAGTCGTTCCTAAGCTCTGTCACTGTAGGAAACACTACCCAGCCCCTACCAGGAGCCTCCGCTCTTAGGTTGCCATAGATTTTAGAACTTTCTGTTCAGAGCTTGCAAATCCCAAGTGTTTAAAGAAAGCTATCAGGACCAAAGTCAGATCTTTTTGCTGGTCTACCAGTTGCCCCTGGGTGTGGTGGGTCTCACCATTCCTCCTCTCTTTGGGGTCAGCTTCCTCTGTATCCCTCCCAAGGCAGGTGACCTGCATGCCTCTGCCCAAGTGTGTTGGCCACTACCTTTTGCTGATGCATCTGTCCCCACTGTGAGCTGCACTGTCTGCACAAGCCTGCAGTTTGGAGCCTGCACAATTGCTCCCAGTTCGCCATCATTGCTCTCCAATTTCCCACCCTCATTGTCCTGGTTTCCACCTGGAGCCAGATTTTCTTCTGTGAGGCATGATGACTGAGGAGTAACTTATGGGGCCTCATGTGGCCCCTGGCATCCTCCACCACCCAGTGCCCTGGAGCCGACCTCACTGAGATGAGTGATGTCACCATCTACCTGTATTTGGGGTTTGACTATTCTGTTACCTATTTGTTTTGAATGACACTGTCTGTAGTTTTCTTATATGCATTCTCCTCTTAATCTGTTTGGCTTGCAATAGGAATTTAGAAACACAAACAGAAAACAGCTACTCTGATTCCACGGCCTGGTGGTTGTTTAAAATTGAAGTCAGTCTGTGCTTAGGCGGGAGCTAGACAGGAGGCTGTAGTGGTGACATGACAGACCTGTTGCCAGTGGAGAGGCTAAAACAAGCAAATGCTGTAAACAGGCAAATGGGGCCTGGGTAGGTCAGCACCCTCAGGGTTGTCCTAGAGAAGGAAGCCTTTATTTTCTTTTCCTCATAATGCCTACTAACCTCGCACTAAGAATATACCAGTTGTTGCTTTTTAGAAGTGAACTAGAAATGTTCACCTCTAACTGCTGGTTACAAAGAAAGGAAGGAGCCATTGTTCTTTCTTCAGTAGGTGCACACCTGCAGGGCTGCCCATCAGACTGACCTGGGGCAAATTCTGCACCAAAAAAGCCTTCAGAATCAACAATCTGAATTGAAAAGATTGGTACTAGAACTGTTTCTGGCTCATGTAAGTAAGGATGCTAAATACAGACCAGCAAAAACTATAATCTGTAGCTCAGATTTGACTACTAAGTAAAATGAAATCTGTTCCCTTTCTTTTTAACTCTGAGATCAGCCCCAGTCTATAGTAGGAGAATGCACTGTGCATACATTTAACAATGCAGCTATGAATATGCTTCTTGAAGAAAGAATCTTGAAGCAATATGCGTTTCCCAACCTAACTTGACTATTCAGTCCTTTTATAGCTGTATTCTGAGAGTTCAGATCCACCTCATTCTAAATCTGTCCTCTGAAGGAACACAGCTACAGAACAGGCGCTGCATGGCTGCAGTGGCAATTAGCCTCAAAAAGCACCACGGGCTAAAGAAAGCTAATAATATCTATTCTTTAAAGATCCATTTTATGAAGTGTTTACTGAATAGCTTGGCGGAATGCTAGGTCATGCTAGTTATGCCAAAAGGCCTTCCAGTTAGGTTCCTGCTCTCGAGGAGACAGGGTGTTGATAAATCATTGTAATAGAACGTGACAAGTACCGCAATTATGGAGTGGGAGGAAGTTAAGTAAAGGAGCAAGTACTCTTTGTGCTGAGAGTAATTCAGTTGTCACTTTAAGCAATTCAAGTTCATTTCTAGTGTTAAAAGATAAACTGAGGCACATTAAAATGTTCAAGAGCAAACAAGACTCAAATGGAACAGCCAGCACTGAACCAGAAGTGATTAGCACCACCCACCAGGTCAAGGGGAAGATGCCAAAAGCAAAGCAAAGCAAAGCAAAGAAGTAATTTAATTGACCAGAGCTTGAGCAATTTCCTTAATTAGGAAAGGGTAGTTAATTGTATGTGACTGGTTTTTCTTAAATTCTTTTTCCTGGGATATTCTCACATTTTTAGGAATGTCTCGGCTTTGGTTTCACTTTTCTTAAGTATAGCTACTTGGGGTTACAGCTTCCCCAAACTAGTAGTCTCTTTATTTAATTGCTAATACTAGTGCTTGACTTTGCCTCAGAAAGCCAGGAAGACTTCTTAGAAGAGATGTCTAGTGGATCTAGAAAGTTCTTTGGCAGATTGCTGAGGGAAGTGGGAATGCCCTGCCTAGTTTTAGTGAGTTTTCTGTGTGCTTTTGTATGGAAAGAAGAAAGAGCTTGGAAAATGCTAGGGTGACATATTGATTTTAATATGCCTGATTTATATAAAATAGCAAGAGCATCAGGACAAGGTCTAAATTACAATTCTTGAGGTAATGGAGCACGATGGAGGAGCCGGCGGTGTGGTTTCATGTGTCATGGCTGTTGGGTTTGCCTCACATCTGTAGTAGGTAGGTTGCCTCTTCACCACTCCAACGTGCATGTCAATCTCTTTAAAAACATGCACGGTGGCCAGGAAGACTTGCCTAAACAAACCAAGGAAAATGATACTTGGCATCTCCTAGGTGTACCAAAAGTGATGATAAGTATTAGTGACTTTTAATCTTTGCCTTTGATTAAAAAAATGCAGCAACACATACAAGTTAAAAGTCAGATATTGAGAATTTCCTTTTCAGAAATTCAATTAATGCCAGAACAGAAACTATCGCTTATTTTCATCAAGATCGCAGCATCCTCGCTCTTCTGAAGCACGTTCTGGTTAGTCACCTAACAATGCAGTGGTCAGTCTTTCCCCCCTGACAGGTTGCTTCGGTGTCCGGTGTGTGACCACCTCAGTGCGTTAGCCACATCGCAACCAGGTGCATTGAGCCTGTTCACTTTTGTGGGTAACAATCCCTTCAGTTTTGTAATTACTTATTTTCAGTCTATTAACTTCTTTGTCTAACAAATTCCTCTGAATTTTATGAGGCAATCGTGATGGTTTTATGCTTAGTCTGACTCTAAGAAACCAATTATTTCCAGAAAACCTTAAACAAGAACTACCCACATGAGCAATTTCCGGTTTCAAAGTGTCCAGAATTCACCCATCTCCAGAATGAAAGAAACTTTGACCCCAGGGTCCCATAGTCTTTCTGGGGGCCCACTTACCCTCTGTTTTCAAGTATTCTTCCATCTATTCTGTATTTTTCAGTGGAATTAATTTCAAACTGAAGTGACGGTCAAAAGAATCACAGGGTATTTAGCCCCAAAAAAAGGGACAGGGAAGAGAAAGTCCCTCTTCACCTTGTACCCCTTGTATGCTCCAAAATCTCTCTCCTCTTACTTTTTCTCCCAGTTGCTAAATTATTCTCCTGGTTCACAGCAAGTTCACCAGCTCCTAGCATAAGTGAAGGCAGCTCTGAAGCGTCAGAGCACTTCTGTCTGGGGGTAGATTTTGCATTTGTGTGGAAGTGTAGACTGCCTGGTTAAATATTGGTGGGTCCTTAGCTTTTCCTGGGAAATATATTGGACTTGGAACTTTGTTTCCAAATCACAGAGCTCACTTGGGTATTAGCTAGCCCTTGGGGGCCACAGAGATAAAATGAGCAGATCCAGTATGAGCACGTACTCTTTCCAAAATGAACACAGATCTCAGCACCTCTAGATAAAGGCTTGGGAACTTTGGTTAAAAGATTCAGTAGATTTATACATTTCAGCATCAACTGAGAATAGATGGGCCAGTGTTATTTTCAGGAAAGAAAATAACACTGAACAAGAGACCAACTGGAAGGTTCTTACAGATCATTTGTTGTCAGCCAGCTTTAGGTGGTACATCCCTTCCTCAGACCATCCAGTGTCTCCCTTGGAATTTACTCAATTCCTTGCAGGTCCCAGCTTGCACTTGCCTTCTCATGATTCACCCAACACCCTGCTTCCTTAGAAAACCCCATCTTCCAAACCCTCAGAGTTAACTCAGTGCTCCATCCCATCATCACTTACTCCATTAACTTTACCCCGAATTGACCTTATTTCTAAAACGAGCCTATACATTAGGCTCGTTTTTTTGTGATTTTTTTGTGATTATGTTTGTGTGTACATGTTTTTGTGTTTGTTTTTCTAGTGTCAAATTTAGGAATAACTGAAGAAAAATGGTAACTTTATTTTATTGTTCTTTTACATCCAAATCAATACCAGAATAAAAATATTACTCATTTCTTTTCTTTAAAAAAATATTTATTTATGCATACAGAACTGGGTACAGGCCAGAGGTGCAGGGACGGTGAGAGGATTCACCAAAGACAGAGTGGGGAGCAGAACAGGCCAACTAACAAAGTACACTGCTGAGAGGAGCAGCAGGTGGGTCAGGAGAGGTCTGCCATGCCTCTCCTGGAGTCACCTCCATGGCAGGGGATCAAACTCATATGGAAGTGGCTTTAGCTTCTTAGTGCTGTGCTTTAACCTGCAGCACCAACAGGGAGGGCCCATACTTATTTATTTTCTACATGTTCTTCCCGGGCACTAAATCCACTTGTTAATCCTCTAACTGCTAATGTTTTATCATCATTAGTATATATACTTGATATGATACCTGAAAATTGTCCATCTTTTATCTGGTTAAGGCTGTAAGACTTGAGTTAACCAAACTTAACACCCAATATTGTTTAGGTTTAGTATTTTAGAATTTTGCTCAGACTGCTTTACAAAATAACATAGACTATGTGTTTTAAACAACAGAAATTATGTTCTGCGTGTCCTGATGCTGGGAAGCCCCATATCAAGGTGCCAACTGATTCAGTTTCTGGTGAAGGCTTCCTTTCCATCTTGCACATAGCAGCCTTCTGTCTATGTCCTCATAGAAGTGGAGACTATTAAGTAAGAACATTAATCTAAATGGATCAGGACCCCACTCTTATAAACTCATTTATCCTTAACTACCTCTAATAGACCCTATTTCCAAATATAGCTACATTGGGGATTAGAGCTTCAACATAGGAGTTTGGGGGACACTATTCAGTGTACAGCAAAATTAAAAATCCCTCTCTCACTTTAAGTGTTACTTTCAGCTGCTCAATTGTCCTACTTACAAGAGTCCTAGTCTCAAGCTTCATGACAATAAACAGGACAGGGAGAGCCTAACTTGCTAAAAAAGCCAGAATTAAATTCCTTCAGATATCACCATGGAATCTAATTATCTCTCAACATTTCAAGATAGAGATATTGCAAGCAGACATCTGTCATGAACGCTGGTTGCAAAGAGTAGCTTCTGTGCTCTAGAAGGAGTGTGGAGAGATGCACATGTAGATGAAATTTGGGGGTGTTGGCCCTCCATGGTGGCACAGCAGGCTCAAGTGCAGCACTGTAAGCTAGCTGCAGCCGCTTCAGTGAGAGTTCAATCCCCACCCCAGAGGTGACCCACATGGCACAGTAGACCTCTCCTGTCTCGCCCACTGCTCCCCTCAGCAGTGTACTTCGTCAGTCTGTCTGTTCTGCTCTGGTGAATCCTCTCACCACCCCTCACTTCTGGCCTTATCCCAGTTCTGTATGCACAAATAAATCTTAAAAAAAAAAAAAAAAAAAAAAAAAAAAAAAACAGCATAGTGAAGTTCCCAAACTACCAAACACCACTATAGCACAGAATGTCCATTATAATATGTAGTTGAATGTAATTGTAAAATATGCATAACCCCTATTGAGAGTTGGTAGTAAATAGTAAGCAACAAAATTAAATATAGAAACCCAGATCATAATAACAGGGGAATATGTGCAGACTGGAGGCACCCCCATGCAGCTTTTCTGGGACAATCCTCTGCTAACGCAGAGTTTCTCCTGCTAAATGTGAGACTGTAACACTCCACGCTAGAATGTATAGTGGGGCATGGGAAAGGTGGGGTTACTGGAACCAAGAAATTCACTGCCACAAACTAGTTTTGCTTGGCTTGTTACTTAGCTATTTATTTATTCAAAATTACATACTATGTAGCACCACAGGCCAATGAAGTTATCCTCAGATAACTTGAGGATAACAAGACTGTGGTAGTCCAATATACTAATTATATATCCTGTTTTTCAGAAAAGATGTTTAAGAGCATGAGCCCAAGAATCAGACAGACCATGCTCTGAATCTAAGCCTACCACATAAAAACTGCTTAGTTTAAAGGCTGGAGACCCCGATTTCCACGCCTGGTCCCCACGGTGCTAGTAATAATTCCCCACTTCCTCCTGTGGCTCAGAGAGTTGAATGAGTTGGCCTGAGGAGGGCACTTAACTGAGAGGCTGGTGTAGGAAAAAAGTGCTTCCCAACACAGATGCTAACACAAAATTTGCGTTGAAGTCAAGTGGCTCCTTGTCACCCAGCTGTGCCTGGCTGGATTTGCAACTGCTGGAAATCAGAGGGGCCCTGCTGGGGCCAGGTGGCCTGCAGGCACCATGGCCTCATTAGCAGGCTGTCCACTTGACCGAAACGAGCTGCTGCAGGCTCAGGCAGCTAATGGGCAACTAATGTGTATCCAGAAAGCCTACAGAATCATCCTTTGATAACCCAGAATGTAATCTTCCGACGATGTCAAGCCAAAAAGAGCAAAAACAACAAGAAAATAAAACTTCCGCTTCTATGATTTATTTATAGTTTTCAACAAAGCATGATCAATCCATCTGAGAAGAAGAGCCTCAGGTGGTGGTTTTCTCTAAAGCCTTGATTTCTACTTTGTGGAATATTGTTATACAGATGACAACTTTTGTGTGTGTGTTTTGCTGCCGACAAGCAGTAAAATGATCAGCTGGAGTTTTAAATGGGTGACAAAGATGCTTCATTTTCTAAATATATATCCGATCATGTTGCTAAATTTATGAACAATGAGATATAAAAAATGTTATCTTATTCTCCTGGAGGCATAGAAAGAGAGGAAAGGAGAAAAATGAAAATAAAGCAAAGTGTTAAGCTTTGTAACTTGCACTTAGCTCCTGGTCATGAGCTGACGACAGGAGACGTGGTGGTGGGCTCCAGGGAGCACTTCGGAGCAGAGGCAGAATTGGTGAAAGTTTCAGACTTGATCCCTGCTCCTGGGTACTATCCACTACACTGCGCATGTACTTAGCAAAAGGGCATTGGAAGAAGGTGAAGGAAATGAGTCCAGTCCTTCAGTTCCGAAGTATATTTTTTTCTTACACTTTCGTTGAGATATAATTTACATATATTTTTACATACATATTATATCAACCCAAATGAGGCAGAAAGTTGCAGAGATTACAATTCAGAAACAATTCCAAATGCTTTCCAATTGGGCTGCAGAGGTCTGGGTAAAGGGGTGGGGTCTATAAAGGAAAAAACTACTAGGGGACTTGCCATTGTGTAAGTTCCCAGTATATAAATTCCAGTAAGAATTTATGATTGGTTCTGGCAAATAAAGTTTATACCTGGCTACACAGGGTTAGTTACTAAGCTAGTTCTTAAGTAGCCAGGGCCTAAAAATCAGAAGAATGAATCTAAGAAAGACACCTTCAGACAGAAAAAACAAGCAAGAAGGTATTTTCTATACAAACTGATATGTATAAGATAATCAGATGAGGTTACAGAGCAACCATCAAATATTTTAGAAACTCATAAGAAGGATTATCAATTATGTTTTTATCCTTTTATTCTTCCCTATGCTCTTCTTTCTTTTCTGAAGTTCCAGCTCTTCTTTTATGATCATCTCTGTGTATGGTGCCTCTTTTAATCACTCATTAAAAGAGATTTGCTAGTGATAAATTTTCTTAATTTTTCTTTGTCTGGGAATGTTCTTAATTTGTTATCTACTTATGGTAGTATTTTCATGGACATAAGATTCACAACTGACAGTTCTTTTCTTCTTATACTTGAAAAGAAATATGGTGCAAAAATTCCTTCCACATCCATGGTTTCAGAGAAGTTGTTGTTTACATTGGCATTTACTTCTATGTAATCTGTGATTTCTTTCAGGAAACTTTTAAGATTATTTTCTTTGTCTTAGTTTTCATTCATATAATAATGTGCCTGGGTATGCTTTTGTTTGAGTTTATTGTATTTAAGGTTTGCTTAGCCTATTGAATCTGAAAGTTTATATCTTTCATCAAATTTTAGAAACTTAGTCAATATTTCCTCCAATATTTTTTCAAATCATTCTCTCTTCTTCTGAGACTCAATGCTATGAACTCTAATTCCTCAGACTGCTGTTTTAAAACATTTTATTTTCTTTTTGTTGTTTAGATTGGGAACATATGTAAAACACCCATCAGTTAGACAGAGACCATGTTCTGGTATCTCAACTCTACTGTTGAACCCACTCAATGAATTTAAAAAAAAACTTTATTGTGTTTTATTATAATTTCCATGTATTCTGTTTTAGTGATGATTATTCTTAATTGCTTCTAAATATTTTTATGATGGCTACTGTTAAAAACCTGTGAGATAGTTTGAACATCTAATTAATCTTAGTGTTGGCATATATCAGTCATCTCTTTTCATACCTTTTGTGATTTTCTGTTTTAATGTGATGAGTAATTTTCTACTGAAGCCTGAATGTTTAAATATCACTATATGAAACTCTTGGTCATATTTATTCCCCTTTAGCAGTTATTTCCCTGAGATGGGTAGCACAAAAGCCAGGTGGGTATTATATTTTGCTTCCCTTGCTACCACCAACATTATTCCCTTGCAAAGCTGAACACTGACCAAAATGCTTCATTTCATGTGGTGGGGTAAGGTTTCAGCTCTCTCCTACTCCTGCATGTATATTCCTGCTCAGCTTTCTTGTCAGATTATCCTCTTCCCATAATTGATATTCCTATTCTTTTTTTTTTTTAGATTTTTATTTATTCATACAGAACTGGGGTAAAGGCCAGAGATATGGAGGGTGAGAGGATTCGCCAGAGAGAGAGTGGGGAGCAGAACAGGCAGATCAACTAAGTACACTGCTGAGGGGAGCAGCGGGTGGGTCAGGAGAGGTCTGCCACGCCATGTGGAGCTCCTCCGGGACAGGCAGGGATCGAACTCATGCAGAAGTGGCTTAAGCTTCTTATTGCTGTGCTTTAACCCGCTGTGCCACTAGGGAGGGCCGGATATTCCTATTCGTGTATCACTCATGTGTACTCTTAACATTCAAGCTATTGCCAAACCATTGATTCCCCCCTCCTCTGGCCTCCCAGATCCCTTACCTCTGCTGTCCCCCCTCTCAGGCCCTATCTGTCCTGCCCAAATGCTGTCTGTCAGACTCTTCTGCACTGGGAGCTTCAGCCACAGCTAGTTCTTAGCTATCTGTTCTGTGCTCAAAATGCTGCAATGTTTTCTTCCTGTCTATCAAATGATGTATAACCTGCCCCCTCAACAATTAAGGGCTCCCATTTTTTAAATATGTTCCAACTGCCTATCTTCTCTCTTCTTAAAGTGAAGTCTCACACATCAGTATATTTGTAAGAAGTCCTCATTATTTGATTTAATAATAATGTCTAGTTACCCTAAGCTAGGATCTATGCAATATCTTAAAATGCATTATTTCATTTAATAGCCATAATAATGTAAGACACTTTACACACCCCACACTCTGCACTCAACCCTGGATGCAAATCCCAACCCAGCCGTCCTACCCAGGACCTGCCTTACTGTAGCTCTTCATCTATAAAGTCCAGGTGTGCTCAGTATTGTCATGAAGTTCAGAGGAGGTCGTGAGAGCTCTCAAGTGAGGCGCTGAATACAGGAAACTTTCAGTAGATGATACAGTTGTTTTGCAATGGTACAATTGCCATTCTATAAAGTGAGGTTCAAAAGGTGTTCAGAGTAACCCAAGGGCACATGACTATTAAGAGATAACAGTGAGGATCTCTGCAACACCAGAAGCACAGAGTGAGAAGAGAGGTGAATGGCGTGATCCATCTGGTTTCTTCCAGGTACCTTCCTATTATGAAACTCCAGAAGAAAATAAAAATCCAATTAGAATTTGATATATTCACTAGTTCCTTCTGCCTCCAACAACAGTCACAGAGAAGCTTGCCTCTTTTTTTTTATTGTGTGAGCAAGTTGTTGCTCAAGGGAAGGTTGTCCAGGAGAGTACTAATGGCACTTTCTTCAGCCCATTTCCTTCAGTTGCTGCTGTCTTTAAATATGTGTTTACTTGATATTTACGACAGTGTTCATGAGGAGGCAGAAGTCTGTTCCCTGGAGGGAGTGACCCTCCTAAGTGATGTCTGCAGGAAATAGCAGAAGAGTTCCAGAAGCTCACGCTCACAGTTGGTGTCCACTGGGCCCATGTGAACACACATGAACGATGAATTTTATGGAAACTGTCTCAAAAGACAGGATTAAGGATAGACAGAGCTAAGCTCACTGGAACAAAAGAAACGCATGAAAGCAGACTGTTTTTGTTTTTGATAGAGTAGCCAAAGTGGCAGCTATTATTCTAGTCTGGCCCTGGAGTTGATAAAGAACTCGCTGCAGATGGAGGTTAGTGCGGTTCATTGGCTGGGATTGGCTATGTGTGCCTGTTGACAGGCTACCTGTAAGTGTAGTTCATGGGAAGCAGGTGTGCTCTTCCCTCTCACTCTAAGTCATCTGTGAAATATGAGCCACATGAGAAAAATTGTCTCAAAGCTCCTCACTAAATACATGCTCCCTTTGGGGTGTTTTCCATTTTATAAATGAGAAAATCACACATGTACTTGCTGCCGCTTAATCGAGTGGTAGGTGTTTTTGCCCTGTCAGAACAGATACTTCCCACATGATATCAATGGGGCTCAAGAGACTCCCCTGAGCACAGCAGATACAGACTCAGCTCCAAGGAGCTACATTCTGGCATGTAAGGAGTGATCCCTTTATCTTTTAGAAGAGGAGGTCCGTGTTTTTGGAAAGCTGCAGAGAGAGGGTGAATGGTTTAGGCTTTGTGAACATTCAGGCTCTTTTGCTGCTGCTAACATATGTCCCAATAAAACTTTATTGACAAAGACAGACATGCCCTGAAAGCCCTCTGTGCTGCCCTGGCCATGCCCGCCCCTGCCTATCCCAGCCTAACCCTGCCCACAAAGTCCTAACTGATAGTCTTTAACTGATCCCACCCACATTTCTTTCTCCTTTTAATTATCTCCAACTCCCTAGCTCACCCATACTTTATTAAGCACAGAGTATAGCATTTCCCATCTGTGTAGCTATCCAGCCATCTCTCCACATC
Organism: Condylura cristata; assembly: GCF_000260355.1. NCBI lineage: Eukaryota > Metazoa > Chordata > Mammalia > Eulipotyphla > Talpidae > Condylura > Condylura cristata. The sequence goes on along the minus strand of NW_004567136.1, from coordinate 3,453,129 downwards.
TCCCCTGGAATAATTCCCGCCAGTCCAAACAAATACTAAGTGGAAAGGAGAAACAGTGTGTAAGCCTTGGCCCTGTACCCTGCCACGTAACTAGCTGCACCTGCTTTAATTTCTAAAAGTGAGATTAAAAAGAAGCTGTTCTCGGCCCTCTCTGGTGGCGCAGCGGGTTAAAGCACAGCACTGAGAATCTAAAGCCGCTTCGGCATGAGTTCGATTCCCGCCTGCCCTGGAGGTGACCACATGGCGTGGCAGACCTCTCCTGACCCGCCCGCTGCTCCCCTCAGCAGTGTACTTCGTCGATCTGCCTGTTCTGCTCCCCACTCTGTCTCTGGTGAATCCTCTCACCCTCCGCATCTCTAGCCTGTACCCCAGTTCTGTATGAATAAATAAATAAATCTTTAAAAAAATTAAGAAAAAAAGAAGCTGTTCTCTGTCAAGTACGTACAGTGTGCAGTGTTAGACACATTGCTGAGGGCAAGGCTGTGATCCCTTAAATGTGGACAGGGCAGCAGAAATTTAGATGAGCAGAGACCCAGCAGAGTGGAGCACAGGGAGGTCAGCTGTCAGCACTCAGCTCCCGATGTCTCTGGAGAAGAGGGAATAAGCAGCTGGCATGTGTGTGTGAGAGAGAAACAGACACAGAGACATTGCGGACAGAGAGAGAATGGGTAGGGAGAAAGGGATAAAGTATTAGTGAGGAAGGAGAGATAGAGAGAAAAAGAAGAAAACTTTGAAAAGGAAGGGAGCGAGGTTAAGATAGTGACAAATACTTTTGATTATTTAAATAATTAAATGTAATAACTTAATATATATATAGCAAATATATATTATGTGTAACACATGATATACATTAACATAAACTAATTTAATGTAATTAAATTTGAATAATATAGGTGAATAACAGCAGTGCTCCCAAGCAACGGGCAGATTGTCCCTTGCCCATTTCCTCCTGAATAAGCAACTTTGGATCTTTAAAGCCTGGAGATCAATATCAGAGTTAACTCTTCAATGTAAAAAGTTCCAGTAGAACTCCCTGGACTGGACCCACATGCCTGCTGCCTTCCTGGTACTGGGCATCCTCCCTGGTGAGCGCAGCCCGCCAGTGCTCACAGGAAGCCTCTCTGTGGAGACCTCAGGAATGGACACAGGCCCCGGGCAGGAGCGTGAATGATTGAAGTGGATGCTCGTGGCTATTGAAGCCAGAGAAATGTTCTTCCTTCTCTGCTTAGTTTTGGCAAGCACCTGCCATTCCTTTTGAATTTTGAACTTCCCTCTCCTGGCTGCAGACCACATGACATCTCTTTTATGGATATTGCAAAAACATAAAAAGTAAGGAAGTATTGATGAGCACATTTTCCCCACTTGGAGACTTCCAACTTTCTGGTTTCCATCATTTCAGAGGTTCCCCACCCTCCTCCTCCCAGCCAGGGCTCCCCCAGCAGGAGAGCTGGGTGTGACCAAGCAAATTAAAATGCTTCCTGGGGTGAATAAACCTCTAGGTTCCCTGCTTGTAGACACTGCATTACTACGTCAGAGAAGCCGTGCCATGATTTAGTAACACTACTGTAAAAGCGACCCATTTCGGCTATAACTAGAAAATCATTTACTACATGATAAACAAGCCCTTTTATGTAAGGGGAAGGACTGCTTAGGAAACAAATAAAACATGCAGCATAGATATCTCCGGTCCTAAAACCAAACATCGTCAGAGGGTTTCTATATTCCTACAGCGGAATTTGTTAATGTGTCTCATTTTAGAGTAGTCATGTTGAGTTACCTTTAAAGGCTAGTGGTCTGTATCTACAGATGTATTGAAAAAGTGTATAGCATAACAACTTGTACTAAAATGCCTTTCACTTACAGTTGAGTGTAATTTAGAATGGCAATTTTTATTTTAGAATAGTGAGTCCAAACAGTTAAATATCCCCAAGCTGTCTGTGCTGAGTGATTAAAGTCTGTCCAGCCCTCCACCCAGACCTCCTGCTGTTTCATCTAGATTTCCCCTTTATGCTTGCTTGTGGAACTTATTCTATATGCCTGCATTTCCTGGTTAAATACACATAATAACCTTGGGATTCCTGTTTTCTTACAAAAAAAAAAAAAAGCTGGGAATTGACAAGTTGAATGAAGTTGTCCATGGTGATATGAATGGTAACAGCAGAGTGGGGACCCCGTCCTGTGACTAACAGCTGCATCCTTTTATCAACCACTGAACAGGCATCCAGGACCTACATGCCCAAACCACCAGCCAATCCTGCTGGAGTTCCTGACCCAGCTGAGTTGCATGACAAACAGTAAACTGATTTGTATTTGCCACTAGAGACCACCTTTATAAGCTCCTGGAGGGCACATCGGTGGCAAAGGTGAGACTTCTTATTGGTCGCAGGCTACCCCTTCAATCTTGCTGCTCCTGTCCTTTAATAAATGGAACAGAAGGCTAGGAGAACTACACCCAAGGGATGAGAAGAAAATTGGTTTGTAAAATGCAGTTTTTCTCAAACTAATGTCAAGTCTAGAGAAAACAAACCCATCTTACTCTGTACTCTCTGCCTTCTAACATCCTCGAGAGAATGAGAAGTAATTACAGAAGCAACAGCCCGCTGAGGGAACTAGCAGGACTTAAAAGTGGCATCACTATATATGCCAGTTGGAATCAAGGGCATCAGCATTCCTCCAGGTATTTTAGTATAGTTATGAGGCACGTTGATTAGCAAGTACCTAAAATTCTGGTTTAGTTTCCTCAGTTACCACCTCCCTTCAGTTGAGCATAAATGATTTGTCAAAAATTTGACTTTATGTAGAGAAATAATCACTAAATATTTGGGGTAGAATAACTAAGACCCCAGTTATGGGGCAAATTTCTTCTCCAAGGAAAAAATTTTATATCAGTGTTTCTGGTGAGTATTATTTTCTTCTATCAGCATTTCAAAGAAAATCCTCGTAACTATTTCTTAAATTGTGATAAAATTACCACTATATAAATGGAGAAATATTCTATGTTCACAGATAGGAAGATTCACTATTGTTAAGATATTGTCTTCCTAAACTCATCTTCAGATGCAGTGCAATTGCAGTCAATATCCTAGCAAGTTGTTTTGTGTATGTCAGCGGGCCGCTCCTCAGGAGAGGAAAAAAAAAAAAGAGGACAAAAACAAAATTATTTTAGTAATTATATAGTAATTAAGACAGCTTGGTATTGGCAAAAGAACAGACAAATAGTTCAGTGAAATAGGATAAAGAGCCCAGAAATGAACCCATCGAAAGTCGGTTGATCTTTGACCAAGCAGCAAAAGCAATAATAATGGAGAAAGGAGAATCTTTTGACAAATGTGCTATAATAACTGGACATCCACATGCAAGAAAATATATGAACCTAGACATAGACCTTACAACACCTTCCACAAAAGTGAACTCAAAATGGACACAGAGATAAATGTAAAATATTAAACAATAAAATGACTTACATCAAAGGTATTATTCATGAGAGAAAGAATTGAAAAGCTGGACCTCATTAAAATTCAAAGCTTCCGTTCTTTGAAAGACAAAGATAAAAGAATGAGAAAAGAAGCACAGACTTGGAGAAAATATTTTCAAAATATCTAATAAACCACTGTTACATGAAATATACGAAGCTCTCTTAGAACTCAACAATAAAAAAGCAACATCTCTAACCAGAAAAGAATAGGCTATAGAACTTAATAGGCACCTCACCCCAAAAAACATATAGGTGAAAAATAATTGTATGAAGGTACACTACACAAAATATGTCATCAAGGAAATGCAAATTGAAATGATGGGGTACTGCTACACTCTTATTAAAACGACAAAATCTGAAGCACTGACTCCAAATTTGGTAATGTGTTTTTGGTGGGAGGAACCTGATGTGTTTCAAGTGGCCTTTGAAACTCGAAACCCTGGTCACAGATAATTGAGACCCCCCTATTAGAGATGTACAAAGATTTTGTCCAGCCCTGCAGACAAGGGGAGAGGCTTCCATCTCCCTTGTGAGGAAGAATCAGTAAAAGAACTTCAAGGAGCAAGAAGCACCACCTCTGCCTGCAGCATCTTCTAAAAACAAAATCAAAACAAAAAGTCCTTTCAGTAAGAAAAGCCTGAGTTATGCATTCAAAGTTGTTGTAGTTAACCAGAGCTGTCAGTGACATCACTGGCAGGTGTGTAAATACGTGCACCTTGGCAGAATGGTTTGTCTCTGGTTCTGTTTTGCCCATTTCCTGCCTACTTTGCTGTCCTGGGTAAGTGCCAGTCTTCTAGCTAATGTTTAAACTGCCTCCCGTTTACTCAATGCCTGTAGTCCTTGTAGGTAACTGCAGGGAGAGGTTCAGACTGCTGAAGAAGGAAGCGGAATCAGCAGAGCTACTTGGCAGGGGATTCAGGACCAGCTTGCTCCAGCAGTCTCTGGGCACCCTGACTCTTCTTCCCTCCTCGACCTCGTTCTCGGACACTCACTGACTTTGCTGCTCTTGCAAATGTGCTGTAGCTCCCCAGGCGACCGTGACAAGGACTGACAGGCTTCAGCATATTAGGAATGTGCAATGGCCTCTCCCCAGTGTCCATTTGTAGAAAACTCTATAGCTATATAGATATAGCTTGAGGTGGAAGGACAGAGGATGCCCTCCCACCCCTGCCTTCTTTTCTACTCTTTGTCCCACTGGGGAAGGCAAGTCCTTCTCATATATTCCTTCACTGGCTACCTAGTGGCAGGATTCCAGAGAGGGAGGACCGATTTGCTGCCTTGACAGTTTCCTGCAGGGTGACTTGCTGCCAGCCTTGATCCAGTTAAAGTCCTAAATCTAATATTAACAGATTTTTCTAAACTCCACCCACACGCTGCAAGGACCTAGAACACTTCATTATTATTAACTGGCAAAGATTCGGTTGGCTCTCCTTATCTGACCTCATATTATTAAACACATTTGCAAAACCTGTAGCAACTTAGAGTAAATCCATTTCTCAGGCATGAATCATGGTGGAGACCAGGCAGCCTGAGTCACCTGGGTCCGGAGTCTGGACCGAAGAGCGTGGCAGTGCCCCTGCGAGGCCACGTGCTGTGTTTTTCCAGTTCTGGCAGGGGACTCATTGAGCCATTTCCTCTCTCTCCAGGCCCCTCTCGGGCAGATGGCGAATATCCCTGTGTCGTTATCTAGGATTAGTGGCACAAATGAAAAATAATTCATATGTGAATTGTTTTTTTCCTTTGCTGAAACTTTTTGGCTCCAGAAGAGAGAAAATGTGGTCTTGGTCACATTTATATGCAGCTGAGATAAACCTTCACTGTATCAAGGAGATTATCTCAAGATTTCTGCTTCGTTGATACTCTAACGCTGTGTTTGCTCATTTGCACCATGTCACAAATAAGACGGACAAAGCTGGTCACCCCACAGAAGGCAAATGCTCAAGGAGGCAGAGTCCGGGATCCAGGGCATCACAACCAAACAAGGGTGCAGTTTCCCCCAAGGCTGGTGAAATGTAGATGAGGCTGAGGAATGGTGAGAGATATTTACACAAAGACGAAGCCCTCCAAGATTTGAAAGGAGAACAGAGAGGCTCTGCAACAAGTGGAAACTAGAGGAGGTGCTAGCTCAGCCCTGCTCCCTGGAGCACAGGGTCCTTCTGAGGGGCCATTCGCCAGCCCCTTCAGCAACACAGACCCTCAGTCCCAAAGGCAAAATCTGCTCTATTACCCAGGACCACCCTACTCTGTTTTGACATTTGCCTGCACTCGTGTATTCTACTGCAAGGAGCATGCACCCCCACATTTCCCCTGTCCTTCTGGGGATCAAGTGCGCAGATGCACAGCAGAACTGGGCGCGGGGCTTCTATATTCTGATCCACATCCTGTCACTGCTGATGTTTTCTTCCCAGCTTAAAACTTGCTACTAAATTTATTGAGCACATTCATTTCAACTAAGGTGTGTTTGAGTGTCTCCTTGGCCATAGGTAATTACTAGTGGGATAGAAGTGAAGCCCGGTGACCACAGCTCTGTCCATGCGTCTGCATAAGGTCCCTTCCTTCCCCTGCAAGGTGTCATCTTCTGAGAGACTGATGTGCAGCTCAGTCATCCTCATCACCCGAGGCCCAGAGGGGCCTCCAGCTCCACCCAAGACCCCCTGATGTGGCCTTCTTGGCTCTCCTCTCAGGCTCCAGAGATGAAACACTCTTCATAGGCCAGCAGGAAACCCTAGGAGCATGTTACAGGCTATGCCCACTCTGGTTGTGGAGAATTTTGTTCATGCACTGACATTCTTATTGGATGCATGTGCACTGGATGTGTTTTGTAACTACAAAGAGTCACAGGGATCACACACGCTCCCACTTCACAATCACTGTCATGCTCAGAAGGACACAAAGCAGGTAAAGTCTCCCCAACAAAGCACACGGACACCAGAGAAGAAACCTGCACAGGGCTGTCCTCCCATGGCCATGCAGGCCAGTCACTGCCCAGCCCACTCACAAATACCCTCTCCCAAAAGGCAGCACCTCTCCCAGAAAGGGATCCTGATGGGAGGAGGGTGAGCAGCCCACCCAGTCACAGTCAGAGTAGAGAACAGGACATGAGCCAGGTGGAGGCTGAGTGTTTCAGAACCAGCTGCCCTTTGCAAATCTCATCATTCCCCTGGACAGGGGGTGCTCTGGTTTCTTGGCATCCAGGGCATGCAGAGTTGTCACCCCACTTTTTCATCATGACATGAAGGATGATCCAACTGTTCCTGTACACTTAAATTCAGTGCTTCGGACCCTGCAAGTTTCACTGATAGATGCCAGATTAATAGAATAAGGCTGATTTCATAGACACAGGGCAGGCGTCAGGAAAACAAAATGAAAACCTCAAAGAGGCAATCATACCTGAGGTTTATATACCATATTAACAGAAGACAATAAATTTGTGGAGCTGCAACAAGACGAAAGAAGTTTTGAGCAGCTGGAGGAGCTAAATTTCAAGAAAGTAAATATGCAGGGAAGCTAATGGTAGAGAAGTGTTACTTCGTTATTGTAGGTTCATCTGGGTGTGAGATTTTCCTCTTCTTCATGGTCATAAAAATCCTTAGGAGAGGTGATTCATGTCAGTGCCCTCATTTCTCAGAGTTTCTAAGAAACTCCTTTCTGAGGAAGCTTCTTTCTGGATCTATTGATTCACGATGACTTTCAGCTGAAAATAATCCACAGCCAAAGTGGTATCATTTGGGGCTGGCATATTCTCATACCCTTCACTAAACCACCTTCCACCTGAGTCTTCATTTCTCTACTTCCACAGAAGGTAAAATTTCTTCATCTGTCCATGGTGACACAGAGTGAAAGCCTGTATCACCTTTATTCAAATCCTAGGAATCATGAGTAATGAATACAAACCCTGGGTCTCTTTCTTCTCAAAGGGCCTGATCAGAGCAGGCCACTTCCTGCCACAGTTGCTCTAACCTGTCACAGCCCCATCACAGACTTGCTCCCCTGAGACTCTGGAATCCTCACTGAAGCTGCCCCTGCTCTGGCTACCTGCCATTTCTTTCTTTTAGGTGTCAAGTCCCTTTAGGGCCCAAAGGGACAGTGCAAACTCCTTTGCTAATTCAAATGGACTGTACCACTCTACCCATGGAGACAACTACTGGTTTTATCTACACAGAATTCCTGACTTTGGGTTAGATATGGATTTTGATTTGCTCCAAGAAATGGCCAAGGTTAAAAAAAAAATGGGTTGATCCCTTTCCTCAGTATGAGGCACATAAGGTCTTGGAGAGAAGCTGCTTCCTTTTTGGTCTCTCAATTGTGGAGCTAAGAGTAGTTTCAGTGCCCCTGCCCACAACCCACTCCAGATGCCATTCCACATACAAGGCATCTGAAGGTAGTTTAAATCCAGAGAGATGCAGAACTGTGACTGTTCCCCTCTGATGACCTTTGGTTTTGGACAATTGCCTTGCCATAGACACTGAAGAGGGAAGTCCCTTCTCTTCCCATCTTCAATCCATGGGGCAATCAATCCATGAGGTAATGTCCATTCATGTCAGTGTACTGTCTATCTCAAACCACAAAATCAATGACCATGTGTTTTAAAAAATACTTGATGAAGTTATAAAGCAAAAACAATCAAAGAACAATGGAAAACAAGATTAAGGAAAAGTGATTGAGTGGATACTAATTTTTAGTTTTAAGGTGCTCAGAAGAGTTTTTGATAAGTCAAACTATTGAGAACTCTGGGGGGGGGCATAGAAAGTCCCTGTGGGTAGTTGTGGAGGGGGTGCTTTCACAGACTCATCCATCACGCCTTTGACTGAAATTACATTTCCAGATGCCTCTGTAATGTTTTGCCTTATTACAATCAAGTAGCTGTTTTCTAGACTCTAAATAGCTCTTCATAATTTCTCCTGTGCTTCTGGATAAATGTAGCCTGCTTTAGCTTAATAAAATGTTGCTTTTCTCTATTTTTTAGCTACTCAAAATTTGAGGTCAGCAAGCTGACCTTGCCTGTCCAGATGGCAAATAAACATGATGAAGATGCTATTTTATATCTTCTGTTTTGAGTAATGCCATGCACTAGGCGTTTTTATGATTGCCCCCAAATGGGTTCCATGATTGAAATCCAGTTAGTTTGAGGATAGCAGGTGCTTTTGGTTTCCTGAGTTGCTTCAATATTCTTTTGAAAGCTCCTTTTTAAATATTCTTTCTGCCTTTCAAATGGAGATTTCCCTATAGTTCTGGACTCAACTTTTCTCTCTTTACCTCCTATTCTCTTCCTAAAGAACCTTAGCTAACCCTAGGAATCCCTGAACTGTTCTCTGCTTTTTGAGTGCCCCCAAATCCATGAAATCAGATCTTCCTATTGAAATCTTCATATAGAATTTCATTTGAGGCACTCCTCGTCAACACCGAGAGGCGGTAGCTCCAGAGATCCAAGTCAGGTGTATAAGCTAGAACACCAGCTCCGTGATGCCTGGTGATGTCATTCCAGGCAGAGTGTCCCACCTGCAAGTGGGAGTAATGAAAGAACCACTTGTGCAGGGGTATTCAGGACCATACCGAAGTGTTTCGACAAGCGCCTAAGAGATAATTCACACCAAACAAGTGTTAGCCATGGGTATTACTGATATGATTTCTACAAGATCCACTGCTTTTCTTGGATTTTATGCTGGAGCTTCCAGCAAAAGATCCAAAAGCAGAGTCCTACTTCCCTAAAGTGAATTACAGAGGGCATGGACTTTGGGACCTGGGAGTAGATGAATACAATATGAGTTTATGCTGCAGGAACAACATCATTCAGTGTAAACAATGGAATTCAGGGTGTCAAGTGACACTCTGTACTTCCCTGAAAGATTACAGGACCCCGACATTGAATGCGTTCAAGATCTTTAGGTCCTTGAGAAGAATAGACATGAATTGGATTCTTGAACTCAATTCGAGGACCTCAGTGCTCTCTTACCATGAATAAGAGATTGACCCAACATGGCTGCCGGGATGCTCTGAGGGCTGAAGTCATGCCCTTGGCAGTGAGTGGCTGTGCTCCCCTGGGAATAGTTGAGCCCCAGAGTACCTGCAGAGAGCCTTATTTTAATTCCCCATAGTCTTGCTTTAGAGTCCTGTCATAGTTGGGCACATCGAACCCAAAGTGGAATTAAACACAATCCATTGATAGGCTTAAAAGATCATTTAGCTTTTCTTCATTTGTTTGCCTCTTCTGGTCGATTCATATTTACTTTCTCGAGGGTAGATTTGAAGTCATTGAAATCCACAGTTCATTCTTTTTAGTGGCACAAACCATGGAGCTGTGAGTAACTGAAAGATGTATCTTCCACTGGTACCTTTATAGCATTTCTTTTCAACCGATATTGATGTACGGCAGCCCCTAACATAGTTCCCTTACCTAGAGCTTGAATGTATGTTTTCAGTGTGTGGGCATATAGGAGCAGTTTATTATCCAATTATTTTTTTTTCTTGCAAGAATAGGAAGATTTTTTTAAAGATTCATAATCCTGCTATCTTAACTCAGCCACTTTTAGCATTTTAGTCAGACTGAGTTTAATATTTAGTGTTTGAAGAATTAGGTGATAGGTAAAAGGTAAAAAGAGAAAAGTTACATTTTAAAATACCTGTGCTTATATGTATATATGATTTTGTATACACTCAGATAGATGATTGATAGATAAATATATAAGTATATAGATGCATATATCCAAAGGTAGGTAGGTGGATAGAAGATAGATAGGTAGATAGATAGATAGATCCAAAGGTAGGTAGCTGGATAGATAGACAGACAGACAGACAGACATGGAAGGATGGATGGGTGGATGGGTGGATGGAAGGATGGATGGATGGCTGGCTGGCTGGATGGATGGATGGATCAATAATAGATAGCTTGTTAAATATATACATACATGGATAGAAAAGAGAATGATATTGAGATGAGCTACCCTATGCTGCATGCTCAAGGACCATGTGACTCTAGTGAATCAAAGACTGCTCGAGTGGTTGCCTATGGATCCACTTGGGCCATGTCTTCATGGCAGCACATGTTGCTCCGTCTCCTGGCCATGTTACACAGAACTCCCATATACAAACTTTTCTACCTCTAGAAGTATTTCTTTAGCTAAATTCTCAGACTCTGACTGTGTTTAAGATAGGAATTTTGTAAGAGCTTCATTCTGTTCCCCTTGATTACACTCCCTATACCGGAACTGGGGCAAGCCTCCAGGCAGAGCTCTCTGCCCTGCCGCCGGGGTCCCCGCCACTCATAGTGAAGGCTAGCTGTTAACATGTGCCTCCCTGACAGAAGGGGCTCAGTGTGTCCCATGTCTGCATCCATGTGGTGCAGTCTGTTTTCAGTAGCACTTGGAGGAATAAAACACAGAAAAGGTACATTTCAGTAGCCTGTTAAATTCAAAACTGGACTTCAGTTTCTCTAACTGAAAAATCGTTTTCTTAGAAATGCTGAAATTGTGTATATCATGCGACTTCCTAGGAAGGGATTTTTTTAGAGAACCAAAAAAATGCATCAGTTGACTTGGCCCTCACACACCCTAGCACCTGGGTGCTCACCTGAGCCTGACCCAGGCTGACTGTGAGGCAGTAGTAACCCCGCAAGGTCACTGCTGCCCCCCTGTGCCTCAGTTACCTGAATGCAAATTAATTTTTAGGCTTCAGCAGTTCTTGATGGCAGTGACCTTTCCTGCCCTGGCAAACAATCACCAAAAAAAAATGATTTATGGTGAGAATGTGCTCTTTTACCCCATCTATTCCCAAGTGAGTTGTAATTGAAATATAATTCTGTGTATGATCAAGGTATAAAAGTGTTCATTTGATATACTAACCTTTGGCAAAGTGATTACCCCCTTCATGACACATGGCAGTTACTGTTTTGTATGTGTGGTGAAACATTTAAGATCCACTCTCTTAATCACATTCAAGAACATAGTACAGTATTATTAGCTAGAGTCACCAGGCTGTACATTTGATCCATAGATTCTGTTCATCTAGACGTGTAACATCTTTCATTTTCTCAACCCCAAGCCCCGGGGAGCCACCACTCTACACCCAGTTATGATACCAGTGGATTCTAAGTTATGCAGGATGGAAAGAACGTCAAGAAGTAACAGACTAGAGCCTTAACAAGGGTTAATGACAGCATTATCAAGCTATCGCCAGTCACTTCAGTATGAGTTCATTCCCCGACCATGGAGCTGACCCACATGGTGCGGCAGACCTCTCCTGTCTTACCCGCTGCTCTCCTCACCAGTGTAATTCAGTATATCTGCCTGTTCTGCTTCAACTCTGTCTCTGGTAAATCCTCTCACCCTCCCACACCTCTGGCCTACACCCAGCTCTTGTATACATAAATAAATAAATCAAAAAAGAAGGGAGAAGTAACAGATGAGATTATTTCAAAGTCCCCATAGTGTCGCATTTGCTCATTCTGTGTATTTAGGGGTGATTATAGTGTATTCCATGAGTCATCTTGTTACTCCTCTTGTGAGCTTCCTGAAGCTCGTCCATTTGCAAAGCAAAGCATTTCACAGGAAGTGTCACTCCACAGAGAAGTTTCCTCCTTGAGAAGCAACTCATTGTCCACTTCATAGCCAGCCACTACCTGTGGCCTCTTGCCTGGGGGTAGGGGGGTCACTCTCCATCTTAGGAATCCTCACCTCTCCCCACCTCCTTCCACCAAGGTGTTCACCGGAGTAAAATCACCAACACATTTATTAAGCCATTTATAAGCAAATACTTTATTCTTCCTAATTCTATTGTTTTAAAATAATCACAGCTGTGTTCTCAGCTTTTATACTTTTAAATAGAAACAACAGATGGATTTGACAGTCCCCTCTTGTTGCCCATCCCTGCCAGTGTCCACAGCAAGAATTGTCTTTTGGCTTTTGGGACGCTGCCCCGGCGGTCACGCATGGAGGGGACAAGCAGAACTGGAAAGGGGGCCTCGGCAAGTGTGTCTGGGCCCGCAGGGGCCCCCATGGCTCAGTTCTTCAGTCTGAGACTTTACTTGGAGAGGAAGACTCATTGTAAAATGTCTGCTTTTTATTCCTTTCTGAGAAAAGAATAAACGAACGTGCCCAGCTGGCTAGCTGGCAAGATTCCCACCCACCCTTGCAAACTTCAGAAAGATAAAGGTTAAAGTCTGGGAACACTGTCAGCCTCATTAACAACAGTTTATTGAGGGCTCCCTGGCTCCAGTCCTAACACCCCAGAAACAATGATGGGTTTTATAGTCTGGCTGGTAAAAGCATCTGGAACTACCAATTGTACTCTAACTGGTGTGCTTTCCCTGTACGGTGTCTCCAAGAAGCATCCCTCAGAATGTGGCCCTGAAAGGGCCTGGGGTAGGCAGGCCCTGGTGCTGGTTTTGTGGGAACTGAGGGAAGTGCCAGGAGAGAGAACTCCCCATGGCCAAAGCTCCCAGGCCAGAGCTAGTGGTCTGGGCTGTTGGCTGAGTGGGCTTGCCACCAGAATGAGGTTATTTTCTCTAAAAGTGGCCAGCAGGGTGGGAATGCAAACTAGTACAACCACTATGGAAAACTGTTTGGAGGTTCCTCAAACTGTTAAACATGGAACTTCCCTACGACCCAGCAATCCCACTCCTAGGTATCTACCCAAAAGACACAAAAACACTGATTGAAAAAGATACCTGCACCCCCATGTTTATTGCTGCTTTATTTACAATTGGAAAAACATGGAAGCAGCCCAAATGCCCAAAAGTAGATGACTGGATTCAAAAGATGTGGTACATATATACAATGGAATATTACTCAGCAACCAAAAAAGAGAAACACATGTCTTTTGCAGCAACTTGGATGGAGCTGGAAAAGATCATGCTTAGTGAGATAAGCCAGAAAGAGAAAGAAAAATACTGGATGGTTTCTCTCATAGCAGGAGTATAATGGACCAGGCGAGAAAATAACAAAAATAATGAACAACCATATACCAGAGACATTTTGCGGGGGTGGAGTGGGGAATGGGATCAAAAATGGGGGGGTGGGGAGGGAAATGCATGGGATTATGGTGATGGCACACGGGTGACTTGGTGATGGGAAACCCGCGGGGATTACAATTGAGCTGGAAAAAAAATGTAAAAATGTAAAATAAACTGTTATAAAAATTTTAAAAATTAAAAAAAAAAGTGGCCAGCAGGTGGGCGCAGGCCCAGAGATGGCAGAGTGGCTGCATCCAGTGTTGGAGTGTGCTGATCACCATGAGTTCGAGAGCATCAGGTACAGGGGTTGAAGGCCTGAGCAGAGAGGGGCAGAAGGCAACCACCTGGGGTGGGTGTGGGGCAGGAGTGAGGACAGAGTGCCAGGGAAGAGGACAGGCACTGCAGGGCATGCAGGCCAGTGGGGGCACCTCCCGGGGCTACGTCAGAGCGCACGGCAAGCTGCTCACTCATAGGGACAGGGGTGGGGCCTGCATAGCCAAGTGGACGGACGTGCAGGGCCCAGTGTGCCCAGGAAGGATGACGTGAGTCTTGCGTTCTTGGTGTGTTTGATCCAGGTGGTGGAGAAGCCAGGCTGCTCCCTGCAGGAGGGCGGCACTGTCTGTGCCCACTCTGGATGCCTTGGCCCATGCTGGGCCGGCCCCTGGAGCAGAAGGGGGCTCTGAGTGAGGCCAGGAGAGGAGCACAGTTTTTGCAGATGGGGCTTGCTGCAGCAGCACACTCATGGCAGCCATCTGGATGCCCAGCACTCTGGGCATCTGACTTCCCCTGCATGGGCATGCTGTTCGGGGACTCAGCTTCTATTTTTAGCTAATGTATTCTGCCAGGATAAGGTCTCAAGTTCATGGCGCTAAAGGGTACCATGCTTTTCCTGTCCTCAGTCCTTTCCACCCTAGGAGAGGTGGGGACAGAGAACTCTCACTGCATTCATGGCAAACACTTGACCATTTGACCAAGGTCAGCATCTCCCCTGTACTCTAGTTTTATTTATCCCTTGGAAAAATGGCATCTGAAGGCTTTTGACCTGGGGCATGCTGTCAGAAAAGAAGCCAAAACCCAGGCCTCTGCCTTCCCAAGAAACTTTTAATCCTCCTTTAATAAACCATCAATCCTTCCCCCAAGGGAAAAAAGATAGAGAGATAACATAAAGTGAAGAAAATAATGGAAAAGAAAAGGAGGGGAAAAGAAGAATGTTCTACATAAGTTATAAAACACCCAAAAACTTGTCAGGCAAAGGCTGTAAGGGCACCTTCATGTCATACAAAAGTGTGTCAGCGTAACATTAACATGTTCATTGACCTAGTTATCAAGTGTAATTGTAACGGGGTGGTCCCTAGGAAAAGGGGAAGTTCCAGGTTCCATGCCCCACCCGGAAGGAGCGTGGAGCTGAGCAGACAAAAAGGAAAGAAAAAAAGGAAGCTGGATGGAGAGCCAGAAGGCGACCTGAGGAAGCCACATGGAGCAGCAAGCCTGTGAGGAAGAAGCCATGCTTGTTTCCTGACCCTGGACTGGTTAAGGCAGTTGTGGGTGAGAGACCTGTAGGGAGGTGACTATGGCAGTGTTTATACTGATTTTGATTTTGCGCTTTTCCTCCCAGATCTGTCTGGCCATTTCTGACCCTTTTCCATGGCTCCTGGCTAGAAGTGCTTTAGTCTTGTGGCAGCTTTCAGGCCTTGCTTTGGGCCAATCCCTTTTGGGCTGACTTTTGCCCATGAGGGGATGGGTCACTTCAGATGTTTGATTTAGAAGTTATGTTACAGGGCACCCCAATGAGAATTGGGTTGCCTGTCTGTGGGTCTTCACCCGTGCGCTTATGATTCAATTGTATTATGGGCACACTCAAAAGGTTAAATAATGGATTTATTTATAAGGCGAAAGGTAAAGGAATTACCCAGGGAAAGAGGGAGAGAAATACAAGTCAACTAAAATGTCCTACCAGTTCTGCTGACTTGGACTCCACCGGCACTGAAAACCGACCGAGAGCCAAAACGATCAGCTGCGAACCACCAGGTCCCCCCAGAGCCCACATGTCCGCTTTTATCCCAACCTGGCTGCTCAGCTCCGCCCTCACGTCCCTGCCTGCTTCTTCTTGGTACTGATGGGATTTGGAGTTCCAGCATCTGGAGTAGGGGCGGAGTCCATGAAACCTGTACTTGTTACAGTTATATTCTTTGTATTCCGTATTGTATATTCACTGTATTAATGTCCCTTTTCATTAAAGTTATATATGTTTCGTCTTGTTGCGACGGATGGCAGAACCCACTTAGAGCAGGCAGGTTTTTTGGACTTCAGGGGTGCCCCCCTCTCCCTGTCCTGTAACATAATCATTCCTTAACTAAGAGATAAAGGCAACCATGATAATCTTTTTATAGAAAAAAATCAAGTGTTAGATTTCAAGGCAATTTTAACAACTGTTAGAGAAGCCTGTGTCTTTTCTGCTCTTGAAAACTGGAACAGAGGCTGAGTCCTTATTTCATGATTCCAACCTAAAAACCCTCCTTTCTCCATAATAAACCATATGAAGCTGCAGATTTTTTTTGTTTTGCTCACAATGAGGAATAAATGCTTTTCATTCACCTGAAACACATTTTACAGTTTTATATGCTCAAAAGGACTAACTCCAGGGTCCAATCAACTTTGTTTGCACAGGTAAATAGGACATATTAGCACCAATTAGATACCCATTGTAATACCGAATTCTGAATTTGCTACACATCAAATCAAATCTATAGAATAAATCTGAAAGGCATAATGATGGTGATGGCCTGAATTTGACCTACAGATCAAACTACTTAGTTTATATACTCTTCAGTTTATTGCCAGATATTTTGATGGCCTTCTCCGTATCAGGTATAGTTTTATAATTGTCCTTTTTTATTCTCGCTCCTGGAAACACTTGTGCTATCAACAAAAAGAAAAATAGGCTTTTATAATTTGTGGACGCTGGTACAATTTGCTCATGATTTCTTCTAAACTACACGCTGATGTTTATAGAAGAAAAGGTTTCTTTTTCTTTGAAAGAGCTGCCATTTAAAAATGAGAAACTCTTGTATTGTGATCTTATTTATTTAATTTTTTACATTTGGTATTAAGCTATTAAATGACTTAGTGTTGGAACCGTTTTTGAAGTGTCCTCAAAATAAGTTTTACAAATGATAAACCTAAGCCTCTGGTGCTGTTGCTGCCTGTCATTAACTGCTGCTGGAAAGTGAGAGGGCAGCTGCAATCCAGGAGGTGAGAGGGCAGCTACAATCCAGGTCATTGTTTTGATCCCTTAGATTGTTGATGTAGTTTTTAAAAGTGACTGGACCAATTGCAAACATGCACACAACTTCATGTGTGTGTGTTTGCGTGCATGCTTTTTTCTTAATATTAAAGGGAGTTTGAGAAAATAGAGAATGCTTTAGTGCACCTTGGCCTTCTACATGAAGTACTCAATTGTGAAGACTCAAGCCTAGATTTCCATGTTACCTACACACTGGTGCTATTTGTAAGAATAAACTAAGAACCTTTAATGCTTTCCTTACATTTTACACTTCTCTAGACATTTTTAAAATCTGTAATAAATACCGTATGCTCAGCAGAATAAGAACATTTATATTTAAATAAATGAAAAAAGAAAAATAAATTTAGCAGAAGCCATGGAGAGCTACAAGGCATCCTTGTTCCTGATACCTTTGTCTGAGCAGTGAAGTTTTCCTAATTTCAGAACAATCCTTGAGGTTGGTCTGCTAAATGGTTTATAAAGTCACAAAAGGAAAGTGGGTTTTACAGGCGGAAAAGGTGAACTTCCTTAGTCTTACTGTAAGGCCATTTTAGACTTTAATGAAACCAGCTGAGAATTTCTAAATGCCATTGTATTATCTGCTAAAATTCACAAATGTGAGGTTGAAAACCCAAATTTGGTGACTTTGGGAGAGAAGTATCTTTCAGAGAAGAAGGGCAGATTCTGCTAAAATTGCTTGTTTAGAGCATACCCAAGTGTCCTGGCTGCTAATGTGAAAAAGAAGATCTGAACTTAATGTTGTTTTTGTTTTTGTTAATTCATTTGTTTGATATGGTAACACATGTGTGTGTGTGTGTGTTGCTTGGTCGACAGAGAATATCTAAATTGTATTGACTCTTCCACAATTATACAAAAGAAAGTATGATCCAATTATCTGAACTTTATAAAATATGCTAATTCTTTTTTAACTTTACAAAACTTACTTCTACTTTAGCAAGTAATCTAAATAAGAGATGGGAAAACTAACTCTACTCTTGTTTATCCAAGGTTCATAAGAGTTTCTCATATAAAAATCCAATTTTAATGCAAATAAATAATACAGCTTGCTTCACAACAAATTCTATTAGGCCTCTTATAATTCAGATAAAAGCAAGTTTTTAATATGTGGAAATGATCTATAAGAAGTAAAACAATTTTAGATTAATTTTCTCAGAGAAAATAGAAATATCAGATGCTTTATGATAATAATTGTACTGTGTTAAATGGAGTAAAATCCAATTTCATTGCAGGAAATGATCTCATAACTCAGTCTAACTTTGAATTTGAAAATGGTGTTTAGCCACCTGGAATATGGCTGGAAGGCTGATTCTTCACACTTAAAATAACTCAGTAAAATAAAAGGGAATGAATATGATTAATATTGAATTTGGTAGGTGCTTAAACTAACCTGTTTCCTTCACGCATCTTGTCTGAACTGCATGGAGGTGTGATTCAAGAAACCACCACCATTTTAACCATCAATCTACCTGGAGAGAAAATATCCCTCTACTCTTCTGGGCTTTTCTCAGCCTGATTAAATCATCAAATTGACATCAGACAGATTAGTAAGAGAAAAGAACAAATTTAGTTACATACATATGGAAAATCTAAGTAGGTATGGATTTTAAAGGGAGTGAGGAAGATGGGGGCATATTTCCTGAACAAAGCCGTGGGATAGAGGTCTGGGGCTTCAAGAGAGCTGGATGACACACCAGATGCTTGCCTGCCATAGATAGGATCCTCCAATGGAAAGTTTAACTCTGATGTGATTCTAATTCTACATAATACCCCCAATTTTCATTCTTCCAGTCAGAGAATGGTAAAAGTTTCTCATGAGCCTGCAGAGCCTCAGTTGATCTTAGTTTAGAATAATCCACATACTAGAGGGACTTGTCTTAGGGAGGTCTGTTCTGAGCATATCAGAGGGACATCTATCCATCTCCTCCATGCCTCTCTCCAGAATGTCATTTTCTACGTGGAGAGTTATCATGTGGCCTCTTACTGATGGGATCATGGATCTTAGAGGACTGTGTTTGGGAATAAAAAGACAGGTTGGCAGTGTGTTGGACAAAACAGGAGACCCAGAGTACCCCAGCTGTGGGTCTGCCTTGGGAATAAACTGAGGCTGTTTTTCTCCTGCCAGACTATGTGCTAAAAGCCAAGACTGGAGAGGATATTCCAGGAAATCTTGAGAATGATCTCTTTATCCTGATTTGGGGCAGGAGGCAAGAAGATAAAAGGAGAGAGAGACCTCTTCTCTTTGGTTTATTTTGACACAGAACACATTATTTTTCTGCAAGAAGACATTTTAGTGGGAAATTGGTATAATGTACATAGTACATTGGGTTAGAAATAAGGTATAACAGGTAGTTACATGCTGGTTAAACTTACTCTCTTCTATCCACAACTCTAGAAATGAGTTGATGAAAAATTTGCTTCCTGGCTTCTGATGCAGTATCCTTAGCAGGGTCTGGTGTCAATCAAGAGACACTGTGTTGTCCCGTTGCCCCAGGCAGGACTACAGAGAAAGCACAGCCAGAAGCCAGCATACCTCTGGGAGATCAGTCTGTCTGGGTGATACCTAGCTCCACAGCAGCACCCCGTGGCCCTGGAGTGGGAGAGATTGTGCCTGGACTCAGGAGAGCAGTTATCAATTGTGTTGGAAGCTGTACCCACTCAACTGGGTGATTTGTCTGGAAGTATAAGAGCCTTCCACCCTGGACTGTGGTGAATACATGCTGGGTGATAGGTTATTACCTTTCACTTTATGATGAAACACACCTGTTTGTTAAGTTTCCCTTTTCTTTAAACCCCTAGCTGTTTTAATTAGCTGAACTTTGTAAGCCAGAATACATAAGTGGAATAGGATCCATGTCTTAGAATCCAGCTCAGGCTGGGCATTTAATGACAGACATTTATTCTTCACAGCTCAAAGAGGCTGGCAGTCTGGGATCAGAGTGCTAGCATGATTGGAGTCTAGTAAAATCTCTCTTGTTTTATAGGCACCATCTTACTTTGTCCTCACATAGCAAAGAAAGATCAAGTGTCTTTCCCTCTTTTTAAAGGGCACAAATCCCTTCTTGGGGCCCCCACCTGATGACCTTATCTAATCCTAATTATCTGTAATTATCCCACCTCTTAAGATCATCACATTGGGAGTAAAAGTTTAATGTTTGGGGGGAGGACAGAATTTTTCTGTCCAGAGCAGTGCACATGAATAAGTGAAACTAATTCACTATCATTTTTCTACAACATACATCAAAGGCTGCTACAGGTGGACCGGGATATTGATTGAAAATCAAATTTTACTTCCCCCATTCAAGATTTCCATGTTTTATATAAATGGTGAAACTATTAGACATGAAATATGCATCCCATGTAAATTGTTATAGTGTGTACCCAATGTAGTGTGTAAATCTTCTTCAATTTATAATATGATTTCCCCCTCTTTACATATTTTTGAACTAAGCATTTGTAACTCTAAGAAATACCTCTGGATCCAGAAATCTAGAGCAGATTATTTACCTTTTCCCTCTTTAATTTGTCTAAGAATAAAAAAGAAACAAAAAAAGTGAAAACTCCAAGTTCTCCTACCACAATGGAGCTTTTGCCGCAATCTTCCCAAGCAAGCTCCCCAACACGAAGGCCACAGTGGTCCCAGCACCCCAATGCCAGACCTGCCATTTCCTTACTGTATGAACTTTACACATGTATTTACCTGCTCTGGCCTCATCTGACTTATAAAATGGGAATACATTTTTCTAGGGTGATTGTGAATATGATACATGCACGCACATTTACAGAAATTTCCCTGTCTTTTCTGAAACCAGCAGGTTGTATGGTCTGTCTTTCTCTTCCTTTTCCTCACACACGGACCCTGGGGAAGAAGACGTATGTCCTTGGTTGTATAATCCACTATGTTCAGAGCCACCTAGCCTCAAGGTCATGGTGCTGGAATAGTGTGCTCCAGAATAATTAATCACTTTCTAGTTACTTACTTAGTGTTTCTTTTAGAGGACTTTTCATTTGGTTAATTGTGAATCTTTACATTGGTGTTTTCCAGCTTATTTTAGTAATGAATGAGTTTCAGTACCGTGGACAGTGGCCTCACGTGGGTCATAGAGATTACACAAGTGGCCTTGCCTCCAATATGCTTGCCTCCGGACACTGAGAAAGGTTTCTTGAACCCCAAACAGCTGCTGGAATATGCAGGTCTCTTCAAGAGCAACATAAACCTAGCCTTCAGCCTTAATCCCACCACTAAGTGGCTGGGGTAACTGAAGGGAAGATGGCACTGTCAGCTCAGTGGGCAGATGACAAGAAAGTTTTGCTGTGGTCTGAGTCACTCTCCAGGTAGTCAGGGTTCCAGCCTGTTCTTCTAGCATGGAGTGTGTTCCAGTCCCCTCTCCTAACCATGGTTCAGAATGTGGCCTTTGTGCTCCAGAGAAGTCCAGTTGTTTCTACTCATGGAGTTACTAGTTAAAGTTCCAGATATTTTTGAAGGTTTGGTTTGTTTGTTCTATCTTAGAAACTTGTAATCATTTTAAATTTTAATTGAAACTGCTTTCACATTTATTCAAAACAACAAAATATAAGGACCTCCAAGTCCTTGCAAAATTGATGCTCCAGAAACAGGTCTAGTTATTGTACCTGACCCTGCACACAGATGGGCCAGCCTTTGAGAGACAGGGGTGAGAACTTCATGGCTCATAAAACCAGCAGGTTTTTGGAGATCACTGAGGCTGACCACCTGGTTATCTCTTGGTCTTTGTGTGACTTAGAGTATTTATGAGATTATGTATTTATATTCACAAATCATTGCTCAACTTCTTCCATCAAACTTGACGTATGGAAAGCAGAGGCATAGGTGGGAATTTTGTCTCCCTGTTGCTGGGTTTAAAAAATAAACCAATTTATCTTGCATATATTGATATAGTAAATGAATTCTGTGGTAAGAGGAAAGGACAACAGGTATTTTTCTGTTCTATGTTAATTCAAATTAAAATCTATAATCAAGGAGAGAATAGGCACTTTCATTCTTAGCACAGAGATAGTACTTGCTATTTTCATACTTTATCCCTTTGAAAAAAGTTCTGACAGCAATTTCTGTATTGCACATCTTCAGACATCTTAGTATTTCCATAGAGGTAAGAACTCCCCTCAGGATTATGTGGAAAATGTGGTAGCAGTGAAGACTCTTTTGACATTATCTTGTGCCCCTTTTCATGATGTCCCTCACTCACATTCATTGTCAATCACTTCCAGCTTCCTTTGGGCTATGCAGACATAGACTAGATTTAGGGTGGTATCCAGACTATGTCAGACAAGCAACTTTAAAAATTTTCCCCTACTAGGCCCTCCCTGGTGGAGCAACAGGTTAGGACACAGCACTGCAAGCTGGTGGCAACCGCTTCGGTGTGAGTTCGATCCCCGGTCCTGAAGGTGATCTGCATGCATTGCAGACCTCTCCCAGCCTGCCCGCTGCTCCCCTCAGTCGTGTACTTTGTCAATCTGCCTGTTCTGCTCCCCACTCTGTCTCTGGTGAAGCCTCTCACTGCCCCTGCACCTCTGGCCTGTATTTATTTATTTATTCATACATAACCCCAGTTATGTATGAATAAATAAATAAATCTTAAAAAAGAAAAATTTCCACTACCTCAACAAAAGGGAGACAAATTTTATAAAGCCATTTCCCACATGGACACTCTGGTGTGATCCTTCATGTTGTCAGAGGTGGCTGGAGGAGTGAGGTCCAGTTGTGGTTGCTAACCAGACTTGTGGGAAATTCACAGCTGCCTAAAATTCAAATGGGCTCACTCAGCAACCTGTCATCTTGTTTTCTCTCCTCTACTCTTCAGTATGGTGAAATGACCCACACCCTAAGCAGTGAAGTGGCAAAACTATGATAGTGTCACATCTCTCCAGCAGGTGCTCCTGCTTAGATACTGTTCTTTTAGAAAAGTCTGTAAATAGAAGTCTTGAAGGTATTTGCAACTCTATTTTCCAGACTTTGCTTTTTCTCTGAACTGCAATTAATGCTGGCATGGCACTTTATAGACCATCCTTAAAGTTTCATTCTTCTGCAAAATTGATGTTAGAGATTTTAAGTCAAATTTAATAATGAAAGAAATGTCCTAAAACAGAAAGTTCCTTGACCCAAATCCCTCAGCAAGTCTATGCCGATCTTTCATAAATACAGACCCACTGTTTGACAGTCGAGGTGCCTCTGATTTTGTTACAACAGGTCATACCAGATCTCTGTTGCTCTGAATAAAAATATCCAGCCTATCATATGGAGTGTTCTGCATTTTTGCTGTGCCTGGCTGCTATATTAATGGCTCTGGAGAATCCACCCCCTTTTGCACTGATTCTCGACTGGGTCCTCACTTTGGCCACTGGGTCCTAAGCAAACCTGATATAGACAGGGTCTTCATTCATATTGTGCACAGAGCCTGCCTGTCAGAACACTGCAGCTCAACCAGGTTAAGTCTCTGTAGAGATAATGACACACAAAAAGAAATGCCTAGGCCCTCCCTGGTGGCACAGCAGGTTAATGCACAGCACTGAGAATCTAAGGCCGCTTCCGCATGAGTTCGATTCCCGCCTGCCCCGGAGGTGACCACATGGTGTGGCGGACCTCTCCTGACCCACCTGCTTCTCCCCTCAGCAGTGTACTTTGTCAGTCAGCCTGTTCTGTTCCCCACTCTGTCTCTGGTGAAGCCTCTCACTGCCCCAGAGCCTCTGGCCTGTACCCCAGTTCTGTATGCACAAATAAATAAATCTTAAAAAAAAAAAAGAAATGTCTAGACTTTCTGGGACTACATCCCTACCTCACTGAGCAGAGGGCTCAGAGGAGCCTAAATAAACATTGATCAAGGAGTTTTTGTCACATGCTAATGTAACGTGTCTTACCTTTGTGATATTGCCACCAAAGAGTCACAGAGTTCTTGAAGAACTTTTCCAGAGGTTTAGAAAGAGAGTGGAGAAGAAGCACCTAAGAAGTAGATCTGATATTCCTTAAGGAATAGGTTTCCCTGGTGCTCAGATCTTCCCAAGATGCTCAGGACCAGTCTCTCAAAGTCCTGTCACTTTGGCATATGGATTATCTCAGACTGAGGTTAATCAATACTGCAGTCTCAGGGGAAACTTTTCACCCTCCCTTAACTATCTAGGAAAATGAAAATTGAAAGTCTTACAGAGAATCATGGTTATTACCAGAAATATTATTTTTATGAGAAAACTGTCTATATGGAAGAACAAACATAATGAGAGCTCAATAGCTCTTCAATATGTGACTCCCCATCTTCCCATCAAGTCAGTCCCCCTCCTCCCTTTTTAATGCCCTATGGGAAACCTATCTCACCCTTTTGGGGAGTCCAGACCTACAGGATTCATAAATCATTTGATAAAGTCAATTAGCTCTTTCAAGTTTCTTAATAGTATATGAGTAAATTTGGGTTTTTTTCTCCCTACTTATCTGTCTGGTGTTAATTTGATTATGTGACCAGCCTGAGAAGAATTCAGAGGCAGAGGCAAAAAATCCCTCTTTTCTACAACCTCATTTAATGTGAGTAAATTAAATGCTAATAAGAACATAGAATTCTAGATTTAAAAAATGCAGTCAACGAATAACAGAGCCCTTTTCATCCAGTTGTTAGAAATACTCCCTTTGTGTGATATACTTGGAACACAGATTTCAAAGTCATCTGAATTTATCTAAACTGACAAATAATCAAACAAGCACTAGACATATCCATAAGAAAAAAAGTTAAAGAGAAATTTAATGTATACATTCTGCATCCATGGAAGGGACTCAGCGTGACAAATGACTGATCCACAACTCTACGCACCATCTTAAATAGCTTAACTAAGTACAGGGAAAGTGGAGAAAGAAAAGGAAATTTATCATTAGACCAAAAAAATTGCAATCTTATATTCTGCCTCTTCTGAAAAAAATAAAGGAAAGTAGGTTTTCCTACAAGAGACCCTACCAGAGAGATAATCACATAAAAAGAAACTTCTACCCAATCCTCAGAGCCTCTCCTATGAAATAAATCTCTTACTAAAAAGACCTGTTTTGATTTGGCATATTTTGTGTCCCTGTGATGGTACTTAGAGTATTTGCTGAAAGTATCTGCTATCCAGTGCTCACAAGCTGGCGTTCAAAGTAAACCTTGCAGTTAAGAGGTTGTTAATTAGTTCCCTTCCAGCCCCTGTTTTCCCATCATCCTTCTATGTCTCCTCCCTGGTCACTGTCTATGTCACTTTCAATTTCACTGTCTTCAGCTCACCAAGTGTTCCAAGGTTAAGTGTATTGGAAGGGTGGTCCCATTTATTGTGTATTTCAGGATGCTCTTTGAAACCTGTAAGGAGAGGTCATCTCCTCTACATGTTCTTTCCCATTCTTTTGAACACAGGGTTTTTAGTAACATCAGGGACAATCTCATGGTTGTTAATAATGGTTAGCCATGTTTTCTCTTGATATAAAAAGATAAACAGAAGTTTAGCAGCAAACAATTAGGATTAGTTGAAAAGCAATTAATCTGCTTCCTGTCTTCCTGTGTTCTCTCATAATGCCTTGGAGCTGTGCTTTCTTCTCAAAGGGGAGCACAGGAATCAGAAATCAGAGCTTGAGCTTTTGACAAATGACTTCTATTAACAGACAAATGGTTGAAAAGAGATGAGCATTATGAATGCCCATGGGGAGGGGGGGATGGAGAAAAAGTTAAAGAAAAATTGAATGATAACATGTATACATCCTGCATCCATGGAAGGGACTCAGTGTAGCAAGTGACTGACCCATAACACTAGGCACCATCCTAAATAGCTTAACTAAGAAAAGGGAAATTGGGGAAAGAAAAGGGAAGTTCAACCAGGGAGTTTATCATTAGACAAAAGAATGCACTCTTATATTCTGCCTTAAACATAGGGAGCACTTGGTGAGTTGAAGACAGTGAAATTTTTTACTAAACAATTCAAGATTTTGAATTTGCTCATAGTTAGCACTTGAAACTATTGGCCAGTCAGCCTGTACTCTTTACAGTTTGTCATTCTTCTATGGAATCGACTCTGCATCTTGAATGGTAACGGGTCATCTTGTTGTCTCCATGCAAGCTGGTCAGTGATTTGCAGGAATCACAACATATTACATGTAGACCGCATAATAGACTTTGTGAAGGCATTATGCCCCAATGACTGTTTCCACATATCTCTGTTGGGGACAATCAACAAGTTTATCTGAATTATTCAACTGTAATGTCCTTAAGAAAATATATATCATTATATAATATGATATCTGCAGCCTGAATAGCCAAAGACAGGTTCATTCAACTGAATTCTTAACTAAAGAATGAGAATGTATAAAATTACAGGAACCATGTATCTAATTCAGACAAGGTTTGCAATGAATAGGTGAGTCGTATGAATGTGTTGTTTTCTTACCCTGTTGTCCATGGACTATGTGTGGTGGTAATAGACACTGTTATGGTTATTATTTTTGGAGAGAGATAAGGAAGAAAGGGAGGAAAGGAAGAGAGAGTTGAGTCGGGCTGATTGCTTTTCACCTAGAAGTATCGTCCTTGCTGTTAGAGACAAGATGGACTCTAATTCAAAAATTTTTCTTCAATATGCTTTTATATCAAGGAGAAGATTTTAAGATGGGGGTTACAAGAGCTCTGTGCTCTATAGAGTTTCAGGGTTTTATGTGGTACCTCTTAAACATATCTGTAAAACAATCAACAAAGGCCTTTTTTCAATTTGATCTTTCATAGATACCAATAAGGCAATGTTTAGATTGGGAGCTTTCTAAAATTTTCAATTCAGAAGTTTTTCCATTTCAAAAGATGCTTGTCTTATCATTATATGAATAATCCAAGTAATGACTCAAACCAATAACTTTTTTATGTCTTAACCAAAGAAAGTGCAGAGTAAGCAGTCCTCAATGATCCAGATAATTCCTTCCCAATGAATAGTTTTAGGAAGAAAATAGATATTTGCTTTGGCAACACAAATGGAAAAGCATACTGATTTGGAAATATACAGAGAAGATTAGCATGACCCCTGTGCAAAAGTGACATGCAAATTTTTACAGAGTTCTATTTAAAAAAAGGAAATAGAAGAGTTTCATTATGAAGAACCCTATTTTGTTTCCAAACAGCTGTTCCAAAACACAGAGAATCACATTTTCCCAACTTGAACAGAATGGGTTCACCCTTTCAGATTCCCTGAGTTGGACCCACAGTCTATTCATCTGGCTACCAGATGTGTAAGCGTATATGCAACCTCCCCCTAATGGAAACTAGAGAAACAAACTATAAAACCCAAACATCTAAAAACATAAAAATTCTCCAGAGAATGCAGCAGGATACAAAGAAGGGTTCAAGGATAGAACCATCAGTATTTGACCACAGGGCATTTTGGTGCATACTCTTGCTAAAAGGTGGAAACTAAAGAGGTCATGAAACAAGTTCCAGAACACAGAAAAACATAGAAGGATAAAATGCACAAGCATATTGATAGTTTCAGCTTAAGTGTGGGTCTCTTGGTCAATCTGTCCTATGACCAGACTGTCACAGGTAAAAAAACAAATGTAACTTTGTAAGTAAGAAAAATCCAAAGATAAGAGATTTAAAATGGCCATCAGGTAATGGGAATATGTATACCTTCCTGAGGTGTGGAAAGGTTGGGAAGTAATTCAGTGAAAGACAGAGTAGATGTTTAGAAACCAGAAGTTTCCCTGTTAAGTAGATAAGTTTCTTAGTTGGAAAGATATTTCAGGTGACAGACCACCTTCAATGTAAATTTAGGCAGTGGAAGAGAAGGTGAATGCTTTCTGAATCTATTTCTTTTGATAATCTTCTTAGTAAAGTAACACACTTTGGGGTCGTGTATTCTGCTTCCTTCATATATATATATTTGTGGGAATCCTAGGTAAACTGAGTAGTTCCCCATCATCACCCAAAGCCATCATCTTACCTAACATCTTCAGCTAAGACAAAAAGGTTGGGAAGAGAGGTCCTCAGAAGATCAATAATGGCAGGTCACCAAGAAAGCTTAGTAAACAAGAATATGGTTGTTATATAAGTTTCTGCCTTCTTGGATGTGAGATAAATACCTTTTTGTTAACCACTCTCTTCCCTGGAATGCAAGGAATACTCCTTTATAAATGGAGAGTCCTCTTATCTATATTAATGTCTCCTACCAATGCATAACTGCTCCTCAATTTTCAGGGCTTCTACTTTTTCTGCTATTTCTTAACAATGAACAGCCAAAAATACCAAAAAGATAATATTGCCTTCAGTTTCCTATGAAAAAGTCAAGTAAAATTCTCTAGGACTAGAAGTGTTTGACAAATATTGTTTATTTCATCTGAAGATAAAGAAAAAAGGCTTAATTGCTATATACCGAATGAAACCAGAGAAGGTTAGATTGCTTCAAAATACTTCTATAGTTATTATGATTATTAGTATCCCCACAATGAATCAACAAAACACTTGAAGTATGAATTTGAAGAAAATATGGCTAATTTTGATTCAAAAACAGCATAAATTCTTTAGAAATAAAAGTACTTTATAAAATTTAAGACCACCTTTCCTTAGGCTTATACATCTAACCACTTGTATGTTTTCAAATGACAAGATGTGCTTGAATTTTATATACTAATTGTAAATATTCCTACTTTTAATAGTGAAAATTTTTAACACCAAACTTTGGTATTTGTCAAAATCATCATCTTGTATTAAAAGCTTAGGAGATCTTTTATTACTGTCCTGACTGGGACATATAGCTGAAGCTTAGAAAGCCAGACT
This sequence comes from Condylura cristata, assembly GCF_000260355.1. Lineage (NCBI taxonomy): Eukaryota > Metazoa > Chordata > Mammalia > Eulipotyphla > Talpidae > Condylura > Condylura cristata. Next base: position 3,424,618 of record NW_004567136.1, on the reverse strand, counting down.
ATGACCCACAGAATGTTTCTACAAAGGCAACTTTTCATTAACATGTGCCACCATCAGTAGAAAATGCAAAGAAACTATCTCCTCAAGTAGCAAGTAGAGGAATATTATATAAGAATGAAAGGAATCTGAGGACATGTAGTATATGGGGGGAGTTTCATCATTCTCAGGTCCAGGAAGGTACAGATAGTCTAGGGGCAGTCACATGATTATTGATTGATGACTTTCTGGAACATTTGCTCTTTTTTATCAGTTTAAAATGGCCAGGGGATATTGATCAGGTACTGATTTTATTAGCATCCTTGGTTAAGGTCTGACCACTCTATCAGAATTTATAGAATTCATTTATTTTAAATAAAAATTCACCTAAGTTGAATAGAAATGCATTGAGATCTAGATTCTCATCTGCTAAAATATATTGATTTGTACAAGTTATCTAAACTGTCTTCTCAGATATCTTATAAACTAAAAATTGCCATTAGTTCAATAATTTTTTGTGTGTGTACTTGGAGTTTTGGCTAACTGTGTTATGATAAATTATCATATCATTGTTATACTAATAGTGACTAGTTATGCAGTCCATATTAAATTCTGTAATTGACTATTGAAGTTTTGAGAACATTTTGAAAACTTCTAATGAATTTGTGCCATCAATTACTTAATGCTTTTATAATATAAAGTTAAGAATCGTAGCCTATATGGACCCACTGGGATTACCCACTTGTTTTCTGATGTTATCATTTTTGACTTTCAGATCCTGCTCTATTTTTATATATAAGATTGTTAAATAAAGTGTACCAGACATAGCTAATTGCCTTGCTAACAAGGTGGTGAACGAAGCTGGCAGGTCCCATAGAGCAAAGAGCAGGTCAGTGTGCACAGAGATGCTGAGAAGCTGCTGATCAGCAAGCTAAGTTAGTTGCGGAGGGTGGGAGCTTTTCCCTACCTATGTAAGACATGGAGTTTTGTAGGTGATGAATTGCATCCTTGAACCTGTATTGTATGATTTAGGAATGTTACTTCATCATTAATTAAAACATTTAAAATCTGACAACATTTTCTTAAAAGAGGCTCAAGAATTATAATTAATGTTTATTGACAGATGCTTTTGCTTTCTTCTTTATTATCTTGTTGACCAAAATAAAAGTCTCAAAAATAGTTAGACAAAGAGTTTATCAGATAATAAAAGTGAGGGCTGAGATCTGGGAAGCATTCTGACAGATTTTATTCTGTGAGAACTGTTCCAACATTAACTTTGAATTTAGTTTATATACATAGAAACAGTGAATCACTGATGTCAAAAAATGTAATTATTATTATTATTATTTTAAGATTTATTTATTCATATGGAACTGGGGTACAGGCCAGAGATGTGGAGGGTGAGAGGATTCACCAGAGACAGAGAGGGGAGCAGAACAGGCAGATCGATGAAGTACACTGCTGAGGGGAACAGCGGGCGGGTCAGGAGAGGTCTGCCGCGCCATGTGGATCTCCTCCGGGGCAGGCGGGGATCGAACTCATGCGGAAATGGCTTAAGCTTCTTAGTGCTGTGCTTTAACCCGCTGCGCCACCAGGGAGGGCCAAAATGTAATTATTTTTAATGGGAAGCTTCTTGCTTTTGTATGGAGGTTTAGATCATTTGATTTAGCTTAACCTAAGGGTATGTTCATGCTTACATGAGTACAGAGAAGGGCATATATTGAGGTTTTACCACTTTCTTGATTTATAAAGAATGCACCATGGAGATGCAAAGGCTAGGGACCAGTTATACTATTGTAAATGCCTTATTACAGTGGTGTTTGTTTAATAGTAGGTACTTGCTTAGGTGTTAGGATTAGTGGATTTTTGTTCTTTTGTTTGTACTCATTTATTGTAGGTTTTGAAACTTATCAAATGCAATTTTTATAGACTCCTTATAAAAGCTGAGCTTTTTTTTTTTATGAAGTTGGTGCAGAACTATGCCTTTCCATCTTCATTGCTAGAGTATCAGGAAATTTCCCCAACTCTGTGTTCTTTAAAGACTAAAAGGCCAAGTTAATATCAGGCAGATTATTAGGAGGAATGGCCAAAATTTAATAGTATTAAACTTTATGGGAAATTGACATGGTTATAAATTCTAAAGAATAATGGAATGGACCAAGGATATTTACTCTGTCTATGGACCCGGAACATGAAGGAGAGAGGAGGAGACTTTACATGGCAGATAAGGAGGGATGAGCTCATACTTACTCAGAGTAAGGATGTGACACTCAGAACAGTTTACTGAGAAACCTGCAATTAAAAAAATACTCGAGGCCCTCCCTGGTGGCACAGTGGGTTAAAGCACAGCACTGAGAAGCTAAAGCCACTTCCACATGAGTTCGATTCCCGCCTGCCCCGGAGGTGACCACATGGCATGGCAGACCTCTCCTGACCCGCCCGCTGCTCCCCTCAGCAGTGTACTTCGTTGATCTGCCTGTTCTGCTCCCCACTCTGTCTCTGGTGAAGCCTCTCGCCGCCCCTGCACCTCTGGCCTGTGCCCCAGTTCTGTATGCACAATAAATAAATCTTTAAAAAATAAATTTAAAAAAAAAGAAACTTGAATACATTGTAGGTGCTGCAAGGGGGTGCTCCTAGTGATTGCTTCTTCCTTTAAAAAAGGGAGGAGAGGCAAGGAGAGAATCCCCTCCTCAGCTCCAGAGCCCTACTGCTCCAAGCCAACCCAATCTGCGTAGTTGATGATAACCACCTTTGAGTCTCAAGGGCCTCTATTCACCTCTGGTGCCCCCATCACGGTAACAATAGGTTCACTTGGGTACCTGGGAAAGACTATCTAACCCTTTTGGGAAGACCAACCCTACACCCCTGTCAGCCTCTGTCTCCCCATTGAACTAGTAATCCGCCAAGTAACTCCAGACATCCCAAGTCTAAAGGAAATAACGTGAGAATAGCTGTTTTAACACACAGCAATGTAATTGAATTCTATCTTTCTGAAGAAGCAACAGTGAGTAAAAGAATCTGTCCATATTATAATTTACCTGAGGTCTCAAGAGATGATTTCTCCCAAGGCTTTTTTGTCAGTGGATAGGTGAGAAAAGGAGAAATCTTAACCTGTTTCATAAAGTGAAAGTCAGTGATGATATCCACTTTGTTTCCCCCTGTATATTTACCACTTTAATTGTCAAGTCTAAATACTTGGCAGCATTTGCCAGAAATATTCCAGACAGTAATAAATGGTTTACAGTAATAATGACTTTATGTCCAGCCTAGTACACTACTGGATACTTTTGCTGCATGTGAATGTCACGCCCCCTGGAACATCAGGTGGGACTTTATGGTTTTCGGCTTATCCTTAAGTTTAACACACACCCCAGGTACTTGCTAATAGTTTGGTCTGTATTGTAATTGAGAATGTTTGGGTGTTGCATCTAAACATCTCACTTTTTAAGTCCACTTTTTAATATCCACTTAAACTTTCTCACTCAGACACTATTGATTCTAGATTCACATGGACCACAATCCCAGTGCAGAGTCAGCAGTCTGTGAGCAGCTTAAATTAAACTGAACATCTGCCTTGTCAAGGTGATTAATCAGAGCATACCAGACTGCGCTGGAGAGTCCCTTCCTGTAAAGTGAATTACATAACAGATTAACTTTTTTGTTGTTGTTTTTCTTCAGAAAAGGCCTACTTAAAAAAAAAAAGATTTATTTATTTATTTGTATATTCAACAACTGGGGTGAGCTCAGAGGTATGGGGTTGGGGGGTGGGGTGAGAGGATTCACCAGAGACAGAGTGGGGAGAAGAACAGGCAGATCTACTGAAATGCACTGCTGAGGGGAGCAGCAAGCGAGACAGGAGAGGTCTGCTGCATCAGGTGGTCACCTTCTGGTGTGGTGGTGGGGGTGGGGGGGATGAACTCAGGTTGCAGAGGCTGCCACTCATCCACTCCTTACACTGACTTTAACCCCTGCACCACCAGGGAGTTAAACACATTTCCTAAGGTTCTCTTGTGGGGAATGGAGGAGACAAGGGATGTGGGTGGCACCTCTGTGTCTCGATGATACTGTGACATTAGTTTAATTGCTTTTAGCTTAGAATAGTCATCTCTTAAAAATCTTTGGGTGTTCCTGATTGAGACAGTTTGTCCCCACTCAAATTATTAATTAACTAGCAACAATCCAGTTAGGTCTTGCCTGAGTGGTCCCAAATTTACATAGAAATTAAAATTTATTCCCATTACTTTGCTTTGGCTTAAAAAATAAGCTCTACATCTCATTTTTTATGAAAGGTTTTCCTGCTAGTAATTCTCAATTGAGATAAAAATGCTTCAAGAATTCAATGTATTTATCAAATCAATGCCTAAATTATTTTCTATTTAGTTGACACTGAGAGTGGCTGTTTTGTTAGGTCTTGATTTGGATTAGCAGCGACTACACTTGGGACCAGCTTTTGCTGAGGGCCTCACAAAAAGTCTCAGTGGAAAAAATGCCTGGATGATGGGTGTTTAAAGTAGTAATTCTCTGTTTAATAACTATCAGTTTATTCTTAATAATTAAAATTGAGCAATCTTATTTCACTTGTCTCTCAGCTTGACACAAATGTATTAATTAGATTATAAATATTAGCTAAGGGGATGAAAGACTCAATTAAGGAACTTAAGATTGATTTTTAATTTATTTATGACTATCTTCCTATTTCATTTAAACATCCGTGAAGAAATAACATTACAGCTAGATGAATCCAAGGAAGAGAAGGGATGGTGAATCACCATAAATTAGTGTGACCCTAAACATTTGAACTCTGCTAAGAATTATTGACTTTGGTAACTAGTCATGCCAATTTCAAAGATGTTTTTGGCTACCTACCAGATACACTTCCTCCATGATAAGGAAAATCCAAAATGCAATTTTCTTCTCATCACAGAAGAATAAACACTCGATAAGAAGCGGAATACATGCTTTTCATTCAGATGTAAGAATGAAGATACTCTAATGCTACCATCACTAATACTGTGAAAATAGATAAGGCCACATCTTGGCTTATCACAAACAAAGGCTTAGTTTTTTAGGGCTGTCAGATCCTTGTTTATTTTTTGCCTCATTAATCTGTACATTGCTGAAAGTGAGTGTTGAAATTTTCTACTACATATGTATTTTCTCTGATATCTGTTTTTAGAGATGATAATAATTGTCTGATTTATTTGGTGCTCTTTCATTTGGTGAATATATGTTGATGAGCGTTATATCTTTCTGATGTTTTGTCTCCTTACGCATAATGTAGTGAACATGTATGTCTTTTTGCCTTTTTCAGTTTGAAGTCTATTTTATCTGATATAAGTATAGCTGTTGCGCCTTCTTTTTTGGTCAAATTGCTTATAGGATTGTTTTCCAACCATTCATTTTCAGTCTCTATCTTTTGTAATTAAATTGCCTCGTAGAGACAGCAGAAGGTCAGTTTTTGTTTTTTAGTCCAGTCTGCCATCGGATTGATGAGTTAGTCCATTTATATTCAGAGTTAATATTGATACATTGGCATACTATTTGCCATCTTTTTGTGATTCTATTCCTTAACTTACTCTATTCTTCCTATTTTATCCTCTGTTGGTTTTGGCTTTAGGGCTTCGTGTAATATTTTTTGGAGTGGAGGTTTGGTAGTAATGAATTTCTGGAGATTCTGTGGCAACCCTGTGTTCATTGTAGCACTATTTACAATAGATGGCACAACAGATAGCCCATGGAAACAACACAAATGCCCCAAAGTAGACGACCAGACCAATTGTGGCATATATACACAATCGAATACTACGCGGCAATCAAAAAAGATAAATTCATGTTGTTCATAGCAACATGGATGGAGCTGAAAGGGATTATACTCCATGAAATAAGCCAAAAAGAAAAAAGAAATATATTGCATCGTTTCACTTATAGGAGAAATATAGAGAAACCAAATAAAGGACCAGGAAAATCTTCCTGGACTCCTTTCGCTTTCCTGAAGGAAGTAATTTAAACTTGGGGTGGGATCCTTCTTCCACACACATCTTACAGGTCAGGCATTTGAGATGATAAAGCAGGGCCCTCACTCTCTGTCCCAGAAGGTATCATGGAGGGTAAACAGAGGAGAGTCTCACAGTGGATGTTTCCATTCTGTATTGTGTTGTGGAAATTGAGAAATCACTAAGTGTGGGAGGGGTAATGAGTCTGATCTGGGTCTTGAAAAGTGGTAACATGGGCACATACCAGGCAGAAAACAGCGTGTAAAAAAGAGCATGAAAGCACAATCTATGGAAACAACAAATTTTTCATTATCTGTCAAAGAACTCATGGACAGTGTTGATTAAATAACTTCAATAATATAGTAACCTTGTTGTCTATTACTCAACTCTCAATGGCTGGTATTACTAACATGTGAGAAGATATGTTAATGAGCTATTGAAATCACTGAGAATCACTTAGCTAAAAATTAAAGTTCCCTAAAAATTCAAAATGCTGTCATATTATGCCTTGGATATTCAAGATCTTGATATAATAAAGCCTCTCTCTCTCTTTCCACCCTCTCTCTGTCTTACTTTTAAATAAATTTATCAATGTTAACATATTTAGGAATGATATGGCTCACCCAGAAAATGAGGGTGGATGAATATAGTTAAGTCATTATATAATGTTATGAGTAACTATTTTCTGCATATGTACTTACTCCATTTACAAAATGGAGATCAAGTGTCCACATGCAAAATAAAGGCATGCATCTAGCATAGGGTAGTTGTCATTCTCTAAGAGTTGGGTATCACCTGGCTATAAGCATATAAGTCTTTCATAGAATGAAATATTATCTATCAGACTTTTATTTTAGGGAAACAACCTAGCAAGTCTTTTTAGCTCTTCTATTTTTAAATTAGCTTTCAGTAATATTACATTTGGGCAAAGGATCTAACTAAGGCATAATTCTGGCTCAAAGCACTAAGATTCTGAATCTAGCAACTTCAGTTGCCTTGAATTAGACTAACAACAGACCTAATTAGATAAATATTGTGGTTATCATGATCTGATTATTAAGCAGCAATTTGCAAAGGGCTGCCAGAAAAGAACATTTCTTCTGGTTTTATAAATATTGAGGGGTAGCAGTGTAACAAAAGGAGTGTGACCTGAATATAAGATGGTGTTAAGTAACATTGTGATTTCCAAATGTTGTTCTTGTTTGATGATCGAATTGTGTGCTCGTATATGCATGTACACTTAAATATATACACATACATGCCAGTCATTTAAATTATCTTGCAGCACCATTCTTTGTGTGAGCCCTGAAATCATCATTTAGCAAAACCCTCTACTGTCCTCCTGCAGTTTCTCTCACTGCTCCTGTCACTCCCACCAGCCCCCCTTCTGCAGAGCTATTGCTTTGAGTACATCTCAGGCCACCCCCACTGATTGCATTTCCAACCTCCAAGAACAATGAGCTTGGGACTTGACCTAGCATGGACTTGGCTGTATTATCCTCTGTACCACTTCCAAATGCCATAGGACACTGAAAAGCCCTGATTCTCAATTTACTCTGAGAGGTCCTGAAATACTATCCCAAGCCTGCCATGAAAGAAAAAAGAATGTGTTTAAGGGACAGAAAATTACCCTTCGTTACTACATGTATGAGCACTAAGAGAGTCTGATGCCTAGAGAGAACCCAAAGATAGGAATGTACCCGCCATCATTTGTATGCATTTCTTACTTCTCCTCCCACTAACTATGCATAACAGTTGTTCATATATTTGGAAAAGCAATTTCCACCTCCTTATCCTCTAACTCTTGGTTATCCATGTTGGAAGTGCTCCAGCCAGTGTCCCCTGTCACCTGCAGCTCTGTCACCAGGCAACACTGCTTCTCCAGAATCTCTTTCAATCTCATGGCTTTGAAAAGAGATCCAAAGGTCCCTGATACACCTGTTTGGTGAACTCCCACTGTCCTCCTCTGCAGGGCCTAGCATGGTCTCTAGGTAGGTGGTCCAGCCCACCTTCTGTTTCCAACCCAGTCCCACCTGCCACTTGGTTGAGTTAAATAAGCATTATGCAGTGATTGGGTTAGCTCCCATCCCACTAATATCAACAGGCAAGGCAAAGAGCTGATGTAAAACTCAAAAAATATACACATCTAAGAAAGAAAATGAGTATTTTCTAACATTCATTATATTGGTGCTTGTTAAATCCTGACTCAATTTCTGAATTGCCACATAAGATTTTAGTCATGTGGTTGGCACTAATAGCTTGTTAAAATGCTTAAATCAGTAATATGTAAAATATTCCTTGTCCTAGTAATGACACCTAGAAACAGAGGAGTTTTAAGTGAGAAGAGGGTAAAGGGAGAAAGGCTTCTCTAGCTCTTGGATAAAGCAGCAGCCTCCCACAGCCGTTACAGAGCGCATCTTATAAAGAGGGACCCAGGACAACTTTGAGATAGAAAAAACTGTCCTAGGTGAATATCATCTAGGGACATGTAATATATGGATTATAGTAAGTATATAGTTTGGTCATTGGAATGACAAAACATATTTCTTATATCTTCATCCACAAACCTTGGCTCATAGCTCTCAAATGCCTTGGGATGTCCTAAGTGTTGAGCATGATGAAGCTGTCTTGTATGTGAGCGAGGTGACTTTTGGAACACTTATCAAGACGGAAGCTGGTTGCCAACTGAGCCACCCACTTTGGAGGTTTGGAGCTTCTCCAACATCTCTGACCTCTGGGGAAGGAGAGGACTAGAGATTGAGTTCAATTGGCAGAAGTCAGTGAGTTCATCTTGTCTCTATAAAGAAGCCTCATAGAACTCCAGAGACTAGGTCCAGATACTTCTAGGTTGAACATGCAGAGACTTGGGAAGACTGGCATACCAGGAGAGGTGTGCCCTTCTCCATTCCCCTTTTCATGCCTTTTCTCCATGCCCTTTCTCTATACCTGCCCTAGCTGCCAGTTCCTGAGTTATACATATATTCTTGGTAATAAGTGGGTGATCTAATGAATAAATTGTTTTCTTTATCAAACTGAGAAGAGGGTTATAGGAATCTTCAATTTGTAGCCCGCTGGTCATAAGTACAAACTGCCAGTGGCATGGGAGTGAAGGGCAGTCGGGAGAAATTGGCCCCTTGGCTCGTGCAATCTGATGCTGTGGCTTGGTGGCCAGCACCAGAATTATAAGACACCCCGCTTGTTGGTGTGGCCAAGTGTATACCCACACATACTAAATCTGGGTCCAGAACATAAAGAGACAGGTTACTATTTGCCTGCAAGGAGTAATGAGTAGAATTTAATTTATTGGTTGGAATATCTAGAGCCAACACCTAAGAAAGCATATTAGGGACATGGGACTAACGGGACTGGGTTGGAGAAGTGATGGTGACTCCCCGAACTCTTCAGGTAGACAGATTTAGGAAGAGGATAAAAGGAAACATTTCAATCTTACTGTTTTATAGGTAATACTCTAACCATTAAGGTTTCTAGGACTCATTTGTAATGCTTTCCTGAGGTATATTACCAATGTGTTCAAAAACAGAATCAGAGACCAGAACCAGAGAGCTCAATACAAAAATGTATACATAACTTAGGAACTGGCAGCTAGGGCAGGTATGGAGAAAGGGCATGGAGAAAAGGCATGAAAAGCGGAATGGAGAAAGGGCACACCTCCCCTGGTATGCCACTCATGTTCAACCTAGAAGCTATCTGGACCCATTCTCTGGAGTTCCATGGAGGCTTCTTTATAGAGACAAGATGAACTCACTGACCTCTGCCAATTGAACTCAATCTCCAGTTCCCTCCCTTCCCTAGAGGTCAGAGAGGTTGGAGAAGCTCCAAACCTCCAAAGTGGCTGACTCAGTTGGGAACCAGCTTCCGTCCTTATGTATGTAACAGTCACCTGTTACTAGGTTTCCACTCAGTGTGCACCTGTGCAGACCTCACCACACCCGTCACTCATCATGGAGCCCTGGCTTCCTCCCACTTGGTCCCTGGCGTCACGGGGCATCAGCGAACTCTCTGCATCTGCTTCAGCACCTATAACCAACTCATCCTGGCTGTGCCAACTCCATTACTGTCAGAACTTTCCTGCCAGGAAGCAAGATGTAGCCTTTGAGTGCCTGTTAGTGTGAATTGAATGTAGGACCAGGCTCGACATGCAGAGTGAATGTTCTCAGCAGATAACAAAGAGGCTGAAATCTGTGATTTGTGGTGGACAGCAGTTAAGTGATAAAGGCAGCTCATATCAGCAAATATGTGATGCATTAATTTTTTACAGAATATAAAGTAATCAGTTATCATCTTGCTCCCCACGGTCAGAAGAAAGTGCAATTTGATTGTCGGCAGGACCACAGACATTCAAATGAGATCATCCCTGCTGTATTAATGAAATTTAAAGTACTTTCTTATTTCTTAGAATTTTGGAAAACACGAGTGTCACGTTAAGTGGGCAGCTGCTTTCTCCTAGGTCATGTGTTCCAGAGGGTTTCACAGATAGTCCCAAGGTGGAAATGAGGTGATGAAAGGATCAGGGGAGCACCTGGAGGACAGTGGGGTGGAAGATACTAGGACTTCTGAGCGGATATGATGGTGGGGCACCTACCATTTCTTGGAATCTTAGTAGTCAGGTTTCAGTAGCAAATATTCAGTTGGAATGTACAGGTGGACCTATGCTTTCACCACTATCTAAGGTAAAATTGGAGTGTACCCACCCCACATCATGGGGCATCACGCGCCCCGATCAGCGCTCACACCCAGACAATGGTGGGCTAGTGAGGGTGTCATCAGATACCTCTGCTGGAAGATGGTCCAGATTCTGAAGCCCATTTTGTTCATAGATTCTACATGTCCCCATAACTGTGAAAACTAAAGCACAGACATGTCTGATCCACCCTGCAGCCTGCGCCTTACTGCGCGCCCTGCCTGGCTCCATCTTTCCCGTCCTCCCTGGATTCCGCCTTCCTCCCTGAAGGCTCTGTTGAAGTGTCCTCCACCCTTCAGAGAGGGTTTCCCTGCCCACCTGCATGCCGGAGACATTGTCCTGCCTGATTTTACTACTGGACACACTCTAGCTTCCTTGTTCCCTTTGTCCCCAGGAGAAATGAGGGCAACTACTGCTTCCCAGGCATCTTCAAACTTGTGAGTTCAGTAAGACACATTGAATCTGCGAGTTCATGTATTAATTAAAGAATGTGACTTTAAAGAATATGCCCTGATTAATCATTCCAGCCCTTTCAACCCAAGCTGCAAAACCTTTTACCAGATGCTGTGTGGGTGGGTGGCAAAAATAAATAAATGATGTTTCATTTAGCAAGTCATCCAGAAAGATGTTTTCTGCATAATTGTATTTGGTTTATCAAAATAATGCCAAAGCTGAGCAGATTGGGTGTCAAGGGACAAGAAGGAGCTGGAGCCACAAATGTGACCCCCCTCCCCGTTGAGAGTTCAGGACAGTAAAGATGTGGGAGCCTAGGGGTTGGAGGCGGCCAGCAGGGATGCTGGGGTGGGGTTTTCGCGTCTTTCTGTCCTTCTCCTTGCAGCTCCTCCCACACATATATCCTTCCCCTGGCCCCCTCCCCATGATATTCCTCACTTCCTTTGTTCTAGTTGGCCTCTTCTGAATTCAAGAGCAGGTATCCCCATGTCCGCAGATGTCCATGGCATCTGCTGCACCCGGTCACACACCCTGACCTGTCCGTGGGTGAGCATCTGTCTGCTTTCCCGAGAGTGGCTCACTGCCACCTCCTTGGCAACTCCACACTGGTCACTTGTGCACCTGTGCTGTCCAGGGCCATAGCCACTTGCCCCAAGAGTCTATGCACATTAGTGACTATTACTACACACTATGTACATTAGGTTTTTTTTTAATAAAAATTTATTTATTTATGCATCCAGAACTGGGGTACAGGCCAGAGATGCAGGGGCAGTGAAAGGAATCACCAGAGGCAGAGTGGGGAACAGAACAGGTAGATTGACTAAGTATACTGCTGAGGGGAGCAGGAGGCAAGACAGGAGAGGTCGGCTGTGCCATGTGGGTCACCTCCCTGGCTGGGCGCAGGGATTGAATTTGTGCTAAAGTGACTACAGCTAGCTTTGCAGTGCTGCGCTTTACCTGCTTCACCACCAGGGAGGGCCCTATGTACATTAGTGACTAGTAAATAAGCTGGAAAGAAAGACGCCTCCTCAGAGACACCAGCTACATTTTGAGTTTTGTTCTATATGGACAATTTGCAGGTCTTTGTGCTCTGGACAGTTTTAAATTCTTCGTTTCTAAGGTGACAGCCAATGAGGGCTCCTCTTGACAGGCTGCAAGAATGGGTGTTCATTAGGAGAGCGTCATACTCTTCCCTCCCAAGCTCCTTGAGACAGAGAATAAAAGAAACATGGAAAACATTGAATGCTTGATGAGTAAAATCCTTTCATGTATTTGTTTGTTTACATTTTTGCTTACTTTCAGTTTGATTTAAACAGTGCTATTTTTTTTAAAGATTTATTTATTTGTGAACACAGAACTGGGGTACAGGTCAGAGGTGCAGGGATGGTCAGAGGATCCACCAGAGACAGAGTGGGGAGCAGAACAGGCCGACTGGCGAAGTACACTGCTGAGGGGAGCAGCGGGCTGGTCAGGGGAGGTCAGCCGTGCCATGTGGGTCACATCCCGGGCAGGAGGGGATTGAACTCATGCAGAAGTCTTTATGTTCTTAGTGCTGTGCTTGAACCCACTGAGCCACCAGGGAGGGCCCAAACAGTGCTATTTTTTTTTAAAAGATTTATTTATTTATACAGAACTGGGGTACAGGCCAGAGATGCAGAGGGTGAGAGGATTCACCAGGAACAGAGTGGGGAGCAGAACAGGCAGATCGACAAAGCACACTGCTAAGGGGAGCGGCGGGCGTGTCAGGAGCTGTCTACTGTGCCATGTGGATCTCCTCCCGGGCAGGCGGGAATCGAACTCATGCGGAAGTGGCTTTAGCTTCTTAGTGCTGTGCTTTAACCCGCTGCGCCACCAGGGAGGGCCCACAGTGTTATTTTTAATGATTATAGTTTCATTTGATGTGAAACTTACAGATAAAACTACGTTTTTTTAAGTGTAGTAAAATATTATGTTTTAAAATCACTAATATCATTTGAATGGGCTTTTGTCACTTGAGGATGTGATGCATTTTTTGCTTCTTCTAGGAAGGGATGCACATAGCCCTATTATCTAGTTTGTAAATAGAGGTGATTCTGTAGGGGGGACCAGGCTAGTATGAACTGAGAAGAAGACAAAGACTCAGCTGAAAAGTGTGAGGAGAAGAGGAAATTTCCCTATCTCTTCAGGTTCTCCATGGACTGGTCAAGTAACCAAATCAATATCAGACAGATTAGTAGGAGAAAGAAATGATTATATGTGTACAAGGACACTACATAGACATGTGGATTCTGAAAACCATGAGGCAAAATGGGGGTATGTATCCTGAGCTAACGAATGGGAGAAGGGCCTGAGTCTTGGAAGAAAGAGGTGCGGGACTCACATGAGAAGACAGGCTCTCAGGTGGGAACAAACAGATACTCTAGAACTAGATGCTTGTCCTGCCGTTGAGACAGGTTCATTAGCTCCACACCAGCTTTGTGTTAACCTGGTCATGTGCATTCAAGGACAGTGACATTTGCTTTTGTACTGAGATTTCTTATTTTAACTGAATCAGAGCTTGGACCCCACCACTGGCTTTGGTGTTCAGATAGGTGGTTTGCAGGTCATGTAATTGGGTTATTTCCTCAGAGGCTCGTGGGCACACACACGCACACTGAATGAGCTGGCCAGTTCTGGGGTATCGTTGGTCTAGCTGTGGGGCTCCTGGGCCCACACAACATGCATTTGTCAGCTGGAGCTCCATCATCGCAAAGGCTGAGTGCCTCGTGACATAGATTACCCTACTTTCTAAATGGATAGGTTTGGGCATTTAGGTAAATGATATGAGCTTTAAGAAAGCCCAGAGCAGGACTCTCCGAGGTGTGGGAAGGGCGCGGAAAGGTGACTGCATCACCTCTCCTGCTCCTGTGGGATGGCTCACCCTCTCCATCTGGGGGTGCTGTCAACCCAGCTAGCAAATTTGAGAATGTGGTCACAGGGGAAATCCCAACAGGGTGAAACTCTCAGGAGCATTACCTGTCCCTGTCTGCACTTACTACTTTTGCGACTGATTAGATGATGCATTTTTTTTTTTTGGTGATGCATTTTTTAAAAGATTTATTTTATTTATCTATGCATACAAGAGCTGGGGTGTAGGCCAGAGGAGCTGGGTGTAGGCCAAAGGTGCTTGGGGAAGTGGCGGGAGGATTCACCAGAGACAGAGTGGGGAGCAGAACAGGTGGATCTACTGAAATACACTGCTGAGGGGAGCAGAGGGCTAGTCAGGAGAGGTCTGCTGAGCCATGTGGGTCAGCTTTCTGGCCTGGAATGGAACTTGTGCTTCGATCTGCAGAAAGCGTTGCAGTGCTGCACTTTAACCCCTTGCGCCACAAGGGGGACCTCAGAAGTCACCTTTCACTTTCACAGGATCACCCCTCTGGTGAGAAAGGAGAAACTGCTGTCCCTGACAGACAGGCTCCCGGAACTAGCTCTGCTTCTATCCTGTCTTTTGGGAATTGGTAGAATGGGAAGGAATAATTCCCGCTCTGCCATGAACACTATTTGGGTTCTTTTATTTCCAGCTTCTCCAGAGAGCTCAGATTAACTCTGGAGAGAGGGATAAATGACCACTGGTGAGATTTTAAAGTCTCTGCTTTAAATAGAGTCATTCTCAGTGGTTATGTCATTCTCCAACTGGCTTTCTTCCTGATAATGCTTGAAATTAATTTTCCAAATTACTGACTATAAGCACCTTGCTTTGAAGACTTTTCAGCTTTCCTAGGAGAACTTGTTATCTTTATAGCTCTCAAATTTCTCATGTAACTGCAGGGATTGTGCCCTGAGGTCACAGGTGACAGGACAATTGCTTGGGTCACAGATGCTTGGCACACTTAGTGTACCCAAGGAGATAGTGTCAGGTGAGATCCAGGCAGTGCCAGGGAAGAACCAGGGAGAGTACTTCCCTGGTACAGGGCTGGGGTTGGGAAGGGTCTCTGTAAAAGGTCAAGTTAAAGCAGAGACCAGGTAAGGAGAGGGATTTGCACTAGTCATGAGCGACACAGCCAAGGTGAATAAGTGCCTGAGCCGGGCAGGAACTCAGAATGTCCCGGGCCCACCAGCAGGCTGGGCCAGCAGAACATGCCAGGCAAGAGAGTTCTTAAATGTCCTTTCTGTGTCAATTTAATCAAAAATATATACTTCCAGTTTAGTTTAAGGATTTTATCCATGGTATCGTGCTCTGTGGTGTGAAGACCGGAGCGAGACTGGGAGCAGGAGAAATCCCCCAGCACTGTGGAAAGAGTTGGGTGCAAAAGGCAGTGGAGGGGTGGGGTTGGCCCTGGCTCTCTCTGGCACATGCCTGCCAGCTGGCCCTGTTCCCTCACCTGCACCAGCACCCGACAGCTCCTGCCCTGCTCTGATCCTCAGTGGCTTGTCCTGGCCCAGCCCGTGGAGCAGGGAGTGGCCCTCCTGAGGTTCCTCTCTCACCGCTTGCACCAAAGCTGCCTCTCTGTGCCCTCCCTCCTGCTTCTGCCCAGGTTGAACTGGGAGCAGGTGACACTCCACCTGCACGGACTTCTCCTCTGAGCAGACCTTTGGTCAGCTGGAGCAGGAGCCTGCAATGCAGTCCTCTGTCTTCCTCACTGAGGAGCGCTTCCTCCTTGGAAATGCCCTGGGAAATCCGGTCTGCGCCTTGTCTGCATCCTCTTTCCCTTACATTTCCCGTCCAGCAGGTGTGATGCCCTCAGGGAAGCCAGCCTACAGCGGGGCTCCCTCACGGATGTCAGGCCCCTCATACTTTGTCCGGCTGGTCAAAAACCCAAATGGCAAAATTAAAACTACCGGGTCAACAAAATAATCATTAGTAAGAGGTTTGTGTGCCTATGAACAAGTATCTTGTGAGGCGGGAGACTACAAAACAAAACAGGATGAAGTGCAGATATGTGACATTCCAGGGTGGCCTGGAAAGTGGAAGGGGAGGCAGGAAACCTCTCGGGAACGGCCATTCAGCAGGGTGAGTGCACTTGTGTGATGCCATTTTTAAGAAGATGACTTAAGGTATTTTTTAAGATGTATTAATTTATGCTTATAGAACTGGGGTACAGGCCAGAGGTGCTGGGGCAGTGAGAGGCTTCACCAGAGACAGTGGGGAGCAGAACAGGCAGATGGACCTAAATACACTTTTGAGGGGAGCAGGAGAGGTCTGCTGTGCCATGTGCGTCAGCTCACTGGCGGGGGATCGAACTCGTGCTTCAGTGGCTTCTGAGAGCTTCATAGTGCTGTGCTTTGACCTGTTGTGTGACCAGGAAGAGCCTGACTTAAGGTATTTTTTTTATGATTATCAGGGGTATGTATTTATTGGTAAGAAATTACCTAAGCCAAGTTTCACTTGTACTGATAAAACATGCTAAATTTAGTTTTTCTTATGTGGCTTAAATGGTTTTTTCTGCTCGGGGATTAAGTCTGCTCTCCATTTCTCGTTTCTCTGCAGTAGGCATTGAGCTCTGTTATGTATTGAACTGAACCCACCAGGCTCTGGCTGGCTCTGGCGTGCCACCTACTTACCCTATCAATTCAGACCTTATCTGTAGGGATGGGAGAGGGGCACACTTTTCCAACTGAAGCTTCCATTTTATTTTCTTCATCTTCTTTTATTTTGGAAATATGGTGATGACACCTCACTCTTCCAAATGTTACGCGCATTTCCGGTGTCTGGTGTCCTGAGTCGGACTCCTCCAGGCACCTCCAGTGGGAGGTGTGAAGCCCCCACAGGGGAGTTGCTCAGAGACAGTGGGGGACAGGCTCCCCGAGGCCTGGCAGGGCCTGGCTGGCCCAGGTCTGGTGCATGCCAGGTGGTGGGTTCTGGGACCATCCTGCACTGTTTCTCCTAAACCAGCTCTGAAGGTGCCCAAACCTCAGACACAGAAACAAAAGGGGTTATTTTTGCTGGTTATTAGTGAGTGTGAAGACAGAATAGCCCCACTTCCTCCACCAAATAGGCCCACTTGAACATGTTGTTGAAAAGCAAAAGGAGCTTGGAAATGTGACTAAGGGCCAGAGGGGGAGATGAACCCAGCTCAGGGATCTGGAAGGTCCTGTAAGACAGACTCAGGGGAGTGGAAGGAGGTGTGAGAACCCACGTGGAGGTCTCTGGTTGTAGGTGCTTGGACTACAGAACAGGCAGCCTCTGGAAGCTGGGAAAAGTCAGAAACACCCCCTCCTGGAACCCCAGAAGGGGACACAGTTTTAAACTTCGGACCTTCTGTTCAACAAGATGCTAGGTTTGCGGTGTTTTTAAGCCAAATTTGTGATAATTTAGTAATCTTGCCAAAATTTGGTAATGCGTTAAAATTCATAATCAAAGCAGCAGTTAAATACTAATATGAGACAGTATTTTTCCTACATTAACCACTTTTTACAAAAATCATATTTTCATTTGGCCAGAATGTATGTTTTCAAAGTTCTTTTTCCTGTAGAATCTTTAGTATAGAAGGTAAGAAAAACTAAGGTATTTATTTACCTCTCTAGCTCTATGCCAGGTGGCTTAATACCCTGTAGGCTTTCTTATTTCAGTTAATAAAGCAATAAAATTTTATAGATCAAAAGATAAAGTGCTGTTTATATATCAAGAGCAAGTTATTGCTAACTGTTTAAATAACAGACTTGCCCGGGTATCCCACAAGGGCTGTTTTGAAATGCATTCTTGTCTTCATTTCTAGAGTAATGGTGGTGAGTGTGGGCAGTCTGTCCAGAGGGAGACGACCCTAAAGGGAAATGTTCAGTTTCTCAACACATTTGCAAGGTGACCTAAGGGATTCTTGCTGAGCTTAGGTGCTAATGGAATTGAATATATCAATATAGGCCTTTTTTTAGTTCATATAATGGTCACAACACTCAATGCAAATCCCAACAATGAAAGAAATTTTACAAATGGAGATATAACCAACAGGTAACATTGTGTGAGTTCTAGGCACATCACTTGTTTACTTGATATGTGGATATAGTTTGTGCCTGGTCACCGCCAGAGTGTGCACTAACACCTCATCTCCTCACATGATGATGTCTCTTTGTAGTGGGAATAATTAGAATGCTCTCTCCTAGCAACTTTGAATTTTACAATACATTATTGTTGTAATGTAATCAGTAATCAGTATGTTATGCATTAGATCTCCAGACCTTACTGATCTACTAGTCACAAATTTGTACCTTTAAATAGCATCTCACTGGTTCCTTCACCTCATTCTACCCCTAGTAACCACCATTCTCTTCTCTGTTTTTTAGAGCTTACTTATTTTGGAGTCCACATGTAAATGATATCGTGCACTGAGATTTAACACAGTGCCATCAAGTGCAACCACAGAGCCACCTATGGCAGGATTTTCTTCTTACTAACATTCTGTTTTGTGTACACACACACACATACACACATGCACACACTCACGCATACGCACCACATCTTTTTCTACTCATTCATTGACCCAACAGGGTATTAAAAGATAGCTGTACTTGTATGCTTACTCAGCATTATTCATAATAGCCAAGGTATTATGTCCCTGTGTCCCTCAAAAAGTGGCCACACCATCTCCCTTTCCCCATTTCTTATCCTGTCTCTCTCTCCCCTTTCCCCCCTTCGTTCTCTTGGATCATTGTGACTACAGCCTGAGAAACAGCTTCCTCTATAGCTGACTGGCCCCTGGCAGCATGGAACAATTCCCCACAGGTTCTGGATGTGGATGTTGTTGAATATACCTGCTGGCCTTGTCCTGAAGCACCACCTGAGGCATACTGCATGGCCGACCCTGTCCGCTGTGGGTCCTGACTGCTGTTCCTTTTCTCTTCTTAGCGTTCCTGAGCATCACAGTCCCTTAGGAGGTTTTGGTGACCTGACTCCTCCACTCCCCCACCCATAGTGCAGCTTTCATGCTGTTAGCCTTCTCTCATCTCTGTTCTGAGACATTCCTGGGCTCAGTGAGTCCAGCAGAGTGGCTGTCTGCAGTCATTGGTTTCTATCATATGATCAGAGTTTCCCCTGTCCCAAATCTTGGGTCTATGTCTGCCTAAAATATGAAGTACCCTTTCTTTATTTTCCTGAGTTCAAAGACAGCATGATTCTGTTCTTCAGTCTCCCAGCTCTGCAAATGCAAGGGCCAGTTCTCAGTTGAGTCCATAGAAGCTCCTGTGCATTGGCTTGTTGGCAAGGAAATATAAAAGTTGGTAAGAAGTTTGGGAACTAAAGTAGAGGAAATGTCCTTTAAAAGAAAAAAAAAAAAAACACCCAGAACATAATGGGAGAGTAAATATGAGTGTTTGCAAGGACACAGAACATGCCCTTTAGAAAGTCCAGAATGCAGGGTCATAGAAATTTTAAGATGAGATCATAGAGCAAATAGAAGTGAAAATATCAAATAAATAGCCTTAAAAATTTTCCATAGCTAAGAATCAGGAATCTTTTTATAGAAAGAGAAGATCAAATGCCAAGTACAATGACTAGGAAAATAGAACTATGTACCTCACCCCCTGTGTGTAAAACACCGGAACCCCAGGCAGATATGTGAATTAAAAAAGCAAAAGGATGGTTCAGAATCCTCATCAGTCACACTGGATGCCTTCCAAAAAAGAAAATTTTTCTTTTAAACTTGGGGAAAATAATTTTTTTTTAATTTTCATACCCAGCACTCTTATCTATAATGTGTTATAGTAGTCGCTAGGGTTGCCATAATGAATAGCCAACAGACTAGCCAACACAGAAATTTATTTTCTCACAATTTTGGAAGATAGAAGTTCAAGATAGAGGTGCTAGCAGGTCTTTTTTTTCTTGTGATCTCTCACTGAATTTCATTTGCCCACTCTTTTGTACGTCCTTACATGGACTTTTCTCTGATTGTTTTTCCCTGATGTCTCTCCCCCTCCTTATAAGGAGAATCAGTCCTATTAGATTAGGGTCCCAACCTATGACCTCACTTAACTATAATTACTTCCCCAAAGGCCCTACTTCCAAATAAAGTCACTTTGGGGGTTAGGGCTTCAACACATGACGCTGAAACACAATTTGATCTATAAAGTGTGATGGTGAAATAAAGGTGTCTGTGTATGTCAAGGACTCAGGTGGTTTGACTGTTTCTAGAAGAAAAGCTAAAATACACCAAGTGTCAAGTAACTGGATTTAGGAAATAGGGATCCCAAATGGGAGATTAGAGACCCCCAAAATGATATTGGCAGGAACTCCAATGTAAATTAACTGAAGTGGTGAAGAGACAGTGGCGCGAGACCAGCACAAGGTACGTGTGATTGGACAGCACAGCATGGACCACAGAACAGCAAGAAACATGCCGTGAGAAAACCAAAGATGTGCACAA
Organism: Condylura cristata; assembly: GCF_000260355.1. Taxonomy (NCBI): domain Eukaryota; kingdom Metazoa; phylum Chordata; class Mammalia; order Eulipotyphla; family Talpidae; genus Condylura; species Condylura cristata. The sequence continues at coordinate 3,404,183 of NW_004567136.1, read as the reverse complement.
AAAGAGCATACACTAAACTGTACTTATCTCGGCGGTAAATAGCTTCCATTGCACAATCATAATCATGAGAATTATATGGATTTCCAGCTTTCAGATCAAGATGTAAACTTTGTGTTTACAGATGAGAGACAAGGATCCTAGTTCACTTCTTCAAATACTTTAAATCAAGGTCTCTTAGCTCTCAGTAGGAAATAGGTGGAAGCGGGTGATTTCAAGTCAAAAATGATCAATATAGGAATGAGTAATAGTCATGGAGCCCGCTGAGAGAATTGGTTTTCATATATTGGACTCTTCAATTGATAAATCAATAGTGTTTTAGTGGCAAAAGCATTATCTAGAGAGCTGAAATTAACCACCAGGACATGAAGGAGTTGAAAGAATTAACTTCTCTCTCAGCTCACTACTGACTTTGCTCAGGGAAGAGGATTTGGTCGATGAGTTGGGCTGGGACAGCTATTCCCTATCACATGCCCTTCTGGTATTAATAATATTCCACTAAATATATCAAGTGCATGTGATTCATTATTTTTTTTGAATAACATAACTTTATTTTTACATCACTTTGTGCATTTTTCCATCTCAATTGCAATCCCCGTGGGCTTCCCATCACCAAATCACCCGTGTGCACTATGGTCCAGTGCATTTCCCTCCCCCTGCTGTTTCTGATCCCATTCCCTACTCCACCCCATAAAATGTCTTTGGTATATACCTGTTAATAATAATAATGTTACTATTATTTTCTCGCACGATCTATTATATTCCTGCTATGAGTGAAACCATCTGGTATTTTTCCTCTTCTTTCTGACTTATTTCACTAAGCAGATTCATGATAGTTTAATTAGTAGAAACATATGAGTAGAAACTATACTTTCCTTCTTCTTTATATAATCCTTCTCTGGCATATTAGCATCTGCAGGGGCATTTTCTTACCTCGCAAAATTTTTGAAAAAGTGTATCTCAATTCAACAATGCATGCTGTTAGTGTGACTTTTTCCCTAACTTAAAAACTTTCCATCTTTTGAGTGAAAATTTTGGGTCCACTTTTTTTTTATTCTCTAAATATATGCATTGAGAATTGAGTCCAATCACTTCATTTCTTCCCTTACTTTCCCCTGTGAATTACTATGTCCTACTTCTGTATCTTATACTTAGGCTCTTTACTAAATAACTTGTTTTTTTTTTTTTTTAAAGATTTTTATTTATTTGTGCATACAGAGCTGGGGTACAGGCCAGAGGGTCAGGGGTGGTGAGAGGCTTCACCAGAGACAGAGTGGGGAGCAGAACAGGCAGATCTACGAAGTACACTGCTGAGGGGAGCAGAGGGCGGGTCAGGAGAGGTCTGCCACGCCGTGTGGTCTCCTCCGGGGCAGGCGGGAATCGAACTCATGCGGAAGTGGTTTTAGCTTCTCAATGCTGTGCTTTAACCCGCTGCGCCACCAGGGAGGGCCGAAAATAACTTGTTTTTTATTGTTACCTTCTCCCTCCTTCCCAACAAATCTCTGAACAGAAACCATCTCATTTTTCTGTTTTATGAATATATACTGAATCAGAACTCATTTTTGAGACTACATATACAGCCACTCTTTTTCCAATTTTCTCCTTTTCAAACATCCTGCATTAACATTGATGGAACAATAAAAGTCTCATTTTGTACATCCTACTTAGGTGGCAACAAGAGACCTGTGTATCTTTCAAGGAAGAGAAAACTTATCGAGGGTAGGGGACAGAGGTGAGCATCTCAGAAATTAAAGGATCCTTGCAGTAGTTGTCTCTGTTTTCTCTTTTGAGACCAAAGATGACGACAGGTGGTAGAATCTTCTACCCTGCAATGTTGGGTGTTTTTAAGCAGCCACACACATATCGCTGGCTTGGGGGAATGCCATTTTCAAAGCCAGGATGCAGCGGATGGAGAGCCTATAATGCTCTTCATGATTTTTTTTTAGATTGCTGCACTCCCTTTTAAATCAGTAGTTTCCTTTTAGGGTTTAGTTCCATGTTGTGAAGGGGGTGTCACCTAGGTAGCCCCTCCTCCCTCCCCCCATTCAGCTATAATTGTCTATTGATGAAGGTTATAACTTTTAATCACCTATCTATTGTTCCTAATTATTTGAGATGGAGTGAATGCCTTTAGCTGGCTGCAGTATCATATGCCACAATTTCTTATGACTGTTGTAGACTCAAAAGACAGCTAAGCTACTCACTAAGAATTCAATTTAATAAATGTTCTCTTTAAAATTAGCAAATAATTTTGAGAAAATAAGAGTCCACTAAATTATATGTCTTTCCTCTATCCCTTCATCCTACCTAGTGCCATTTTCTACACAAAGGAAATATGTACTTCCTCCTTTTAAAATTAGCAAATAATTTTCAGAAAATATAGAGTCCACTAAATTATATGTCTTTCCTATCTTTTTCCATGATGCCTAGTTCTATTTTCTACACAAAAGAGGTACCCTTTTCCTCAATTGATTATTACATCCTTTGGCACAGGTGAGAACAACCAGTTTGAGTCATCTGTGCTCCTCTTATTCCCTTCTTAGCCAAGAAAACATATTACGTGAATTTCCCTTTGGAAATGGACTTCTGAGAGCCTGTTAACATCAAGTTCAGGGGCCACCACAGCACAGAATGCCAGGTGCATAGCAGTCATGACCATGTTGACAGTAACCATCGACTTCCCTGTAGGAAGCTCAGTACACCCCTAGGACAGGTGGAAAGGATTTAAATCGGCACTGAACTAAAGGATCATATTCAGGACCTTGTTTTCCTACGTGTAGGGATAGGTTGATCTCAACCGCAGGTCAGGGTATCTTGAAGCGGTATGAAGCTGCTGCGACTGATACTTGACTGTGTCCCCAATATTTTAACTGATACTTGACACATAAAGAAGCTCAGATCATCAACTGAAGCCAATTGTAAGCTACTTGCGGGGCAGATAGGAAAGTCAGATGCACAGATTGGAAGTAAAGCATTTAAAATATTGTCGTTCCTTCTGTGTGGGAAGCATTTTTGGTTTAAATTCTTCCACCATAAAGTATATGTTTAGGATTCATTTCTACCATGTCAGGGATGTAAGTTCTCAGTTCGTACACAAACATGAATTCTTTCACTCAGTGGCCACGCTGAGGCAATTAGCCTGGTCCCTGTGTTGTTCAAGCTGCAGCTCAGTAAGTTACAGTGGTAACAGGTGCTGGAAAAGGCAGGTAGCGCGTGGTGCGAGCTCCCGTCACAGCCTCCTGCAGGGCCAGGCAGGGTCCCGTGGCTAAGTAAATTTTGACACGCACAGCGGGAAGGTGAACAGGACAGGGCTGGGTAAGGAAGGTCACATAGGCAGTGATGGTAGAAGGAGGGTCTAGAAGTGTGTGGAATTGTAGTTAGGTGCCTAGAGAAACTGAAAAAGAACAGCACGCCCACTGGGTGGAGAGTAAAGGGTGAGGAACTGAGGCTCTGCAGAAGGCTGGCTGACGACTCCTCAGGGCCTTCCACGGCTCCACTCCTCCTTGTAATTTCATTTTATGCTCAAAACAAGAGGAAGCAATGGGGGTTTCCATAGGGGCTTTACCTGAATCAATGCATTTTATTTTTTAATTTTTTTAAAGATTTATTTATTTATGCATATAGAACTGGGTACAGGCCAGAGCTGCAAGGCAGTGAGAGGATTCACCAGAGACAGAGTGGTGAGCAGAACAGGCAGATGGACGAAGTACACTGCTGAGGGGAGCAGCAGTAGAAATGAGAGGTCTGCTGTGCCAGGTGGGTCATTTCAGGGTCGGGGATTGAACTCGTGCTGAAGCAGCTGCGGCCAGCCTGCAGTGCTGCATCCTAACCCATTGTGCCACCAGGGAGGGCCCTCAACATGCATTTTAAAGGAGGATTTTGGTCCTCTCAGGAGAAAGGATTTGAGTACTTTCATTTTAGTTACAAATTCTTTATCAAATGGGTGTATTGTAAAGCTTTTCTTCCCCCTCTGTGGACTGTCTTTTATTTTCTTCAGAGTTTCTTGTGAGGAACAGATGATTTTAACTCTGATGAAGTCATTATCCGTTTTGTTTTTCTTTCATGTGTCATGCTTTTGGTGTTTTATCTAAAAATTTAATGTCAAAACCAAACTCATTAGGTCTTTCTCTTTTTTTTCTAGAAGTTTTGGGGCTTTAGCGTCATTTAAAGGTGATATTTGTATGGGTGTGAAGTATGAATTGGATTTTTTTTTTTTGCATAAGGCTATTTGATCTTTCCACACCATTTGTTAAAAAAGATTACCCACTGCATTGCCTTTGCAATCAGTATTTTATACACTCATGGGTCTATATCTGACTCTGTGCTGTTGTATTTATCAATGTGTCTGTTATGCTATCTAGGTTACTACCCCCCTACGATGATCATTTAAATCTTAGATCTTGGTCCTGCTCTTTCCTCCTTTTCTTTCGATGTTATGTTGGCTATTAGAGGTGTTTTTTATTCCCTAATGGACTTTAGAAATAGTTTGTCAATTTCTAAAATTTATCCAGCTGGATTTTCAATAGGAAGGCATCAAATTAGTATGCATCAGAGTGATCGACTAGAAGTTAGCATCTTGCTGTGGAATCTTCTGAGGCAACAATGCACTAGATCTCTTCATTTATTCAAGTCTCCTTTATTTTCTACAAAACAATGCTTTGTAGACCTCAGTGTATGTGTATTTCCCATCACATATCAGCTTTGACTGTTCACTTCACCTTTTGATGGTATTGTAAATGGCTTCCTGTCATTTGAATTTCCCATTATTATTGCTAATCATTATTCATTGTTGTACTTTGGTCTCATAGCCTACTATAAGAAACCTTCCTTAGATTTGTTATCTACAATTAACTACACTGTTAATTTTTGCTCAATCTGTATGTCTGCTATTTCTTTACTTGGGATATGTAATTGCACACATTGGAACTTGCCAGAAGAAAGTGCTATAGAAGTGGTGAGGGTAGCATCTAGTCTACAGAAGAGTAAGCTGAAGGCTAACTTGAGGATGTTTATAGCTGCCATTTATCTGATTAAGGAAGTTCTCTTCTATTTCTGGTTCACTGAGTGCTTTTTTTAACCCCAGAAATTGAGGGGTTTGTACAAATTATTTTCTTGCATGTATTAGTTTGATTATGCTCATTTTAAGTGTGTTAATAAGGCGAATTGGTATGGTAAATTAATATCACATTCCCAGCTAAACACAACTGAATCATGCTGCATTTCCATCTCTAGAGGTTGCTGGACTCAACTAAAAATGTGTTTGAAATATTGCTTCTATTTAAATGAGGAGTAGGACTTTGCAATTTTCTTTCCTGAGATGTCTTTCACTGCTTTTGAATCAGGATAATCCTGGCCTCATATGATGAGTTGGAAAATATTCTCTCTTTTGCAGTTTTCTAGAATGTATTATGTAATATTATGTAATTGGTATAAAACTAATATAGGAACCTACAGAATTGGTTTTACTTACATTGATGTTATTTTCTACTTATATGTGAGTAAATTCATCAGTCAAGCCATCTGGATCTAGAATTTTTAATGGGAAGGATTTTAACTGAAAATTCTATTTAAAAATAGATATAGGGATATTCAGTTTGTCTATTCTTTCATAGAAATTTGGCAGTTTGTGTCCTTTAAGAAATTTTCCTATTTTATCTATATATAAATTTATATAATAAACTTGCTTGTAATCTTCCCTTATTATCCTTTTAATGTCGGAAGCATCTGTGGTAATGCACTAATTTATCACTTTTATTAATCTTAAGAATAATTGTTTGATATAATTTTTCTCCATGTTTTTATATTTTATTCATTTTCACTTTGATCTGTATACATTTACATATACATAAAGAAAAGAAAGGAAATCTTTATAGATATACACATATTTACATATACTTATATGTAAAGTAAAGAAAAATATATATGTCTTCTTTCTGCTATCTTTGGAGCTATTTTGCTATCATTAAAAAAATCTTAAGCTTAAATGATTGTTTTAAGACAATCTTCTTTTTTTAATTATATGCTATTCTATTGACATTGAAATGGGAGTATTGAAATCTCCAGTTGCAGCTGTGGATGTGTCTATTTTTTCTTTCAGCTTTATAAATCTTGTTTTATGTGTTTTTTAATCTGTGTTGTTAGTGCATACACCTTTAGATTGCTATGGTAGGTAGCATATGATAGGTTGCTTAGTACCCTCTTGGTAGTTTGACCATTATACCATTAGGTCATGTCTTTATCCCAGTTATTTTTCTTTACCTGAAATCTGCTTTTATGTATTTTTTTATGACTGTTTGAATATAGATTTTTTAAATACTGCAATTTTTCATTCTGGCTTTCATATATGTGATCAGTTATCTACTGTCATTTGAACTGCTATTCACATATGTAGTATTCATTTCTCTCCAGCTACTTTCAATATTTATTTTTGCCTTTGGTTTTCAGAAATTGGATTAGTATATGTTTTGGTATGGCTTATGTTGGATTTATCCTGTTTGAGATTTGCTCAACTTCTTTAACCTGTGATAGTCTTTTGCCTAACTTGGAAAATTTGTACTTTTATAGTTTTATACTTTCAAAGTACATTTTCTGCTTTGGCTTTCTCCCATACTTTCTTGCCTCTAATCACATAAGTATCAAACCTTTTGTTCTAGTACCACATGCCTCCAAGTCAGTGTACATTTTGTTTTTCAGTGGATTCTTTTGTTGGAATGGGTAATTTTTGTTGATCTGTCTTCAAGTTTTCTGATTCCTTACACTATTATCTCTCTTCCTGTATAATATTTTAATATCAGAGTAATTATTTATATATAAAAGTGAGGCTTCATCAGAGACAGAGTGGGGAACAGAACAGGCAGATCGACGAAGTACACTGCTGAGGGGAGCAGAGGGCGGGTCAGGAGAGGTCTGCCGCGCCATGTGGTCACCTCCGGGGCAGGCGGGAATCGCACTCATGTGGAAGCGGCTTTAGATTCTCAGTGCTGCGCTTTAACCCGCTGCACCACCAGGGAGGACCAGAGTAATTATATTTTTAATTTAAACTTTGGTTCTTTTATTATTTTTTAAATATTTGTTCTTAAATATTTTTTCATTTGTATTAATCATTTTCTTCATTTCTGATTGTAGCATTTTTTGTGGCCAGATAAAAATTCTTATAAAATAATTTCAACTCCTTGTCATACATTGTCTTTTACTGTATGACTTTTCCAATTCAAGCTGTCATTTTCCTCGTTCTTAGCATGATGGGTGATTTTCAGTTTTATCCTCATTATTAGTTACATTTAGACACTTTGGATCTTCTCTTTTATGAGTCCTCTACTGAAGCCATGATTCTGGCAAAGGAAGACAACAAATCCTTACAGCCAGGTGAGAGTGAGAGTCCAGGCTTCCAGTTGGACTCACTGAGGTGAAAGGGAGCTTTACGTGACTGATTTGCAATGGAAATCCAGGCTTCCTCTTCAGCTTCCACCCACATCATCCTGTTGGGGAGGCAGAGGGAATCCTACTGCTGGGTGAGGTAGAGTCCTCTGCTGGCATTTTAGAGGGTTGGGGCACTTTGTTGCTACCTGATCTTTGTTAATAATTTTAGGGATGGACCATGAATATATCCCTGGTGTTTCAATGGAGTAGGATGTTTATTATCAAAATATTTCTGTCTTGCTACATTCCCCCTTTTCTTGTTCTTTGGCAAAATGAAGTAGACTTTTTGGGGGTTGTGCCCATTAATATTCTCAGGGTTTTTTTTCCAACACCCTATTTGGGATATATGAGACAAAAAGGAAACTAGAGGATTCCATCTCCCTATTAGCATGGGATTTACAGCCTACTCTGCCTTTTCTCTTTCAGATATATATTCATCCAAGGTTTTGGTTTCTTTGTTGTTATACTTACTACCATAGATAAATTTAAATAAGTATATAAGTCTACTATATTTTATCTAGAACTAAAAGATTGCAGTGAATTCATTTTTGTGATCTCAGAAAATCAGAAGACAGGCTGAGTACAATATAAGCAACAGAAGCATGGTTGTGCTCTTCCTTCCTGTTAGCAACTGGGGGTTACCATAAAAGGTCAGTTATCTCATTTGATGACATGAATTATAGGAACACATATTTAGAAGCAAGCTTAGAAACTGCTCTTATGGGAATTAAATTTATTTGCAAAACTCTGATTTCTTTTTTTTAAGTCCACATGTATTTGCCAGGTGACTCTTGAGATTCAAAGCATGGAAAATAGAACTGTGGTCAATTTTGTTTGCCTGTAAGGTATGATAAATAAGAAAAATAAGTTAAAGTATCATCTATGTATTTAAGAACACAAGCCAGGGTACTCTGTGTTGTGTTTTCTCTCTCCCTCTACCCGCCTTAAGACAGTTCTTATACAATGAAGCAGCAGCCTCACTCTCTTTACCTTGCTCTAAGAACCTAGAACCCAGTAGAGCAGTAAGAGGAAAGCACTGCAGGCTCTTGGAAAGGTATGAACAACCCTCCTAGATTCAGGATAAAGATTTGACAGGAGTTTCCATGGAGACAGAATAGAACTCATTACTAGTCTACAGACACCAGATAATGTGATTAGTGATCTACAGAAAGGTCTGTCTACTCCTTCCTCTGCCTTGCTGCAATTCTAACAATAAAGCAAAATCACTTATGTTCTCAGTTCTAATAGCTTTTGAGAAGAGAGACTCCCCAGGAAATCACATGTTTTTCCTCTATAGTAGGTGACTTTCAACATGTCTAGAACAGAGATGACATTTGCTTAGTGAAGAATCTCAGGCCTTTGTTGTACTTTCTGCATTTGATCCTTAAATTTCCCTTTATGATTTATTTTCTTTGGTTGTAATAGAAAGTATTTCCAATAATCTATAAAGAACTATGGCCTATGACCAGTCGCCTTAGAGATTGTGTTATGAGTAAATGTCAGAGATCAAACTTCCCCTTCCTACCTAGCTCGACAGATGTTTCATTCAAGAATGTTAGAGATTAATGTGTTCTTATAACATGTTCTCTGTAACATGGTAGCTCGAGGTTAATGAGTTTGCAGGGGTGTGTGTGTGAGAGAGAGAGAGAGAGTATATATATGTATGCTGTGTGTTACCTGTAATATTTAGTACATATACCTTAGATTTAATACCTTAGATTTCTGATTTACTGATAACTAATATACTTTTTGTTCTAAATTTTAAGTTGAATGTCTGAGAATTCAAAACATGTTTTCAGATACTATAAAAATTTCAATAGGGGCTTCCCTGGTGGCCTAGGGGTTAAGTCTCAGCGCTATCACAGCTGTGGCCTGAGTTCTGTCCTCAGTCAGGAAATTAACCCATGCATGTGATGCAGCAGACCTCTCCTGTCTCACCTGCTGCTCCCCTCAGCAGTGTATTTCAGTCATTTACCTGTTCTGCTCTCTGGTGAATCCTCTTACTGCCCTCCCCACACACATACCTCTGGCCTACATCCCAGTTCTTCTATGCACAAGTAAATGAATATGTCTTTTTTTTTTTTTAATTTAAATTTCAACCAACTGTTAGGAAAATTTATCCATTTTTCTGGTAGAACAATGAGATCCAAAGAAGTTCAGCAAGTTTTCCTTTCTCAGTTGTTGCTTACAGAGCCTGTCCTCTACTCCTTTGCACACCATATTATATTCTCTCTTCCAGGGGACCATTCCAGAATGTCATTCCAGAGATTGGTATACAATAGGCAGCTAAAGTGATCTATGACTCTATTATATATAACTCCATAGCACTGTATTCTGCTGGGGTGTTAGGGGATACTACAATTGTTCATTAAGTCTTGTTGATTGGTAGGATGTTTCAAATGTTCTATCTTCTCTACTTTTCTGCCTAATAGTATCACTGTTTTGACAATTGGTTGTTGAAGCCCCAACTATGACTTCAGATTGGTCAGCTTAACTTTTCAGCCCTTTTGGTTTGCTCTGTTGTTTGTTACATGTATATTTCCAATCACTGCCTTCTTGCTAGGTTGATCATTTCCTTCATTATGTAATATTTTATGTTGTTCCTGATAGCCTACTTAACTTTGAAATCTATTTTATCTACTATTGAATAGTGATTCCTTTAAAACCGGTCTCATTTACTAGGATAAGCAGCTTTGTTTTTCACTCCTTAACTATGTAGTGGTCCAGTTTTATACATCATGAGGCCCTAGTCACACATTTCTAGGTTGCTACAGGTCAGGAGAAGGAAAGAGAAAAGCTGGGATAACAGGATAATAGAGATACCTGTAGTCCTCACTCAAGATAGTAACAGTACAGAATATGGGATCTCATAGGGTACTTGAAATCTTGTAAGAGGAGAACAAAAATAGTAAAATAAGAGGCATTATTTTTCATGACTACAGATTAAATTTAGGCCTCATGTGCTCTAAGAAAATATGAGTGAACAAATGAAGTGATTCACAGGTTAGCTTTTCCCTGTCTTGCCTTATACACAGTTGTTCTCCTTAAGAACTACTTGATATCTCTGACAGTTATACTTGCAAAAGAAATATATAAGAGCTTTGATGTTAAATCATGGGTAAAATTAATTTCATCAAGCTGACCAATAATAAACAAACAGATTTTTTGCCATATAAATCAGGAACTCAAGCTTGACTTCTAGATATGAAAATCTAATAAAATACATGCTTTGTTCCATTCGGTAATTGTATTTTTGTACATGGGTGCCTCAAGAAAAACTTATTCAGTATTAATGAAGCAAAAGTTAATGAATTTATATTGCCTGCAGGGATCCAGATAATTTCATCATAAGTTGCATTCTGTATTGTAAATTATTGGTACTCATACGAAAAGTAGTAAAATGAGTGACCAGCACTTCATTACTAGCTAATTGCTCTGTCACTGATCAATTCGTGAGTTAGAGAATGAGAGGCCGGAAAGGAACCCATATGACTTTCTTATGCAGTCCCAGAGTTTATAGCAGAGGAACCAGTACCCATGAAAGGAGCTAGTAAAGAGTGACTGCATCCGGGCATCCTAGCATTGCAAAGAGTCTCCTTGAAAATATACAAGGAGAAATTTTACATAATTTTATTTTGTGATGATTAGCTCTCTAAAATAGTATTTTAACTGTGTTCTAGCATTTACCATTCTGTGGATGGAAAAAATAACAGAAAAGGATAAAACAAACTGAATTCTGAAGGAATATATTGAAAAAGTTAGAAGGAGGAAAAAGAAGTTAAGGTATATTTTTCCTAGCAAAATTAAAAAGATATTACTGACATGAAATATAAGTAAAGTATAAAATTTTAACTTTTCTGCCTAGTAATTAATTATATCAGTTTTTGACAGTGGGTAACTGAAGCATGAACCATGATTGTGGAGTTATCTGCTAACCCTTTGGTTTATCCTCAACCCCTTTCATTTTGCAGCTCTCTTGTTTTTTATTTTAATCCTGAAAGATAGTGGGTTAGATTAAACTCAGTCTACCAATGAACAAATTTTAAATTTTTCCATTGACAACTAAACTCAGAGCTATTTTCTGTGAGAAAATTCACACTGCCTAATGACCATAACTCTTGAGTTTGAGAATCCCAGTGATGTCTTTCTACAATTAAAATAAGAAAATATTTTAAGTCTGCTTCTGAAATACACCAATCCATGTGTATTACAAGTCACCTCTGTTAGGGGATTTATTATATTAAAATGGAATGAAAGTTTTTGGTTAAGTCATATGTGTAGGAAATGTTTGCAAAAAATGTGTTTAATATAAAACCATTAAGTATTGATTTTTTTGAGTATTCTAAAGGACTTGATTAGCCAGAAGGTCATATTTGGGTCAATGACATATTTGGATATGCAAACACTTTGGCGTAGTTTTAGGATAATGACAATTATAAGAAAAAATACTGTTATGGATAGGCTTCAAGTAAGAAGTTTACATCATCTTTTAACAGACTTGAATGCATATTATAAAAGTGCTAAGTCACATGGGATACTTGTACAAATATCTCAGTTTTTAGCCCTGAGGATTTACATTAGCAGCTGAACTGCTAGTTGAAATCTCTACATACCTTACTAGATGCGTACCACACTTACTATTAAACATCAAATTCCAATTAAATATAAACAACGTGAGCTTTCAAGTGCATGTGAGTCTTTCAAAATTGTGTATTCTTTCTCATGATGAACATTTATCAGCTCTTCCTACTTTTGGAACAATCTACCATTTTAAGTGGTGAAATCTAAAAGTCCTTAAGTCTTTGTACATATTTTTTTTTCTTTATTATTCAGCCAGGTGATGTATCTATGAATCCACTGATATTTTTCTCTATCCCCTTAGTATTCTGATATGTCCTTCTAGTGATATATTTAACTCCCTGATTGAATGCAGAGTGTGGAAACAATATAACTATATTACAGATGTACAAACAATCTGATAGAGAAAACCTGATGACCCAACTAACTTTGTGAGTGAGTAGAGGCTATAAAATTAAAAACAAAAGAACTATACATGTGCACTGCTATGTATTTGATAAAGTTGTGCCCAATGGATGCATTGTCTATAATTTTGATACCACTGTGGCACACACTGGAATTGAACAGTTAAGTAAACAGAAGACAGGTGGAGGGGGTCAGGTTTCTTGTGGTTGGAGTGAGTTTACAGATAAGCAAGGGGATATGGCAGCAGTGATCTGGAATTGGTGTGATTGGCCTCACAAGACTCATTTTAATAAAAACATTAAAAATATTTCTAAATGCATGCCCCTACATCAACAAGTCCACACACGTATTTTCTTGCTCTGTCAGCTAAAAATGCCCAGAAGAGGGGCTTTTCAGTGACAACAAGCATGACTAGAACTATTGCCAATGAAAGCTTGAAACATGGCTGATTCTAGGACTAGCAAAAGTAATATATGAGTCTAGATTGCCTTGTGATGTCAAAAAGTGAAAACGTTCTTTTTAAAAAAAAAAAGAAAGAAAAAAAATCATTGATGCAGATTTGTTACAAATGCATAAAAGCAAATGGAAAGAACTGTGGCCAAACTGAAAGAATGAGAGCCAAAAAATGCATAAGGTAGAATTAGATTTTAAACCAAAGTATAAAATAAATAACCATTTGCCCATTTGTTCTAAGGCAAAGACTGAATACATAGAGGTGGAGAAGAGGCAGTTTTTCCATACAGAATTGCAAATAATTTGTGTAGATATTCCTGCCTGGAAGTAGGACCTCCATACTCTACCCCCAGCTTGAGTATAAGCTGGGCTTAATGACTTTACTCCCAAAAACAGAATGTGGAAAGAGGGCAGAAAGTTAACTTTATAGAGGAGAAACATAGCAAACATACCCTCACCCAGGTGCTCAAGATCACCATTGACAGTGGGGAGTCATGTTGGTAGCAGGTGTCCTTGATAAGACATGTCTACCTCCCCAAACTAGTAACCCAGCTAAGCCTATGACAAGTCACAGTTAAAGGAAACTCCACAAAATCCCTAAAGAGTGCTGCTAATAACCATCAAGGTCACAAAAGCAAAGAATGTCTAAAACAGTCACAGCCAAGAAGCCTAAGGAAAGGGATGCCTGAGAGTGGTGGGGGAGCCTGGGTGGGTTTCTGGAGTAAAGAAAGATACTAAGTTAAAAACTAAGGACCAAATATCAAGTATGGACTTTAGTTAACAATGTGTCAGTATTAGTTCATTAATTACAACAAGCAGGCCATCTAACAAATAATGTTGATAATAGGAAAAACTGGAGGCAAAGTGTATGAGAAATTTATACTACCTTTGCAATTTTTCTATACATCTAAAACTGACCTTAAATTTTAAGAAACTAATAAAAGTAAATAATGAAACAGCTTTTCAAACTGTACCATGAAAAGCCCAATGACAACAGAAGTCTTCTTATTTTCTCATAATATTTTCCCCAGAAATTAAAGGAAGAATAATATTCACAATGAATTGTACAAGTCACACCCACTATAGTCAGAGTGAGAGAGATAACAGTTGCTAAGATATTTGTATTAACATGTCCAAGATGTTTGACAATTTTCTATCATGGACTGATTATTCTAAACTTAGACATAAGGAAATTTTATTTATGTAGATTTATAGCTTAAGACTTTGGATTCCAGAATAAATATAATTTTCCAAGTAACTTTAGGTATAACTTGTATTGTTCAGATGTTATCTTCATTTATGTTATGAATCTTAAAGCTTTTCATGTTAATACCCATGCCAGGCTCACATAACATGTTACCTTAACCTTGGCTTTTGTACTTTGTATCAATCATTAAAATCATTCCCTCCTATGATCTCTACCCCTTATAAATGAATCCCCAGGAAATCCATCAACATAGCAGGAGCTAGACTTATTTTAAAATACTAGTTTCCATTTAAATTCAAAATTAAACACTGAATTATGCTGTCCATTTCAGAAGTTCCTTATTTAAAGGGAACATTCTACTCAAAAAGAATGTCTGTCTTTTGGTAACATTTAACATTTTTTTGGAAATCACTGAGCTCCTTTAAAATGAGTTAAAGAATGAACAGACATTCTTGTTGGGTGGCAGAGTCAAAATTGGAACCTTACTTCATCCCATCACATTCCTACAGATAGTCACTGTTGGTCCAGCACTCCAAATGAGAGAAGAAACTGCTCTTCCTTTTGTGCTGTTTCTTTTGTCTGTCTAATAAGCTTGACTATGGATTAGAAAGAGAGCAGTGTGGTAGCATCTCCCCAGGTAACTGACACTTTACATGTTGTGAAGCATTTGCACAGTGACTTTAGGACAGGTTATCTGACCCTAATTGTTTCTCCACAATAATCCATGTCAATGAGCTAAAATAAGGACTGTGTCCTGGTGTTCAAGAAGGGAGAGAAGCAACGATGTGAAAAGCAACTTCCTACAAGCTGTTACCATAGCTACCAGGACGCAGACTATTTCTATAACAGCAGCAAATAAAGTGCTTCCAGACAAGGGACAAAGGGAAAAGAAATTGGGACTATTTCCATAGCAACAGTGAGATCTACTGATGTGGGTAGATTACACTTTTCTCTACCTAATAATATTGATAGTAGTCATTAATAATTTTACAGGAGTAGAAATGACAAAAACCCTGATCCTGAACAAATGATTTAAAGGATAAGACACAAAACTGCATTCACTGAGAAATGTCACTAAGGTATAGGAATTTGAATGACTGACACTTACAGGAGCTGAGGGATCAGTGCCTGCTACTAATGCAGCCATTTTTTTCCTGCAAAATTCAGAGAATATTTCCTTAACATAATTTTACTGAAGACTGTGTCAAGAGGAAGGGCCAGATATAAAATAAGTAGATATCAGAGAAGTGATATAAATAGATTTAAATTTAGAGTGAGTGAAGGGAATTTGAATAGAATTGCAGCATTAAATCACAAAGATTTGATTAAAAAGAGAGAGAGAATGATATAATAGATTATGTAACATTACTGTGCTCATTGGGAACAAAAGTCAAAGGGAAAGAAGATAGAAGAGTAACCAGTGGGTAAAACTGGAGAGCTGAGAGAGTGGTTGTGGAAGCATGCTCAATTTGCAAACGAAGTGCTTGTAACCTATATTCATGCCCATATTTATTGATTCTCTGTTATAGACTGGATACTGTTTTGGGTACTTGGAGTATACCAGTGATTTAAATAGACAAGAATTCCTGTCTTTGTTGAGCTATAATCTCATTAGAAAACATTGGCAAGGCTCTCCCCGGTGGTGCAGTGAGTTAGGACACAGCACTGCAAGCTAATCGAAGCTGCTTCAGTGCGAGTTCAATCCCCCATCCCGGAAGTGACCCACATGGTGCAGCAGACCTCTCCTCTCTTGCCCGCTGCTCCCCTCAGAAGTGTACTTAGTCTATCTGCCTGTTCTGCTCCCCGCTCTGTCCCTTATGAATCCTCTCATTGCCCCTGCATCTCACCTGTACTCCAATTTTGTATGCATAAATAAAAAAGAAAATATTGACAATCAAAATATAGACAATATAATATAACTGTGTGAGTTCATGGACGGGTTTATATATGACAAGTGCTATAAGACAAAGCCAAATTAGCAAAATAGGATGATTGGGGTGGGGATGTGATTAGAAAATAGATGATCAGGATTGGCCTCGTTAGAATAAGACACATTTGACGGAGTAGCCACGCTGAGGAGAGCATCCCAGTGAAAAAAGAATATGGAGAGTCTTGGCACATCACATGCCCAGATCATGGTAGATCAGGACCAAAACCCAGTGCCCTGTCTTCTGTATCTCAGGGGCTTGTCCTAATACCAACAGCATCAATATTCACTGGGAATTCATTAGAAATGCAAATCTCAGTCTCCAGCCAAAGGCATAAAATGGACCGTTCTAAGCATAGGGTTCGGCAAGTCCCTGAAGTAAGAATTACCTCTTCTTCAACACATACGCTACCAGTTGTCTTCACTGACCTCCCTCATTTCTGACTCCTGGAGCTATAAAATCTTTTATAGTCCTAGTCTGTTAACTACTATCCCACATTTGTTTTGTAAGAAGTATACATTCAAGGGTAGTTATCCAGAATGAACACAACATATTTTCCTATATCATGATCAGAACCCAATGAGAACAGAATACAGATGAAGACCAGGCCTGCTGTATAGTAAGAAATGGCAGCAGTAGAGACAGCCATGCTCTGGGACACCAATTCACCCAATATGGAAGAAATTCTGTGGGAAAGAATTCTCATTTATGGAGAAAGACAGATGATTTTCTAAGACCAATCTGAAAGCAGGGTTCCTTTGGAGAGTGAGATCAATTTTCCCCCAAATGTGGGACAGAGTAGGTTTTATTCAATTTTATTATTTTTGTCTTCCTTTCTACTATTTAATATTAGAATCACACTTTCTCCTCAGTTTGACTGGTCTGAACTCCTACCAGTCATTATTAGGCTTTGAGCCATGATGGACTTCACTATAATTTCTGTAAAACACTTCAAAAACAAGGTTTGGACATCTGTTTCTTCTAATGGTGAATAAAAGAAATCGGGACAATTAACCCACTAAAAGTAAATGCAAGACCTGAACAAAGTACAAAAATTCTGCTCAAAAACATCAAAAATCTGATATCATATTTATGAAACTTTTGGAACAAAGGTTTAAGTGATAAAATCTACTGCAGGTAGCGAGGCATCTGAGGCTGTGTTGTATTAAGGAGCATCTGCTGATTTTTGGAAGAGGTCGCTGACATGTTAAGATGCTGAGTAGACATTCCTGCCAGTCAGTCCTGCAGTGAACAGAGACAAAAATTAGATCCAGGAATCTCAAAGAGGGGATCTCACGAAACCTGCAAACTTTGGGTGGCAAGTCTCAACATTTACAGACAGGAGATAACTGGAACAGAAACAAATCCCTCTGAATCCAATTCCTTAAAGGGGGAAAATGTAAGTGTTGGGAAGGAGTAAATACAGCTGTTACTATTTGCAGATAATTAGGAAGGCAGATGGATCTTCTGGAATAGTGGAATGAGGAACTCAGCAGACCCTCTTTCTGACAAAACAGCCATTTAACTACAGAAAATTATAAACAAACACACACAATCATTTAAAGTCTCTAGAGCTTGTGCCGAGTGCTTGCACCAAATCAAGAATCATTCATTCAAGACTTGCTTACTAAATCTCAGTAACACTAGCAGGGGTCTGTGGCATTGGGGCCTGTTCCCCCAACCAGCTTTCTTTTATGAAAGCTCTACTAGCGGAATTGGGCAGTTGCAACCAACAAGACAGGAAATCCCTCCACTCCCCACCTCCAGATCTCAGTCTAAAGCTGTAGTTTCTTCCTGGGATGAGCAGGTTACTGGCATCAAAAATAAAGGCAGTCCCTGCAGACAGAGCTGCAGAAATCTTCTACCTAATGGACAGCCTTTGCTTCTGGGTACAACATTTACACCACTTCCCAAGACCTTGGATGGGAACAATGGACATGTTTTTCCCAGGAGGACTCAGTTCCATGAGCTAATGCTGGTGGGAATAGCAGTCTCCACTCTCCAAGCCTGAATTTGCTAGTGTGGGAACTTCACCTTCTATGTGAGCCATGTCAGGGGTTATTGGGGCTCCCAATAACCAAGTGGCATACAGTAGGCTTTTACCATGTAAGTAAGACTGGGTGGAGAAGGACCCTCGGTTCCATGCCTTGTACCTATTTAGAATAGAACTTTGCAACATGAGCCCAGAAGTGAGGAGTAATGATGAGATTTGCTTGTAAGAAATAAAGTTCATTCCTCAAGCTATAAGCAAGTGATCCTAGCCAGTGAATCAAATCCACATAAAAAAAATGCGCACATGTGGGCCCTCCCTGGTGGCACAGTGGGTTAGAGCACAGTACTAAGAAGCTAAAGCCACTTCAGCATGAGTTCGATCCCCCCCCCCCCCCCGGAGGTGACCACATGGCACAGCAGACCTCTCCTGACCCACCCGCTGATCCCCTCAGCAGTGTACTTCATTGCTCTGCCTGTTCTGCTCCCCACTCTGTCTCTGGTGAATCCTTTCACTGCCCCTGCACCTCTGGCCTGTACCCCATTTCTGCATGCATAAATAAATAAATCTTAAAAAAAAAATTCCCTCATGAAAGGAAAAAAGATAATTATCTTATTATAACAAACAACATAATTGCATATCCTCTTAACAGATTTAAGATATAGCTGCATAAAAAACAATATGTAGGCCTTACCTAGTGGTGCTGCGGATTAAAGCACAGCACTGAGAATCTAAAAGCCGCCTCTGCATGAGTTCAATTCCAGCCTGCCCCGGAGGTGACCACATGGTATGGCAGACCTCTCCTGACCCGCCCGCTGCTCCCCTCAGCAGTGTACTTCGTCATTCTGTCTGTTCTGTTCCCCACTCTGTCTCTGGTGAAGCCTCTCACCGCCCCTGAGCCTCTGGCCTGTACCCCAGTTCTGTGTGCACAAATAAATAAATCTTAAAAAAAAAATACAATATGTATAGAATTGTTTATTGTGCTTATAGCATATAGAAATATAATTACATAATAATAACACGACAAAGGAGGTAAATGGAAATAAAGCTGTATTAGACAAAGGTTGTTGACACCAGATGGCAACTTGAATGCACAGGGAAAAATGAAAAGGATCAAAAGTGAAAAATAAGAGGATTAATTAACAAATTCAATAAATAGGAGTATATATACTAGCTTCTTTCAGCTTTCTAAAATGTAAAAGATTATACATAATAATAATTATAAGAATATGCTGTTTTAACATGTAAATGTTACATAATTATGATAGCACAAAGGTAGGGAAGTAAATGGAGCTATGTGGGAGTAAAGTTTCTGTGTTTCACTGAAATAGTTAGTATAAATATGAAATTTATTTTAATAAATTAAGATGTATATTGTGAGACCAAAAAGAACTAAGGATATATTTTTAAATACAATTTAAAATCACTATAGAAATTCAAATATTACACCAGACTACTGGAATTTTGGTGGTTTCTTATAAATTTAAAT
Source organism: Condylura cristata (assembly GCF_000260355.1). Classification (NCBI taxonomy): domain Eukaryota; kingdom Metazoa; phylum Chordata; class Mammalia; order Eulipotyphla; family Talpidae; genus Condylura; species Condylura cristata. The sequence goes on along the minus strand of NW_004567136.1, from coordinate 3,384,717 downwards.
ATGTTTTATAAAATGACCCAGTAGTGTACTTCTAGGTATTCAACTAGAAATGTGAGATTTCTACATAAAGGCATGTAAAATAATATTTATAGACATATTCTTCACAATCCTAGAAACTGGCCAACAACCAAATGCCCTTCAGTTGGTGACTGGATTTAAGTAAAATGTGGTATCCCTACAATGGGATAGTATTTCTTAAAAGGAATTAATTTTTGATACACCTAACAACTTGGAAAGTTTAAAGGTGAACTAAGTGAAAGAAGCCAGATTTAAAAGGTCTCATACCATATGGGTTCATTTACAGGCCATCTCAAAAGATGAAACTATAGGGATGGAAACTAGTCAGGATTTACTATTATTATAATATAGAAGTAAAATATGAAAGACTCAACAGCATCAAAAACAATCAAATACCTAGAAAATTCTTACCAAAAATACTTCTCCTGGAAGTTAACTATAATCCATTGATCATTAAAACAGACTTAAATATGATATATTCTGTGTTCATGAACTGGAAAACTCCATATTGGCAACAAGGTAGTTATTCATAAATTAATCTGTGGATCAATGCAATCTCTATCTAAATCCCAGTGTTTTTCATTTTTATGAAAATTTAGAAGCTGCTTCTAAAATGCATATTATATGTACATGACCAGTATAGTTTTAAACAAAAAAGAACTCATTTGAAGGACTTGTTCCAATGATATCAGTATTCAACAGTAACTAGAAGGGTGGTATTTGTGCAGGGAGACATGAATGGGTCTGTGGAACATATTTGATTGTCTCATAAAAGTTCCAAAACTGCATGGCCACTATGATAAGGTTTATACCACAGTAATGAGGAAAACTGACATTTTAGACAGCAGTGTTGAGATATTGTATGTCCATGTGAGAAGAAAAGAAAATTTATCTCTAACTCACACAAAAACCAATTCTGATGGACTTTAGACTTAACTATGAAAAGCAAAACAAGCAAACATCTGAACATAAATAAATAGAAGTATCTCCATGTCTTCAAGATAGAAATAATTTAATTTTTAATTTTTAAAAAGCACTACCCATAAAGTGAATGGATGAGAAATAAGATTGTATTAAAATTAAGAAGGACTTTTATCAAAAAGAATTACAATAGGATGAAAAAATATATAAAAAGTGGTGAAGATTTTTGCAGTACTTAAAACCGAATAGAGATCAGCATGCCGAAGGAAAAAAAAAATTAGGGAACTGTTCCAAAATTGTGCCGAGTGCTTTCATTACAGTGTCTAGATGAGTCACTGATTAAATATGCAATGCCGTTAGCATTCAGAGAAGTCAGAACACTTCTGAATAGGTTAAAATATACATATTAAGCACCGAACTACAGATCTGGAAGACTTGCCACAGTTTTTGAAATATCTTTCATGCACAAGTAACTATTGTTGTGGGACGAGCTGGTTTTCAAGTGTATTGGTGTGTTTGGAGACATTTCAAAAAAGTTAGAGTCTTGGGTAATTGGAAAATTGGAATCTGATTACCAAGTATTCTCATCTAGATCATTCATTCTCTTGCTCTCTTGGTGGCAGCTACAAGCAATATTACTTCGGTGCACAGAAATCCCTTTATCCAATGAAATCTTGGACTCTGAAATAACTTGGGTAATACTTACCATTTAAAAATGCATTTATTAAATAACACCCACAATCAATATGTTCTCAGATTTATCTGATTATTTCTGACGTGTGCACCTTTCCTTTGACTTCTAAAATTTCTCAGTATCTACCCCCCTTTTTGTAGGTTGAACTATTTCTCTGACTTCTTTAGAAATATCCAAATTCCGATTTTTTTATAGTGGTCACATTCCACATTCTTAAACATCACCTGTAGATATTTGTCTAGTGCCCCTTGACAGCTTTGAATCACATTTTCCCTCATAATTATATTCATTTATTCTGCTTTCTAATTTATTGCTATTCTAATTTACTTTATAAATAAATGTTAAATAGTTCGGCTATCCTAGCCATTAAAATTAAGAATATATTTTATCAAAAAGATCCTCTCTTCTTCCCTCCCCTCACCTCTCCTCTTCTCCTAGGGTATCTCTTTGGATCCACTTTTGAATAGAAAATTGAGAAAGCCATGAAATGTACCTCATAAAGTTGATGGACGGAGTAAAGAAATACTATTAATCTGCCCACTGACCTGCACTGACTCCTGACCCCTCCCTCCCTTCACTGTTACATTCCAAGGGTGTAGGCCTCCCATGATGGTTCCAGAGTGTCTACACAACCCTTCAGTCCCACTGTGGGGACTGGCTTTCTAAGCTGGGAGGTGATGTCAACAGTTTCCCCCCTGACGACGGGCTCAGGCTAGCCAGGTTTGTACTTGCCAATTCACACAGCAGCCTCATAGGACAGGAGAGTGAGAAATTGCCTTTTTCTGTGTCGTGGGGTTCCCTCCTTGTTCTTTGGGCTTTTCTCTTGGTGCCCAGTGTTGACCAACAGGAGTTGGTCAAGCTAAATGCACAGTCAGGCAGGGCTTGCTATCATACCAGGCAAAAGTCCTGGTATGAGGAATGTACTGGAAACCAGTATCTCCTGCAAACAGCAGGCAGATAGCACGTCCAGATTAGCAAGATCAACTAGAATGGCTTACATGTAACGATTAGCAGTAAGTTAGGTAAGGTAGGGAATAGCGATAGTATACTTTGATTAGCAGGAAGTCTAGAGTCCCCCAAGCAGTAATCCCTGGTCATCCTACTCTAGAATGCACCAAATGACGACGAACCCAGGTATTGTGTCCCCAATAACATGTGCACGGTTCTAGACAGAGAATGCCCTTGCATGGGTATCACCTCCTCGGTGGATTCCCCCAGGCTCCTCACTGCTCCGCATTGACCTGAGTGATTTCCCCCTCTCCCTGCATCACTTCCAACACTGCAGCTCTGCGAGGCGGCACTGTGTTAGCAACTGCTTATGTCAGCTTTTCCATGAGTCCAGATTTATCCAGACTTCCTTCAGAGCTGCTTTGTGTTCATTGAGAAGCCCCACAAGCACAGTGCTATTTAGAGAGCTGGCAGGGCTAAGGACCTGCTATGTTCTGTCTAAATATTTAAAAAGGAATCCTTTAGTCTGAAGATAAAAATGAAACTTGACAATGAACTCCCACCTCCAGTGGTTACCCACTGTGACCCACTGCAAGTTGGGATCAGCTGTAAAGCAGAGAATTTCATATGAACTTAAATCATTTTCTCATACAGCAAATATTTGGGTTGCTAAAAAAGGGACTAAGATGTTTTCTCATTAAATTATACATTTTTCCTGAGTTAGAGACTGTAGGGATGAAAAGAATTAAACATTCTCATCAGAGATCAAGAGAAGTGATATGGTAGGATACCAGTGTTAGCTATGGGAAAAGTCACTGTGCAACTTGTAAGTGAATCAAATCAGCTATTGCAACCCCTTGAACTCACACAGTGGTTGGTCAATTACCTAAATGGGGTGGGGGGGCAAACATCTCCATCCCCTTTGCTCAGGCACTATTAACATATTTTATAATATACCTGTCACCCGCTATGTGAGTGATAACACCACTTCCAAATCTTGATTTTTATGGATGCTGTTAGGAAAGAGTCCAAACCAATTCTTCACAGGTAAAAAGCTAAATAAACACAAAATAAAAATCTTGCTCACATAAGCACCCTCAACAACTTCCTTTACAAAGTAGGTTTATATTCTAATTTGTTTTTTTTATAGTCTAACATTATAAACTTTTAAGTGGTGGCCAGTATTTCTGATCAATGCCCAAAGAAAAGGTACTTTATCATTCTGGAAGGAAATCAGAGCAGAATCTCTTGGAAGCCAGTTATTGTAAATATTAAAGTGGACCCCAGTACAGAATTATAATCTTGCACAGGAAAGCCACATATTTTTTTTTTTGACAGGATGTGAGTCCTCTAAATGAGGTCCCAGAAAGTGATAAGGCTTCTTGTGGCTTAGAAATTCCCATTTGCCTCTATGGTAGTGATGTTCTGGGAATGTTGCTGATGGTCAAGTCAAGTCTTGACTTAATTTGCTAAATGTTACTTTACCCAGAGGGATTTCTAATCTTTGAGGTGCAGGCTTTCCATGATGCACTACTCATGTACAGATTAGCACCAAAGGGTTTCTTCAACCCCCTGCCTCCTGCCTGAAGGTTCAAGGGGAAATATTTGAGACTATACTGGGCACCATCAAAGATCACTTACTGGGTATCTGTTGCTCACAAACAAAATGATGCTTCCTTTCTGTGAAACAGAGGTATTAACACTGTCATGAAATTCAGCAGATTAAGGGCATGTCAGTTATTTGAAATAGGACTGTTCTTTATTCTTCATTCTTCCATTTGGCCTTGTTATTTAGTAAAAGTAAAGAGAAATCTCTTAGGAAATAATCCAAGTTTTAGAAGTAACAGATAGCATTAAGAAGCATAGTATTTCTTCTGTTTTGTCAAAATGTTCCATACTGCAATAATTCACGGTCTATTTAGGAATCATTAAGCCTTTCAGTTATTGAAACAAATTACAAGTGCGGGCTCTTCACAAGCATCAGGGCTTAAATTGGGGAATTCTGCAAATGTTTTTACCTGTTTCATTTATTAGCATTTCAAACACATTAATTTCACAGCTATCTATGAATTATATAAAATGTTACTTCTTTTTAGACAGACATTGTAGAATGATTTTTTCCCTCTGCAGAAAGGAAGGATGATTAATGCTGTTACAAAGAAAGTTTATGAGAAACATAAAAACATTTCTCTGTGGGTGGGAAGTGTTTCTCCAACATTGAGTCAAATGTAGACACAATAAAACATTCATACCACATTATGCTTCTTGGATCTGAGCTTGTGATGGAACTTCAGAATAAAATAAAGCATGTTCCTCACAACTCTGCTGCCCCTTACTCTGCAGTAAAGTGGCATTAGGGGTGGAAGCAGCCTTATCCATGCTTTCTGAGTATTTGATGAAGAAATCAAACATGTAAAAGTTGTTCCCAGTAGCAGAAGATGGGATGTATGAATGGTCATTCTGTTGCTTCTTTATTGTAAAAGACACAGGAATGAGTGCACTAGAAAGGCTCTCAATAGTGAAAGCTTAACTGTAGACAGGAATATGGAAGTATAAAAGGTGCTGGACGGTTCTTTTTTTTTTAAGATTTATTTATTTGTGCATACGGAACTGGGGTACAGGCCAGAGGCTCAGGGGCGGCAAGAGGCTTCACCAGAGACAGAGTGGGGAGCAGAACAGGCAGATCGATGAAGTACACTGCTGAGGGGAGCAGCAGGCAGGTCAGGAGAGATCTGCCGCGCCATATGGTCACCTCCGGGGCAGGCAGGAATCGAACTCATGTGGAAGTGGCTTTACCTTCTTAGTGCTGTGCTTTAACCCACCGCGGAAGGGCCGGTGCTGGAAGATTCTTACAATTAATATAACTCAACCCTCCCATCTTCCGAATAAGAAAACAGAGTCCAAGCAAGGTGAGAGACTGGACTCTGTTTACCAGCAGGGTGAATGTGGAAGGAACTTTTGCATGGGGTTTACTTCTTCCCTTTTCAAGATAGTTCCTGCAACTAATGGCCAGATTTCAGATGCAGGAGCTACTGTCAATCACTTGCAGGAACATTTTCCTGTTGGCACAGTACTGGAGGCAGGCCCTAGCATAGTACAGCAAAGAGATGAAGGATTATGGATTGATCAAAGGCAGGAGCTGGTCAGTTGAATGACCTAAATCAGAGAGGTGTTTTAACAGGAATGGAAAGGAACAGATGGCATTTGTTGAAAGTATTGCACTCATTCTTAAAAGTTATAAGATTGTAATATCTAAAATATAGCAGAAACTATGAAAGATTAAAATCTCTAACAATCAACTTCTATGTGTATTCCTGACTATGAACCTCATGATAACCCTTTAAAGTGAATAGAAGAATCTCTGTGCTCCAGGCAAAAGACATTTCTTTAGGGTTCACGGTGACATCTGTCCCATGCTTATGTCCAAGATCACAGCAAAGTCTAACTCTGGTTGTAAACACAGGGATAACTTCCACATACAGGGGTAATTTGAGCCCCATCAGCCTTTTGTTGGAATCAGCATTTGGCTGGGGTGGCTCTCAGTGTGCTAGTTTTATTTATTAGTTTTATTTATTAAACTATAATTGATGGATGGTGTGTTCTGTATGCATGCACTGCATAGTTCTTTGTTGCTGCTACTTTTTGATTTGGGTTGTGTTGTTTGAGAAGACTCTTGAGTGACAATTATTGTTATGTAAGCTAATACTTCTGCATCACCTGTTCTCTGCCAGACATTAATAGTTTTTATGTGATATCTATGCTCTGAATTATATTCTACCATCTCATAACCCTTCGCCATAATTTATGTGTTTGATACAACTTAAGATTTACAAAGCGATTTCACATATGCTATCACACCGGTAACTCTATCGGTTTTCATTTACCATGTTAAAGCAGATGCTATATTAAGCATTAACTGAAAGGGGAGTGGGCAAGTGAGGATGTAAGCATGGAAGAAAACCAAACTTCTGCCAAAGAAAATGAATCAGGCAGAAAATTCACCAATAGACCTGCTTTTCTCTCCTTTGCTCTGTTTCAGGAGTACCAAATTGATATATTTTTTGCTCAGACGTGGACTGACAGCCGCCTTCGATTCAACAGCACAATGAAAATACTTACTTTAAACAGCAACATGGTGGGGTTGATATGGATTCCGGATACCATCTTCCGCAATTCTAAGACGGCAGAGGCCCACTGGATCACCACTCCCAATCAGCTCCTCAGAATATGGAATGATGGGAAAATCCTGTACACTTTACGGTAAGATGCCAGTGGCGCTTTCAGTCCTGACCATCTGATTTTGGGTTTAAAATTTAGATCATCATAGAGATTGGACCCTATTTTCACGGATAAGTTCTATTATTTCTTATGTTCGATATGTTGTAGCATTCTGAAACAGTTAATGTTAATTCCACGTCTATACAGGTAGTGGTATACACATGATCTACGTGAATATAAACTCATTCTTTTATCAGAATTCTTTTCCGCTGAAAGCTGACTGTGAATTTATCTTTCATGTGATTGACCTACAAGTCCCATCAGCTATGAGACCATGTTAAAAGCGCCGTGAGGTGTCCCAGTGCATCCTCACTGGATATGGCAGCTACCTTAGCATGAGCCCTCCGGGGACTGGAAAGTCCTCCGTGAGCCTCAGCAAGAGCATTGCACTTTAGAAAACTGACTCATCCAAAGTCACCACTGGGAACTAGTGTTACTAGGGTTTGAACCCGCGTCTCTCTCAAAATTCTCTCCACTCAAGTGGTCTGAGTCTAGTGGAACACAGAGCTGCATTGCAACCCCCCCTCACCTAAGCCAGCTGTTCTGCTTTTTCAGCTTAGGCTCGGGTCAGCACGGGACCCCTCCTCTCAGGAGGGAGCTCAGGGCACCCCCACCATGTGCTAAGAGCTGCTGTCATAGCCTTTGCAGCTTTGTGGCTCCTGACCCTGCCCTGATGCTGATTCTCTGCCTCCTGCTCCTTCTGCCTCGGCACTGCTCCCTCACTTCACACTCTCCATCTTCCCACTGTCAGTCAGAGCTTGTCTGTTCCCACAGATTTAAAAGACATACTCATGCTGAGAATTCCCATCTGCCAATTTGTGCCCAGGACATCCAGCTTCCTGGACCTACCTGTCTGTGTGCTCTCTTCCTGAAGGTCTTAGAGCACTGCAGGCCCAGCACGCCTGGATCTGGGAAAGTGACTTCTCTAAATCCTCTCTGCCATGCCCCTGCATCCTCCACTTAGTGGAAGCCCCCACTGGCCCTGGGTCTACCCCCCTCCTTCGCTCTTAAGTCCAGAACCACGAGTTCCTAACTGCAGGTGATTTCAGACAGTGAGGGGAAATCTGTGACTTGTATTGGTAAACAAGTAGCTATAGCAGATAAAGGCACAGATTAAAATAAAAATAAGCTGAAGATTATTTTCAAGTTTCAGGGAAATGATCACTGAAGGAGCAACAACAGAAAACACTACAGCAGATAACCCTGCAGGTGACTTACATTTAGAGAGCCAGTTTCTTGACGTGTTGCCTCAACAGCCTTAAAGGGCTATGAAGATAAAGTGAGGTAAAAGTGAGCCTAGCAAGCCGGACTCTACACGGTCTGTGCCGGGACCCTTTCAGGAACCTCCAAGGGCTGTCTTCTCTGGAAGAAGGCAGCACACACCTTGCCTATCTCCAACACCTGCTTAGTAAACCAGAGTTATCCAAATAGGGAATTTCCTACATGCGTATTAATTTGGAATTATACCTGTTTAAACGAACACGCCAGTTTCAAAATGAAGGCAAGGTTTACTTTCAACAGATCGAAAACAAGGATGGATAGAACTGCAATTGTTTTTATTTGTCTCTTCTCTAACTTGGCTTGAGATTTCATGAGCTGAAATTGTCTCTGCTACCAATAGTTCCAGCAGAACAAAATAGCAACACTGAAGCAACGGAATAGTAGCATGAGTGGACAGTACTGCTACCAGGAGTGAGAGCAGGTGCTGTCCCCTCCTGCCGGCCCACGGGGGTAAGGGACAGTCCTTTCGCTCTGCGTGGGAACATTACACGGCTGTTACTGAGTGAGCCCAGGGTGACATGTGGATCTCCCGCAGGCTCACCATCAATGCAGAGTGCCAGCTACAGCTGCACAACTTCCCCATGGACGAGCACTCCTGCCCGCTGATCTTCTCCAGCTGTGAGTATCCCTGGGGCACCCTGGAGCCAAGGGCATTTGGTCTCTGCTAATTTCTCGCCAGTGGTCACAGAGCCTCTACCACACAACCAGGGAAGTACATAGTTTCTTGAGATTGGGCACTGGGTATTTTCACTCTAGGCTTGATCGCATAGGACTCAAATTACAAAATAGATAGTTCTGATTAGGTTGTGAGCAACTTGGAAATTTTCTAATATGGAAGGATTCAGGAATTGGTGAATATTTGACTTGTCAGTAATGCTTAGGCTCGTGAGCTGTGCATATTTTTGGGGGTGTCCAAAATTCCTTATTTTAGGTTTAATGTCATCTTCAAGCAAAGTAACTTGTCTTCTAAATAGAAAATTTTTATTTAAAATGTTTTTTTTTTCTTGTGTCTTTTAGCTTAAGTAAGATAATTTTTATAGTAGTCTATCTTCTGGGATTTTGCTTTTGACTGATATTGTATTTTAGAAATCACTGTTTAAATTAAAAATTAAAGACAACTCATGCTACATTTAAGGATATACATATGTATGTGTATATACATATCAAATTTATTTGCACATTTATAGAACACAGTTTTTTAGTGAGCTAAATATGGAAATTTAAGTGTAGAATTTATGATAAGCCATTTCAAGCATATTGATCACGGGTACTTAAGTATGACTCATAAAAATTCTATTAACTTTATTGGCTTTCGGTATAATTGCCTATGGGTCATGACAACCAAATGATGGAATCTCAGGCAAAAGGTTTTGCGACTTTCCTTACCAGGCATTGTAGTGAGAAGACAAATATGAAGTAATGGACAGGCACACTTTATAATTCAGAGGAAAAAAAGCTGGAAAGCAAAAATTTGCTGATTTTCAAGATGAAGGATATATGTTCTTAGGTGGAGACTAATTAGTTGACTCCAAATTAATACATCGCTAAACACTTTAAATTTTCAACATCTGTATGGCCGATGTCTAGGAATGTCTACTAAACTTGCCTGTAGATTCCTTTGAGCCTGATGTTCTCTAATTATTTTAAAAGTCATGTAACATTCAAGTTGTCTAGTTTTTGTGAATCAGCTTAAGCAATGATGTGTCTGCTTTTCCCTCGTGACTTGTCCACTCTCCTCCCCATTTGCCTTCTCTGTGACCCCCCTAGGCTATGTTTTCTCAAACAGGGGTCCGAAATTCTGTTAGCTTTTCTATGGAGTTTATTATTTCAGTGGTTATTCTCACTATTAGACATTATAGTTCATTTCTTTTGATATGCACAATTTTGATAGTCTCTAACTTCTTCACCACATTTCAAAGCAATTTATTTATTTATATTTCCTGAGCACTCCAGTATGTGGGAGCAATTTGCAGAATTTGCTGATTAATTTTACTCTCTCTCCTGGTAACATTTCATTTTTCTGTTTAGTAACTTGGTATTTGATTTCATGTTTCCTGGAAAATTTTCTGTGGGATTTCAGTGAGGCTTCATTGGAGCAGGGTTTGGTCTGCCTCTACCTGGTGTTGCTGTTGCTTTAAATCAAAGTCAAGACCTGGGTTCCTGGACCACACAGATGATGTGAATTCTAATCATGTCCTTGATCTCAGACTGTGGTTTTAAATTCTTAAGAAATTTGAGAATTTTTTTTTTTTTGGACAGGGGGAGAAGAGGTCTTCTCTGTTTTTCCTGTAGTCTAAACTACACAGAAAATCCCCTTATTAGAGAGTTTCTCCTGAGTTCACCAACTGAACTTTAACCCCTTCTCTATGGCAGCAACTCAAGTGTCCATCAACAAGCAGATATATAAGCAAAGTGTGGTATATAGATACAATTGGGATATTATTTAGATTAAAAAAGGAAGGACATTCTGATGTGCTACAACATAGATGAAAGTTGAGGGCATAACACTAAATGAAATACGTCTCTCATACACACACACACACACACACACTATGTCTTTTACTTTCTTGAAGTATTTACATTTGGAAAAGAAAATAGAAGCAGAAAGATATTTGAAGTTGGCAAAGTCTGGGGGGAACGAGAATGGGGAGTGACAGCTTAATGGGTATAGAAGTTTACTTTTGCAAGATGAAAAGTATCCTGGAGATGGATGGCAGTGATAGCTGTTCAACAGTCTGAATTTAATTAGTATCACCAAGTTTTACATTAAAAATTATTAAGATAGTATATTTTATGTTTTGTGTATATTGCTATAATCAAAATTAGAAAAAGTATGGTAACTAAAATTAAACATTCACAAGAGAAATTCAATAGCAGATTTGAGCATGAAGAAGAAAGAATCAACAGACTTACTATAGACCAGAGCTCATTACAGAACCCCAAGAACAACAGATAAAGGGATGAAGAAAAATGAGGACAGCACTACAAACTGGTGGGACAGCCTGAAACTCGCCAGCATGTCCATAAGGGAAATATCAGAAAGAAAGCTGAAAGACAGAGAGGGAAGAAAAATATATAGTGACCAGAAGGTACCAAATTACACAGTGCGTATCCACACATCCTGGAAACTGAATGAGCCTCAAGTAGGATAAACTCAGAGAAGTTTTCAACTCTTGAGCATCTCAGCAAGGCCTATACTTGGATATAGTCAAGCTGTCTAAAGACAAAGCAGCCAGGGAGAAACAAATCATTATATTTAAGTGGTCCTTAAGATTAACACTTGATTTCCCATGAAAAGCCATGGAGGCCAGAAAGTGGTGGAATGGCATATTTAAAGACTGAAAGAAAACAAGTGTTATAAAATAATTCCATGTGCAGCTCATCTACTCTTCAAATATGGGAGAGGAAAACATTTCCAGATAAACTAAAACAGAAACTCATTACTGCCAGAGAACCTCTTCTATGAGAAATACTATAGGAAATCCTTCAGGCTGAAATGAAAGGACTTGAGGGACTAAGACTGACATTATAAAAGAACAAAGTTTATTTAAATATGTTCCACTGAAATTGATGGTATTAACTCATACTGGATTGTTATGTTATTGTAATACTCAAGAGAGCCACTAAGAACATCATTAAAAATATATAGTAAAAGAAACAAGAGATGCTTAAAATTGTACACTAGAAAATACCTGCTTAACATCAGTAGTGGATGGCTAAGAGAGCAAAAAATATGGCATAAGATATTTAGGAAACAAATGGTAAATGTACATAACCCCTGTCTCCTCAGCAATTACAATGAATTTAATCATATGCCAGTCAAAAGTCAATGATTGACAGACTATAAAAGATCAGGATCATCGGTGCTGTATATAAGGCTGAATTTTAATTAGTAGATACAAAAATACTTAAATTAAAAGGATAAAATGAACTATATCATGTGACTAATAAACAGAAAATAATTGAAATGGCTATATCAGACAAACATACTTCAAAATTGTTACTAGAGACAAAAAGGACATTTATAATGATAAAATGAGTGAATATATGAAGAAATGCAATTATAAATATGCATGTACCTAATACAAGAGAGTTAAAATACTTAAAGCAAACTTAACTGACATGAAGGGGAAAACTAGGTAACTCAGCCAAACTAGCTGGGTATTTTCATATCCTACTTTCAAAAATGTATTAAGGGCCCTCCTTGGTGGCTCAGTGGGTTTAAAGCACAGCACTAAGAAGCTAAAACCACTTCAGCATGAGTTTGATTCCCACCCTGGAGGTGACCACATGGTGTGGCAGACTTCTCCTGACCCGCCCACTGCTACCCTCAGCAGTGTACTTTGTCGATCTGCCTGTTCTGCTCCCCACTCTGTCTCTGGTGAATCCTCTCACCACTCCTGCACTTCTAGCCTGTACCACAGTTCTGTATGCATAAATAAATAAATCTTTTAAAAATGCATTAAAAAACTAAGCATGTCAACAAGGAAATGGAAACCTTGAAATATTCTTTAAAAAATTAAATCTAACTCGACACCTGAAGAACACTTCATGAGCAATGCAGAATACACATCCTTCTCACATGTACATAAGATACTCTGAAATACAAGTCACCGTTAGGCCTTGAAATAGATAAATAAATCTAATGGAGTTAAAATAAGATTGCTGCTGGATATAAAGTCAGTATACAAATATAATTTGTATTTCTACACAAAAGAGATGAAAAAATCTACAGTGCTATTTACAATCAAAAAGAATCATAGTTAGAATGAAGTTAACAAAAGAAGATTGTGTACTGAAAACTCCAAAAAATGTTGAAAGAAATTCTAAATAGAAAGGGTATCTGTGTTCATAAACTAAAGAAAACACAAATCATATTTCTGATAAATATCTAATATTCAGAATATACAAACATTTTTTATCAATCAACAGTCAAAAGACAAAACCCAACATAAAAAATAAATGAGACAGTTCTACAGCAAGATATTCAAATGTTCAAGAAGCACATGAAAAATGCTCAACATAACTTCAGGATAAGTAAAGGCAAATCAAAAAATCACAGCTAGAGGCCATCTCACACACACTAGGTTGGCATAATAACACTAGGTCCGGTAGGGTAACAACAGCTTTTCATCCAGCATCCAGCCTCTTGAGAAATGGCATCTGGGACCTAACGTGAATTGTGTCCACTTTATTCAGTTTCATGAGACGTTTCGGTAGAGAACTGAGGATACACTAACCTGTTGTTGTGCCAGGAATTTGCTTATCTACCCAAGAATAGTTACTTCACCTGTAACACAATGGCCACCACGCAGACCCTTCTAATTTCTGTGAGTTCCTAACTGTGAGTTCCTCTGCTTCCTTTTGATGTTGAGATCTGATACCTCATTCCACATCTCTTTTAATATCTCAAACCTTTGTCATATCATATTACAAGGATATTGCTTTCCTGACTTATGACTTACTTATAAATTGCTTTTATAAAGACAAATCAAGAGATACTTAGGGTCCCAGTCCTGATCATCCTTTAATAATGTTTACCCCAGTCTGCTGTGGATAACAGAAAGTTCTGTCTCTATGTTTTGTTTTTTTTTCTTATCTAGTGCTCATAGTAACTCCCAGACACCTTTATCCTATGTAAATGTTGAGATTTACTATTAGCCTTTCTTAGTCCTGAACCATCTTCTCCTATATCATGGAGCTGGAATTGTGCTTTGTCTGGTAACAGTTATGTTCTAGATTCCTCTTTCCCCAAATCCTGCTGTTATTTCCTTCTCAGTTTTTATATATACTCTGCAAGCTTTACTTTCATAGTTCTAGATTTGAAATCCATCCATGAGATGGTCTTGATTAACTTAAAAAATCCTTCAAAAGCTTTACAAATGTACATATATTTGTGCATGGATGATCTAAGTCTCATGTATGAAGAAATGTCTTATGATTATTCAAGTTATTCGGAATCACCCAAATGCCTTTGTTAAAGCACTTCCTGTGCATTTGCTGTTGGGGATACTTGTTGAAAGAGTGGAGAAAAGTAATGGAACAATATCTAAATGTATGGTATTCTCTGTGAGTACTGCAAAAAGTGACATTTATCATTTGAATGATGATGAGATAGGTGAATGGCTACTAGAGATAAGACATAGCGGTCACTAAAAATTCAGTACCAAAATAAGGAATTAGAGGAGCATTAAAACTAAGATTTACTAGTCACATTGTTTCCCCTATCCTTGGGTGAAAGTGTGTCCCTAATTCACAGACACTGGGCTCCCCACTGGGTTCACTGGGGGTAGTAGGGTCAGCGGACGGCTACCCTCCATGAAGTCCAGGGGGAGGACAAGCCCCGCCTGCCCTGGGAAACATGAGCACCTGCCAGCCCACATGCTGATCTGGACATGCTTGCTTGGGGTTCGACTTGGATACGGATTGAGTGTGTTCATGTACTCAATCTTGAGATTGAGAGGGGATCTTGAGAGGGATGTTGACTTGGATAAAAGATCCAAAGGCTTTCTAGGCGCCTCATTTCTCAAGTAGGAGCTCAAAGTCGGGGAGCGGGAGCTCCCCCTGTTTTTTGTGGTCAGCTGAGTCCTAACCCCTCAAGACAGGAGAGTGGGCTGAATGGATGGGATGGGAAGTCTGTACTTGACTTCAGCACATCTAGGCTCCACCAAGTTCTGATTGGTCAGGAGGAAGTAGAAACAAAGAAAGAGGTTTATTTTTAGGACTCACTAATGCCTCCTTTCTTCCTGTGTGCAGCATGCAAAGTGCAGCAAAGTATATTCCTTCCTAAATCTTTGCTGATGTGACCTGGGTTGGGAACCAACTACTTTCAGCTCATCCAAATGCTTTGGAACTGGTGTGTCTTAAAATACACTGAGTCACAATCCCTGTCCCTGTCCGTAGCCCAGGTGCGTTGATGAGGCAGGCCTTCTGCCAGGAGAAGTGTCCTGGCACTTGGGGGCTGCTCCCTATGCCTCTGCTTTGGCAGGAAAGGAGCCACACATCTTCTTGAAACCCCTTTTCCTCTGCCAGAGGAGTAATCACAAAATAGCAGACGCCGGCAGAGGCCTGTGTCCTCTGCAGCAAACGCTCAGATGTGAGATTTTCCAAAGACAGTCTGTCTTCCAGGGCAGGTGTGATGGTTTATTTTATGTGTCATTTTGACTTGAGTAAGGGCTGCCCAGATGCCTAAAACATGATTTCTGGGTGTATCTACAAGGGTATCTCCAGAAAAGACTACCATTTGAGTCTGTAGGCTGAGTCAAGATCACTGTTACCAGTAGGGTGGGCGTTATCTAAGCTCTTGAGGAGCCAGAATGAACAAAGAGGCAGAGGAAGGAGTAATTTGCACTCTACCTGGGCTGGGACATCCATGCTCCCCTACCCCTGGACGTCAGCTCTCAGATATTTGAACTTGAACTGAGTTACACTTCTGGATCTCCTGGGTCTCCAGCTTACAGATGAGACTCAGACTCTGTAAATGCACTTGCCAAAACCCATAATAAATTCCCTCTTATCTATAGCGTTGTCTAGATCTCTGTCGACATTACACCTATGCCTAACCTATTGGCTCTGTTTCTTTGAAGACCACTGACTAATATAAGCAGGAAAGTTCCCAGCCTACCATGTGTGGACTCCAAGGTCTCATATGCGCCATCATCCAATCAGATCCATCTACTTTGATGCAGTCTGAGAGAATTTTTTGGCTTTTTGGTTATTTGCTATGGAGTTGTGTGAGTTCTGTACATATTTTGCATATTAACCTCATATCAGAGAGATGATTTGCAGATATTTTCTCCTTTTTGTCAGGCTGACTTTTCATTGTGTTGATTGTTTACTTTGCTATGCAGAAACGTCATAGTTTGATGTAGTCACAGTGCAGGCAGGTGTCCTGACACAGGGGACTCCTGGAGGTTCTCTGCCCTTGTTTCAAATGTCCAGCCCCGGGTGGAGGGAGGGAGGCTGGTGTAGTGACAAGAGAGTCAGTAGTGCCAGAGGAGGTGATCTCAACACCTCGCGGTCATGGTGAGCAGACCCGGGCTCTTGTTGTCTTGGGCTGTGCAGTGAGGAGACCAACAGCTTTTCAAAGCTGGGTTACGTGGAGCACAGTGAGATTTGAGTCTCAGTGCAGGGTCTAGAGATACTGCCTGCACATCCTGAATACAGAGCATTTGGAAATGAGCCAAGTGTCAGAAAGGTCTGCAGAAAAATAGCAGCTCTCAGCCCCGCCCCCACATCTCATGGTGTAGATGCTTGCATAGTTTAACCTCCTCGAGCCTTATTTTCTCCTCTATGAAATGAGATAATGATCCCCATGATATCCATCTGTGAATTAAATGACAGGATGCATTTGAGCTGGGAGTTGCCTGCCCCGGACTCCCGAGTGGTTCGGCAGGAGTAATTTCATCATCATTACTGTGAATAACCCTGCAACCTCAGATAGTGTTGGGAGGGAGTTCCCACCGTGAGGGCCCAGGACCTGGAAGCTAAGCTGCCTGCACTGGAATCCAAACTGCCTGCTCATTCCTTATAGAACATCAGAGAACCTTCCTCACCTCTCTACACCTCCCTCTCTCATCTGCAAGGTAACAGTGGCAGCAAGTTACATGGATGGCAGGGACTGGAGGCATGTCCCTTCTAGATTTATCCAAGGATGTGCATAGATGGTAGGGAAGTGGTGGTAGCAGCTTGAGGGAAATTTGCACAGTTTCTTTTTTGTTGTGCTGTTCCCCCAAGGATATCCCTCTGTAACAGACACAATCTGCATGGGACAGGACTTCTAGGGAAGAGAAAATAGCTAAACTTTCACTGGTCACTAGCCTGTCATCCTGGACTTAGCTTCACTAATTATAAGACTCTACCCAGCAGTGAACACACTTCTGTGCAAGGGTTACATGGACACAGCAGGCTCTGGCTGTGTTAAAGACGAAACCAGGGGTGTGATGGACAGTCTTCTTTCCCCGGGTCTTGCTTGACTTGGCCTTGACAATGCAGTGCACTTTAAAAATATAGAGAAGTCAACGTTTCAAACACAAAGAAATGTTTGTTTCCAGCAGAGGCTGGGAAGCCCAGTAGTGCTGATGCTAATCCAGACCTCCCTATGCTGGTGGGGGTCTGCAATCACCCCCATGATTTATAGAGCGAGCTTACTGAACTGCTCCCCCGTGGGGAAAGCATCGCATGCCAAGACCTCCACCACCACCCCTACCGGTGACCACCCTTCATCTGCTCCAAGACTGCAGCTGATGTGAACTACAGCTACTGCTGCTCAAGTTCACAGCTACAGCACAAACAGATGTGAAGGAACTGCCGAGAGTCCTTGGTGTCACTGAAATTCTTGATCCATTAAAGGTAAATTCTGCAAAAATAACAAGGTCAGAAACCCTTCATGTTTCTTACATCTCGCAAAAAGCAAAAATTGAACTCAGTGGAGACAGAACCAAAGCTTCAGCAACAGCAACTGCGAATCTAATCAGAAGGTCATCACCTCTTTGGTTTACAGTGGACAGACGGCCTCTGTCTCAGCCAGTATAATCCCATGAGTGCTGTTGTACTCTTGAGCCAGACAAACAAACACTGAGGAATAAAGGAAACTGCACAGTGAAAACTGCGAGGCTCTGAAGACAAGGCCCCTTCCCTCATCTTTCTTAGTTCTGTTAAACACTTTAGTTCAGTATTATCTTCTTGAAAACTAGTTTTTAGGGACTGAACTCAGGCATTTCTGCTCTAGGGAGCCTTTTGGAGGGAAAGAAGGGCAGAGAGACTGCAACTCTTCCCTGAGAAAAGGAGAAAAGTAGAAAGACTTCAGATGCCAAGCTCCTAACTGATTATCCAGGCTAACAACTCTATTGGTTATTGATTATCCAGTTCAGGATTTTTGTTTTGTTCCAGTTTTATATGTGTCTTTCCTAAAGGATTTTAATGTGAGTGATGGAGAGTGTAGAGGAGGGACTCATTTACTAATCAATTTTATTTTTTTTATAAAAAACAATCTTTTTTTTTTTTTTTATTAAAAAGTTTATTTTTACATCATTTTTCACATTTTTTTTTTCATCTCAATTGTAATCCCCACGGGTTTCCCATCTAAAAACAAACAGAAAGATCACTAATTGGGAAAACATTTTCTCACACAAAAGTAGCGATAAAGGACTGATCACAAAAATATATGGAGAACTGATGAAACTCAACAAAATTGAAGTAAACAACCCCATCAAAAAATGGGCAGTAGAGCTAAAAAGACACTTCTCCAAAGAGGAAATGCAGATGGCCAACAGGCATATGAAAAAATGTTCAACATCACTCGTAATAAGGGAGATGCAAATTAAAAAAACAATCTTTTAAAACGTTTGCCCCACCTACAATCTTGACAGTATTATTTGGGGGGTGGGGTAAGGTACAAATAACAATTTCTTGGGTGTTTTGTTTGCATTTGTCATTTTATCTCATGCATGAATTTACTGAACTAAAGTTTAAAAATTAAAAAAAGAACTGTGATAGTGCCCTGCTGGGCCAGCCCTCCCTCCTCAAGCCTGTGCTTGGGTGGGGGTGGGGATTGGGGGCTCAGTGTGAAGCTCGGAGTTCAGGGCTAGAATCTGGGAGTCTCCCGTTTCCTTCTCTCACTGCATTACACTTGCCCCAACACTGTCCTGTTACACTTAGGACCATCCGCTCATTTGACCCTTCCCATCACCATGGCCGTTTCCTCCACACCTTTAACAGCAGCTTGGAGAGGTGAGTGAGGTGAGGTCATCTTCCCACTTTGCCTGAGTGGCGAGGGTCACTGCACTTTGGACCCAGTAGAATAACTGCTGAGTCTATGTGCCTAATGATTAGTATCACGACTATTTGTTTTGTTGGCAAGAGGACATTTGGAGCAAAAAGATATCGGACCTCAAAATACGAGATGTATTTTGCGGTGCTGTGACTCTGCCTCAGGAAACTATTCTTGATAAAAATTAAAAAAGAAAAGAAAAGAAAAGAAATACGCTCTGCTCTTTATCCTTGACATCTCTGTCAGCTGGAGCTGTACTGGAGCTGAGAAATTATTAAGGAAATACCACACTGGTACAGCAATGTCGTGGTGTCTGAGAACGTTGGCTGATTTTAAGTTTTCGAAGGCAGTGCTCCCTTCTCCCAAGGTAATTAATTTGGAAGAGAAGTAAATGCCAGTTGATAAATCTCAGTGTCAGTGTGCTTGGGTCCTGTCACGGCAGATTTACAGCAGTCCCAGAGCCACAGCTGCTTCCTCTTCCGGGCTGATGCCCCACCCAGCACCAGGCCATGGGAGGCCAGTGACACTCCCTCTGCTGTGTGTCCTGTCAACGTGCAGGGAAACGCGTTCTCACCCTCATCCCCACCGGCCCCCTCCCTTTTGCATTTGAGAAAACTAAGGCTCAGAAAAAGTCTTAGAGAAAGAAGGAAAAGTAGTAGACCAGGGCATGGTATCCCGGGGGCAGCAATGTGAACTCATCTCCCGAAGTGCATAGTTTTCCTTACAACATTAGCCTTTATCTGGGCTGTTATTAGCTAAGGAGAACCGATATCAAGGCAAATGACCCCTTGCAGGCATTCTACAAATGTCTTCTCTGTCCTCTTCATCTATGCCTCCTTGATAGATGATGGAAAACATAGATTTGCAGGCAAAATAAGAGAGATCTACTGCTTGTCTCCCCTTAAGCCTTCAAGAGAGAAAGTGAAATAGAAAGTGCAAGTTCTCAGGAGGTTCCTAAGGAAAGGGTTCATCCTTCAGGTGAGAACCTGATATGTTCTTCACCAAAGAAGTGTGAACGTCATTCATAAACATCTTATTAAATGACACTGGGAATTCTTGGTGTTTCTTTTCCATGTACTTTGCCTTTGCTCCAATGAGTGAAACAAAGGGTTGAGGTAGAAGGACCCTGCCTCCTGCATCCTGATCTAGAAGGTTCTACCTGAACTAGGTGAGTCCTGAGCACCAAGTAGCACATCTGGCTGGGCTCTTGGGCAGCTTCACATTGTCCCCCTCTCTGCTCAGGGGTGGAAGCATATCTCAGCCATGGTGGGGCAGGGAGGACAGCTCCTAGATTTCTTGAGTAATAACCATGGTTGCGTGCTTAGCAAGCACCAGTAACTTAGAGTCAACTATGAATACAGGATTTCTACCAAATTTATTCTGAGACCCTGTTTGTCTGTGATCACACTTCTCTTGTCTCTTTCCCATGACCTGGTATTGCTTGGTGCCACTGGCTTACCTGATCATTTGTGGGTAGAAAAGAAAAAAGAGGGGGACGTGCAGACTGAGAGTTCAGCATTCCCATCATGTAGTAGAAATTCCAGCATTTCATTCCGCTTGTCAAGTGATTACCTGTTTAATCCCTGTAAGAAGGTCACAGAGCACAGAAGACTGTGTAGGCTTTGGTGACGAGCGGAAACCGTGACTAAGGGTTGCTTTATAGTGGCTGTCACAGCATCAAACGACGAAAAAAGAAATCTGTAAACCAAATAACTTGCCCTCGCTGGGCCAATGAAGCCATAACGTAATTGGGAAGAAAGTCTATCAGTAGATTCTGATTATAAATTGCTCTTTCTATACATTTGTATTTTCCAGAAAAGTTTGGCATTGTTGATTTATAGAGGTTAGGGAGCACATCTACTGTGGGCTCAGAAACGCCTTTTCAAGGTAGGTGCTTAATAGTTATTTGCTCTGTAGAGATGGCTACCTCATGTGAGCTGTTCAAGATGCGTTGGTACCTCGTGAGAAATGCTGCTTGAGAAGCAGGTCATCGGCGCATTCGTGTGAGAATGCACACTGGTTAGGAATGCTGTCCATCAGTGCACCCTGAAGTTGCATGGGATTTCTCTGTACCTCTGCCTCAGTTTTTCTGAAAACTGACTGAAAAATATAGTCTATTAACAACAACAAGACAACGGAGGGATGGGGAGAGGACCCAAGGGAGAAACCTGCAGAAAGCAGAACATCTTCCCAAGGCTTCCCCTGTGCCTCGCTGGCTTAGGACTAGAGGCTGCTCAGCAGAGCACGGGGAGTCCTTTGCACTGAACTGGGTCACAGCTGGTTTAGGGCTGGCAGGGAAGCAGGGAACACCTATCCAGAGGCTGAGTGGTAAAAATGGTGTCTGGGATTTTGAAACAGGAAATGAACCTCTGGATTCCAGGGACCAAGCTCAGTGGACAGGGCTACAGGGGGTGGGGGGAGGGTTAGGGCCGGAGGAGCTGCCATGGGGGTGTGTGAGGTGCCTGGTGTCTGTGTTGCAGGTTTCTTGATAGGAAGTGGAGAGCAGGGTGGGGAAAGGGAAGAAAGGGGTAAAAAACAAAAGGCAGGAAGAAGAGGCAGTAGGCAAGGCAGGAGGGATGGGAAGAGATGAGATGGGGAGGGGGGGAGGAAAGGAGGGAGAAAAAGTGGAAGGAATTGTTTTTGACGTGGTCCTACCAGATCCTTCTCCCCAGAGAGCAGACCTCCACCTTGACAATTTCACTATGTCTCTCCAAACTCTGTCATCTGTCTTGCAAACTTAGTTTTGTGATAACACTGATTTCCAGTTAGTTCTACCTTTCCTCATTTTTAGGATGGATGTGACGACCTCCCTGATGTTTGGGTTGAACCCAGAAATCTCCTCCTCTGCTCTTTCAGTTACAGCTAATGATTCAGAGTCAGAAATTTTCAAAAATATTACATAAATGTCACACACTATTCATTGTTGGAACCAGTGAGAATCTCAGCATTGCTGCCATGAAGCCCTCAAAGGCCTTTTTTTGGTCTTTACCTTCAAAGATCTATCTGTAGGATGCAAGAGAGTCTTAGCCAGCTGACAGGTGAAAGCAGTATTTATATTTATAGAGCACTTACTATGTGTGAGGTATTGTTTTAACTGCTCTATTCACACATTAATAATTCATTTAGTCCTTGATGTGATATGTGTGATATTTTTCTCTTTACATGTCAGATATAGGCAATGAGGCCCAAGGTACTTAAGTAACTCACATGCCTCAAGATTCTAAGACAAGCTCCAGACTCCATGCTCTTGATCCTCAACACTTTGCCCCTCTCTGCCTGCTAAGTGGAGATAATGATCAATATGAAATAATGCAGGCCGCCGTGAGGGAAGTAAAATTGCCTCTGTCATTTTAAGAGTGAGGAGATTACTCCTATTAGGGAAAATTAAGGGAGAGTTGGCATTTTAAGTTCCAGAAGTTGGGCCTTAATGGACAGTTATGATGGCAGGAATTTTGGAAAAAAAGAAGATGATGGATAGTTCCAGAGACTTATAACAATGTGAGCTCAAACAAGAGACTCGAGCTCAGAACGGGATGGGAGCAGGGACTTGTCAGCTATTTCCTGCCAGTGAGATAGTGAGAGCTGTGTAGTTATAAGGAGGCTTGCCTGAATGATGAGAATAATCAGTGTGTCACAGAACACAGGGAGAGCTCTCGGGAGAGGGAACAGGACAGAGAGGCCAGTCAAATAGTTTCTCAACAGTTTTTGCAGAATGGAAGTAATTGACAGGCCCTAGTGAGCCCCACATGTGAAGTAAGGCAGAGAATGCAATCAGAAAGGACCCAATTTGTGTGAATGGGGGAGAATAGAGGCCAAAAACCAAGTCATATCTATGAAATAGCATTTGAAAGGAGACGGGAGCCCTTTGAGGGGACCCCTTCAATACTCCCGCACTCGGGGTAGTTAGAATTGAACAGACATGAAAGCTCAAACATCCCCAAAGCCAGAGAACAAAAGGAATTGGTGTTTACCATCACTCTTTCAGAAGAGGGATTATGTCATTTCTCCAGAAAAGACCCACTTTTACAAGTTGATACTCCAAAGGGAAATTATTTAACTCAAATGCAGGGAACATCAAGAGTGACCAAGAATGTCGCCCTCAGCTTGCGCCCCTGACAGGACATGCCCAAGAGATGGGTGGCTTCTTTAAAGCTTCCTGCTGAGGCCGGTGCTGACCCCACTTCTGCCTTTCTTCCTTTGCAAACCTTCCTATGGGTATTTCTTTACTGTTTGGCTAGACTAACAGAATCTTGCAGATTTTCATGTCTTGAGAAAGTTTCCTGTAGCTCGCAGTTTATCGGGTTATTACAGAGGAGAATGGAAAGACCTAATTTAAAATCTGTGTTTTGGGTAAAAATGCATTTCAGGGAAATGGTTGACCTGGACTCTCAGAAACATAGTTTTCAGGATCCCCATAGGGTTGCAGGCCATGTTTATGCTTTTGTTCATAATTGACTCCATCCTCCCCGTCCTAGATTTTTATTTTTACTTTAGTGATAGTACAAAAAAAAAGCACTTTCCATCGGTGTTTATTTTTGGCCATTTAAATCATAAGGTAAAGGTCAGTGTGTTTTGGGCAGCAACACCCCCACCCCCTCCTTTGTACACACAGTATACTCTTCTTGGAGAAATCACATTTTGTCACACATTTCTTCTCTCCTAAGCTCTTTCTTGGCTATCATTTTAGCCTCTAAGATTTCTCTGCATATATATCAGAGATATTTAGGAGTTTCAAGTTGGAGGTGTCTTACAGATCATCCTGTCTGAGCGTTTCACTGGATGCCTGTGAAAACAAGGTCCAGAGAGCTGGCTTGTGCTTCCCATAGGAGCTCAGCTGACCTGGGGTGGGAACTTCTTGCCCATGGCTCTTTACATTGGGAGGAATTATGGGAACGTCCAGAATCATTCAACAACCTGCAGCTGTGGACTTTGAAAATGGATACACTATCAATAAGTAGAAAAGCTCACTAGAGGTTGATGCTAAAATACTCAGGGCATGATCCTACCTTCAAGAGTTTGCAAGATAGCTGGTGGGAGGGCAGATATGATCAAATAAGAGAGAATTGATTATAGAATAAATTTAGAAAGCTGTTTGTTCCCTGTGTTCAAGAAAGCCAGGTGGAATCTGGGTCGGTACCATCAGTGCCAGACCAGGAGTACAGATGGGCCTCACAGAGGGAGGAGAACTTCTGAGGAAGGTTCCAGAAGCCCTGTTAGAAGAAGAAAAAGACACCTGGTCTCCTGAGTGTGGCCTGTGACCAGGTGTGGACTTGCTGCTCTGGGAGGTCGCGGGCTCCCACGAGAGATTGTGTGTTCACCGTCATTCCTATGCAGCTAAACACGCAGGTCTGGACAAGGCAGGAATCCTTCTTGATGAATGTGCTTTAAGTTTTTTTTTCTTATCAGCTTAGATCCTTTTAAGACAGGTGTGGCCTTCAGGGTTGCTAATCCATCCAGCCATTTACTCTTCCTCTTGTAATCAGGACAGGTCAGGAGAGCCAGGCGGCCCAGCCACAGAACAGGAAGCCCTCAGAGATGCCAAGCTGATGAGGGAGGGGCCTTTGCCATTGCCTCCTTTTCATTTAGCTAAAACTAGTAAAAAACATGAGATGTATGTCAGAGACCCACTCTGAGAAATACTGATGTACTTTCTCATATTTGAGGGGGGTGGGGTTTACAGTGTCAGCATGCCCCTGTCCAGAGAGACTACCATAAAGCTTCACAAATATGTTCATTGTAGGTGTCAGAAGCATTTAAAGTTTGATTTGGTTCCCACAATCTCAATGTCCACCTCAGGCTAAGCCTCCTCTAGATGAAAGTCCCCAGCTTTTAGTGGTCAGACCTGCGTGTTCAGAACCATGTGTCTTGTTAAAAGCTCACACAACTCAGAATCCACATTTTTGAGGTTTTTTAAGTGAATTTTTGCTCTTCTACAGTTCACTGCTCTAACCCAGGACTTAGACCTTATGTGATCTCTTTATGATTCTGCTCCCAATTCCAACATTGGGGGTGGGAGGGTGTCAATTATCACAAGTTCATGTTGTAACAGGATAGTTTAGATCAGAGGATCTGACCACTCCCTCCTTGAATTCAGTTAACTTGCTAGAGGGACTCACAGAACTCAAAGAATATAGCATTTGCTAGATTTCTGGTTTTATTGTAAAAGGCTCTAATTTAGGGACTGGCAAAGATGTGTAGGGCAGGGTATGGGGGAAGGGGCACAGAACTATCATGACTCTTTCCAGATGAATGTCCATGTTTGCCAGCCCAGAAGCTCTCTGAACCCTACCTCTGTGGGTTTTAATGTAGACCTCATTATGTGATTGATGAAATCTTTGGCCATTGGTAAATGAGCTCAACCTGTAGTCCTTTCCACTAATGAGATCTGGGGTGAGCTGGAAAGTCTCAACCCTCAACTCCTAAGGTTGGTTCCCCTGGCAACCAGCCCCCATCCTGAGAGAACCAAAGGCCACCTTGTTAACATAACAAAAGATCTTGATTGCCCCCTTCACTGGAAATTTCAAGGGTTTTGGGAACTGTATGCCAAAAACAGGAACCATTATATAATTTTTATTATAAATCACAATTTATTATAAATCACAATTTCACAACCTTTGAGAGGAAGAGAGATGTGGGTAATTATGAGAGGGTGACTTGACTAACTTGTGTTGGGCCTGAAACCCAGAGTGTTAAGCTCCACCTTCAGCAGGGAGATGTCTGTTTCTACTGGATCTGTTTGTCCCTTACTGTTTCCCTGTATCTCAACATCTGCCACAGTGTGGGAGTCCCTTAGTGGTCCTCAGTCTGTAACCTGGGCAGGCTCTGATTCCTCTGCGTCCACAGACCATGAGGAAGGGTGGATCAGAGATACACTTGTGCAACTCAACAATAGGACAAACCAGCCAATTAACCATGGGTAAAGGATCTGAGTAGATAGTTCTCCAAAGAAGACAAGGAAGACATGCAGGTAATAGCACATGAAAACACGCTTCACACCGTTATTGTAAAGATATCCTTGCTAAGGTCAAAGATTAAGGTCCCATTCCTTGCCCAGCAGGCAGGTTTGGGGCTTACTTTTAACCTTAGTAAGGATATGCCAGCAATTAGTAATGAATAAAACACAAACCAAAGCCACAATGAGGTCCTGAAACAGAGTCTGACTAGGTCGACAAGGTAGAGGCCCATAGGGAGGATGAAAGGAGCAGAAGGAAAATTATAGAAGAATAGAAATGACAGACCCTTTGTCTGTGAGCAGGAGACCCCCCAAAATGGTTGGTAAGAAGAGCAAGAGGGAGGTTGCTGCATAAACTGTCTAAAACTCAGTCCTCACAGTCTGTGTCCTCAATTCTCATGACACAGGAGAACTCCCTGACTCGGTGCAACTACAGTGAAGGGAAATGTGTCTCAGTATGAATCAAAATTGATTCCCATTCTTCCAATTAGAGACTCCAGAAATAAATCTTTTCCTCCTATGTTTCATCACATAGTTACTGGTTCCTGTGGCAGATGGTTATTGAGGACCTGCTCTGGCAGCCCTTCCTGAAGCAACTACCTAACACTTCACCTCTTGTCTTGGTCTAAACTCTACCTTTCCTTCATTATCGGCTTTGGGCCTCCACTTTCTTTGTTTTTTTTTTTTTTAAGATTTATTTATGTATACATAGAACTGGGGTATAGGCCAGAGGTGCAGTGGTGATGAGAGGCTTTCACAGAGACCGAGTGGGGAGCAGAACAGGTAGATCGACGAAGTACACTGCTGAGGGGTGCAGAAGGCAGTCAGGAGAGGTCTGCCGAGTCATGTGGGTCACCACTGGGGCAGGGATCGAACTTGCACTGAAAGCGGCTGTGGCCTGTTGTGCTACTAGGGAGGGCCTGGCCTCCACTTTCAAGGGAAAATCACCTGGACAAAACATGGCACAAACACACAACTTGTCCATCTCAAGTCAGTAAAGAGTTTAACCAACCCAAACAGTCAATAATCTGAGGTAAATTAAATAAATACTGGCATGACCATGTGAGAAGAACCACATGCCAAGGCACAGAGGGGCTTCCTGCCCTAATGTTGACTGATAATACATTTAGACACCGCAGAGAGTCTGGAAAGTGACTGTATACAGACAGGTATTCAATGAGGGACAGTGATAATTGTAGACTCTAGGTGTATATATGGGTATGCTTTAAAAGTCCTGTCAACTATTTTGTATATTTGTAATCTTCACCATACAATGCAGTAAGAGTAAGTTGTCCTCAAGAGGGAATTCCATAGGATGCAACAAAGCAACAGTTAACACTTGGAGTTAGGAGGCTCTTCAGCAAGCTTAACTTTCTCACACTCTCTCATTCTGACTTCCCTAATCTGAGCCCTCAAGTAACTTTCCCTTTCTGCCCATGAAGCTTTCCTGTGTGCACCACCAAGCCAGGTCTTTCACTCATACCCATAAAGCCAAACTCAACCATGAGAAAACATCTTTACTCACTGGGGTTATTCAGATGACCATCAAGGGAGACAGCACCCCTGCGTAGGCACCCCAAACAACTGGCTCCCCAAATGTCAGTAGTGCTGGGATTACATAGAGGGGAAGGCCAGAAAGGGAGTCAGGGCTTCAGGTGTCCAAGTCCCAGGAGGAGCCAGGCAGTCCAGGTGACAGGAGTCAAGGTGTGTGACTTTCCCCACAGGTATTTGTTTCTGAGGTCACTGTCACCCCCAGAGGGAGGCCGCAAGTATTATTAGGGATGCAGAATAGTCATTTTCCAAGTTCCCAGGAATACAGGTGGGGTCAATTAATGGTGCATAGCAAGGATGGATGATCCAGGGAAAAGCAACCTAAGGGTGGTTAGAGTTTAGCCTGGGGAGTTTTTGTGGTTGCAAAATGGAAGGGGTCTGGCTACACAGGGATGAATGAACCGCCTAGAGCCACCAGGTCTCAATGGAATCTGCATTAGTAATCATGAGGTTCAAATGACTAGTTTAAAATACAAAATTCCTAATCTGTGGCCACACCAACACAGCAAAAGTTCAGTATTAGGCAAACTTCTTACAAATTATTGAAGTCTCCCCCACCCCATTCTTCTTGATGTGGGTTATCACCATCAGTACACCAATATCTACGACATTAGAAATTAAAACTAGGGCATTAAACATATGCTTTTATAAATTCATTTAAAAATAATGAAAAAGCCCACATTAGTATCTATAAAAATTATTATCCAAAACAAACAAACAAAAAATAGTGAAAACAGAGACATTGTTTGATTCTAGAAAATCTCTTTCATACCTGGCTTAATGAAAGCCAGGTGATTTCCATACCTGTTTCTACATCATTCTTTGTAACACACAATTTTGATTGAAGAAAATCCAATCTGAGACAGATTTGTCATTCAAAAATGGATAAGAATTTTATTAGACTTTTCAGGGAATCATGGATATTCTTCTTTGATATCACCTAAAATTTAACAAGTGGTAATTTCTCAGAATTTAATTAGTATGGAACCTGATACTATGTCAATGAACTCTGTTACCTTGCTGTTCATATATGTTATGATTTGCGTGTCCCCATTACCTGTGCGTGATTCGTTGCCATCACACATTAGTCCTTTGGAAAATATTAGTTCGGAGAGTGGTGGACATCATCCATATTTTGACACAGTATCATAAAGATCACAGATCACACTTGTTATTATCTCACAAGCCTCAGTAGAACAGTATTTCAGTGCTGGATAGCTCACCATAGCAGATGCATGCCTTCCAAATTTTAATTTCCACTTGAAATTTTAGTATTGGCAACAAATTCTGTCAACTGTTTTCTTAGAAGTGACAGGCTCCAGTCATCATTTGCAAGAAAATGTCTACCAAATCCTCAAGTCTGAAAATAATCATAATTTGTCTGCCAGTTGCTCTTACAAGTAAAAATGCTATTTCTTGAGAAAAGCTGTGCCCGTTAAAACCCTGGCGTTAAGGTTGATTGAAGATGAATGTTGTGAATTCCTTCTTACTCTGTTCTCTAGCTGCTCTATTGGAGGTCTCCTTCCCAGCTCAAGGAATGTTATTCCACTGTGAGCCAAACTGCATGGAGATGGGACAGAAGTCTACAGAGAAGGCTGGCCATGGTAGCAGGACAATCAGTAATTCCTGAGTGTAGGGTAAGAAGTGACACACGCCCTGTGTGCCTCCCCCTGGGGAAGCTGGCCCTGTGCTATCAGGAAAGAGAAAGTCTTGCCTACATATGATTCATTCCTCACTCAAATACATGCATCAAGAACCTATGATGGGTGAAATGTGCAATCAAAAAATAAAGTTTTGGGGTTTGTTTTTCTTTTGAAGCATGCAGAAACATAGATACTTTGGCTGGTGTGTGTTCTGGGAACCTGTTTTGGTTCACAGCACCCCAAAACTGTCACAGTGCAGAGGGCTGAGCTCCTCCCCCCCCCCAACCCCCACCCCACACACACACCCGCCCCCTCCAAATCAGTGTCTGCACAGGGCTGGGCTTGGAAGGGCGGACTCTTACAACCCAAAACTGCACTGACACCTTCTGGTAGCTCGGGTGCATTGCAGGCTTCTTTTGTGGCTTCGGAATAGGGAGGGGGGAGCAGCAGAGAGTTGAAGTGGGCACCAGGGAGCTGTAGCCTGCAGGAGGGACACCCAGCTCCTCTTACTCACCCTGACCCCTATTGAGGTCTCAGAGGCCTCCTGGAGGCAGGCAGACCCCACTTGATGAAGGTGCCCCTGACACAGCCTAGGTTGGACTCACTTTCCCGGCTGGGACAGCGTCTCTTTCTGCTCCTCCATCTCTTGCACAGTCTGATGCTGTTCTTTAAAAATGTTAGGTAATCCAAAAATAAAAGGAATTAGATTTTGTTATTACATCTCCCTCTCAGCCATTTTTTTCAGTAAATTCAATTTTAATCAGATTTCAATATTTCCCACAGTAGCCTATAATTAAAACTTAATTTCCTGAGAAGAAATCTATTTATTTGGTTCTTTATTATTACAAGCAATCCAAATAAAACAAAAGCTAAGATAAACAATACAATTACATTTCCACCAAGATATTATAAATTCATATTTGAAGCTGAAAGAAAAACATTTTCTATCTATCCCCGTGATTGAAAGCATAATAAAATATAAGGTAAAAGGAAAAATACCTTTGAGGCTGGACCCACTCTGTATAGGTGTTCCCAGATAGGTATTTCATAAATCTTTCTATGAAATCGCTATGGGCAAATGACATGTTGTATTTTCCAGACATTTAATAGATAATTTCTGCTATTTCTGTGCATGTTTATCCTAAGTTGCCATCTAGACCTTTCCTCTCTGTAAGACAAGTTCAAACCCAGGAAGCCATTCCAAGATGACATGAGTTTCTTTTTCAGACCTTCAAGACTTGGTCTGATATAGGCAGCTTCGGATGTGTCTTCTTTCTTCTGTTTTTCTTTTCCATAAACTCCTCTGTTCTGTTCCTCCGTTTCCTGCATGTGCTCTGAGTTCCCTACACAAACCAGATCCATCGCTGGCACCCTGGGACAAGGGCACCCACTACCCCCCTGAGAACTGGGGCCTGGGACATCTCCAGACCTTCAGGGAACAAATACAGAGGGGCTCCCCCACACTCCACGCAGGAGGAGGTGGCGTGGGGGTGTCAGCTGAGACAGTCTGGCAACACAACAATGCTGCTGCAGTGACTTTGGGGAGTTGGGTTGTTCTGGCAGGATTTTGTCACATAACCAGGCATCACTTGGCAAGGAGGAGGGAAGTGCTTTGTTATTTTTTTTAATATTAATTTATTTATGTATACAAGAACTGGGATACAGGCCAGAGATGCGGAGGGTGAGAGGATTCACCAGAGACAGAGTGGGGAACAGAACAGGCAGATTGAGCAAAGTACACTGCTGAGGGGAGCAGCGGGCGAGATAGGATGTGCCATGTGGGTCACCTCTAAAACTGGGGATGGAACTCGCACTGAAGTGACTGTGGCCGGCTTGCAGTGCTGTGTCCTAACCCATTGCACTACCAGGGAGGTCGGAAGTCCTTTGTTTATAAAGTTCAGGCTTTACCCCAGCAGGCCCAGAGCAGCTCTCCCTCCAAAGTCTGAGCCCTACCAACTGGGCTAGAGTAATCTATGGAGTAAAGCAGAGGTGTAGTGTTCCAGGGGTGTGAATCAAGGTCCATGCAGCCTTGAGGGTGCTTATCAGGCTGTTCCCTGATATTTTCAGTCTGCAGGCTGTGTCCCAACCTCAGCTAATCAACAGGTCAGTCTGACATGTTCCACTTCAGGGTGAGAAAAGACTCGGATTCAGATCCTGCTGCTTTTCCACAGGCAGCCCCAGCTATAGCCCTGCCCTGCCTGAGGGCACAGTTCCAAGAATGAATACAAGGACTTGAGGAATGGGCTAATGGGACAGGATTCCCCTTCTGTCAGAGCCCAGGCAACAGGATCCAACATGCTTTTGTCTGGATGCTGAACTGCTCTGGACTCAACTTCATAGATCAACTGGGAAATATTTTACCAGAGAAAGAGCCTCCTCGAAACATGTGCTTGCTTTCGTGGGGATGTACCAAAGGGTGATTTTACTAACCTGAGACACCAGGGGAGAGTCATTCTTAATAGACAAACCACAGCCACCCGAGTGTTCAAAAGCACCTCCAGTCTGGGCACGTGACCTGGACGAGGAACCCCCACACACACACCTTCCCCGTGGCTGTGTCCACTCCTCACCGGCTGTGTTCCCCTGCAATCAGCAACTCTTCCTTGCCAAAACCGGGTACCTGGCTGCACAGGTCACCCTGATAGCACCCAAGATCATCTTGAGGTTGCCCAATCCCTCAGCTTCTGGAGGCGCCCTCATCTCTGGCTCCCGGAAGAGTGTGGGGATGCCCCCACCGCTCTTGTGCCCATGATGCTCCCAGGTGGTGCCAGGTGGCCATGAATCTGGCATCTCTGGAATCCAGTTGCCCAGTCACATGTCATTTCTTTTTTTTTTTATTTGTGCATACAGAACTGGGGTACAGGCCGGAGGATCAGGGGCAGTGGGAAGCTTCTCCAGAGACAGAGTAGGGGGCAGAACAGGCAGATCGACGAAGTACACTGCTGAGGAGAGCAGCGGGCGGGTCAGGAGAGGTCTGCCACACCATGTGGTCACCTCCAGGACAGGCGGGGATCAAACTCATGTGGAAGTGGCTTTAGATTCTCAGTGCTGTGCTTTAACCCGCTGCGCCACCAGGGAGGGCCCAGTCACATGTCATTTCTACTCTCTTTAGTAGCTTGACCTTGGGCAGCCCATTCTGGGACTGACCAGAGGCCTTAGTCACCCCACTGAGAATGAGATATGACAAGACAGATGATAAGACATCAGTGGGACTGTCTGCAGCTAAATAGTCACTCATGTGACTGCGGTAGCACTTGCCTGGCAGAGTAAATGCTGGAGCAACGAGCTAGGGTAAGACCGGGGTGGCCTTGCACTGTGACTCTCCCAGTTGCATGGGCACAGGACAGCAGAGCCCTCTTCCTGACCTGGGCTCCCCAGCTCTGCAGGGGCTGTTACCCTGGAGTTGTGTGTGATGGAGCCTGGCACAGGAAGACTTTCCCCAGTGTGTCCCTTCGCCCAGGACACACTGGCTGTGGTTTATTTGCCTAAATGGTGCCTGGAGGTGAAGAGTCATACAAGGCCTGAGGATTCTGAAAAACCTTGCACTCAGGATAATGCAAATGCACTGAGGCAGGGTTGGTGGATGCTTTCCCCAGACACTATCTGTTCTGGAGGAAGGGGTAGAAAGAACAGCCTTGCGCTCCTGAGCAAAATTCTATGACACTGAGGTCAGCAGTTATCATAAGAGTGAGCTGCTTGGTCTGATTTTTCACCCTCATGAGTTCCCAAAAGGGGAGCTAGAAGACCTTCTCCCAGGGAGAACCCAGGGATTTTCCCCAGATGGGCCCGAGAACACGTCTTGAATGAAAATGAGTGGTTGACAGTTGTAAGAATGAGAGGGCAAGCAGTTTCTCCAGGCTAATCTGTTCTGTAAATGTCACCAATTTCTGTAGTGTTCCCGGAGCAAGCTGCCAGTTAAAGACACACTAATAGAGTAAGATGTGCCGATTAAGTTAAATTACACGATCTCCCATTCATCTGAAATCTGAATATTTCCGTAATGACTGTTATCCTGTATCCTTAAGTATTAGGGCTTTCTTAGCTGATTCAGTAGCCCCTTTGAGGATTAAAATTTTTTTTATTTGCTTTTGGGAAGATTCTTTTTAAAAATTAATATGTACACATATATTTTGCACACACACATTCTCCTGGATCTGTCGTCACCATTCAGTGATGATGACCATAGAGGTCATATGATGAGCTCTATTGGCTCACATGTACTGTGTTTTAGACTGGATGCGCTTCTGAGATATTGTCTTTTTTAAAAAAGACTTATGTATTGATGCATACACGAACTGAGGTGTGGGTCAGAGGTGCAGAAGAATGAGAGGATTCACCAGGGATAGAGTGAGGAGGAGAAAAGGCAGATGTACTAAAATATACTGCTGAGGGGAGAAGCAGGCAAACCAGGAGAGGTCTGCCACGCCATGTGGGCCAGCCCCCTGGACTGCTGGAGATGGAAACACTGCCGTGGCTGACAGTAATAGCTTGATAGCATTGTATAGCTTGATAGCATTTTTAACCCCTGCGCCACCAGGGAGGTCCCCTATTGACTGTCTTTCAAGAGATCAGATGTCTCAATGAAAAGCAAAGTGGCAAAGCCAGGCTTTCTACTAAAGTTTCCCTTTATCAGGAAGAGTAGGAAACTGGTGTCAAACCAATGACAGATCTAGGTTGAAATGTGAAATCTCTTGCTTCCACTAATACACTGTGTGTACCACACATGTGCCCTGGTGGGATTTCACACAAGATTCAGTTAAGGAGTGAAGGAGGGTGTTAAAGTTTGAGTCAGTGTGTGAGGAAGTTAGTATGAAGATCAAAATTTTTGTGACCTTTTAATTCTGCAAAAACTGACGTTTCCATGGGACTGTTTCTTTGCTAAGAAAATATTAAAAACTGATTCCTGCCCCTTTTAATTGTCAGTCATTTCTTGTGGATTTGTTTTTTAGTGTGTGTTATAAGCCCTTTGATGTAGCATTTATACCCATTATTTTGAGACATAAAATATGACACAAGATGAAAATTTTCCTTTTTGGTGATTACACCCTAGAACTGGAAATGGGAGTTTTCCCAGAAAGACATTGCTCTTTGTGCCTGGACATTGAAGCAGACATTTTTGATGCAATTGCTGCTTCATGCTCTGCTCCAGGTTCTTGTCACTGCTTCCAGCTAGCAAGGGTGATCAGCCCAACTCAGTGATGGAGCTAGATATCAATATTACAAATGAGCATCTCTCCAAACGAGAGCACACCAGGAACTGTCCAACTGCCAAACACAACACTTGATTCTGCAGATTTACATGGACTAGAGAATACATGTGAGCAAAACAAGTAATTATATGAATAAGCAACTGCTTATGAAAATCATATGACATTGTCTATTGTTACAAAATACAGAAACATTTGAAACAGCTCCAGTTTTAAGGACTTATAAACTGGTACATAATTCATAAGCAGTTTCTACCCTACAGGTTTTTTTTTTTTTTTTGTAATCTCTCTGGCCATGAGCAAAGGCTATCTCCATGTGAAGGACAAAAATCCCATGTCTCTATATTTCAGGCTTCCTTCACTAGCATTGCCAAAGCACATTTCCATCCAGCTTGAAGAAATCTCCCTTCTTGCAAAATGAAATCAGTATGAGCATGCTGAATCTCTCATGGTATAACTTCCTAAGATTTCACTGTGTTCATGTTCGAAAATTGCGGAAAAAGACTGCCCCTTCCACCAGGAAGTCCTCAATGGGACTCCAGGTCCAGCAGAACAGACCAGGAAGCAGATGAGCGTAGTCCTTGCTGTTGTATAAAAGCAGAGAAACACCCAAGCTAGTGGAAAAGTCCATCCTGGATGCCCTCCGGAGCTATGGGGACAGAAAGCAGACTGAGATGGCGAACCTGAGGTGGCCATCACTAAGCAACAGTATGACGAGATGGATCTCTCTCTAGAGGTCTCTCAGATGGAGCACAGTGGACAAGAATCCAGAACTTGTGGGGGGACAGGGGGTGGCAGTCATTCTTCTAGCTGATGAGAGTTCTGCCACAATGTTGGCAGGGCTGGACTGAGTGGAGGCTGGGACAAGAATGGGGCCAGAGGGAGCCAAATGACACCGCAAGAAAGGGGGAAATGGGCAAGCCCAGAGGCAATATGCAAATTGGAAACCTCCCAAGATAAGTTGCCTGATTCTTCCACCCTCCAGAGCTTAATCATTAGGGAACAGTCATTCCTCTTTGCCAGACACTGCCGTAGGAGCCAGGGAGGGGGAGCTGGCGAAGGCACAGCACTGCCTCTCTCCCCTGCAGCAAGAATGCCTGAGCACCATAGTCAGGGATGGACAAGCAATAAGATCCCCGGCCAGGGAGCTGACCCACATGGCACAGCAGACTTCCCCTCTCTTGCCCACTGCACCCCTCAGCAGTGTATTTCAGTTGACCCTCCTGTTCTGCTCCCCACTCTGGGTCTCATGAGACAGACATCCCCTGCACCTGTGGCCTATGCCCCAGCTCTTATATGCATAAATAAATAGAATTAATCTTTTAAAAAAGCTTTTTAAGGACTGGATTTGTGTCATGATTTTAAATTTGTGTTATAAAAGAGTTCTTTCTGGCTTGACATATTTTAAGAGGAAAACTATATGGATTAATTGCCTCCAATTAAAGGGATCCATTTTGTCTCTAGAATTTAATTTGGGTGGCAGTCATCTGAATAAAATAGTCGTATGAATAAAGAGGATGTACCTCTTTGGACATTAATGTCTCACAGGACAAGTTGTTTCACTCTGTGCCCTGGGGCAGACACAGCTGGACTCCAGTTAATAGCGGGACTGAAATGTCACCTGGGCAACAGGTGCTCTGATGGCAGGAGGAGAAACGATTTGCTCGTTGAGGACCTGAAACCTGTGACATGTTTGTAAATGGAGATACTGTCCAAATATTATTTGGAGAGACCTGGCTCAGTTAAGATAAGAAAGTCGCTGCACAACTCCCTGCTGTGAGTAGATGAAGGTGCACTGACAGTGATCTCTTCAGCAACTCCCCGAGGCACTGGGGCTGGGAAGGGAGGGTGACAAGGAAGCATGGAATTTTCCAGAACTATTTTTTGTCAGCTTTCCTAGAGCTTGATTGACTTGGAGAAAAATTTTTAAAAGACACCTTTTTATGATTTGAAGACCCCATTTGGCGCACCTTCAACTGTATCCTGATCTACTCTAAGGCGGTCATCATCTAGGGTTGCAGGGAACACAGAGCAGGAAGTCTGTAGTGCAGAGGAAATGTGAGGGTTACACTGTGTGACATCACTACAGACTTAATGTTATCACTCTTCTTGCCTGTCAATTTTGAGCTAATTTCCAGATGATAAGAAGGTGGCAAGGTTAGGAAAAAGAATTTTTGTATGTCTCTCCCTCCCCAAATGTTGACATTTACCACAATTAATTATTCTCTTTCTATGCACAGAGAGAGACAGAGAGAAATAATGCCCCTTTTCTCCTCCCCACCTAAGTCCGTGAATCTAGAATACAAGCTATATTTTCCTTCCTGTTGTTGTTTTTTTTTTTTAATCTCCTTTAATCTGGACTTCTTCTGTCTTGTTAAGATACTGGTATTGTTGTTGTGGGTTGACTAGTTGTCTTGTAGAGCAACCCTCCATTAAGGTCTTTGTAATGTCTTGCCACATTTCGAGCTGGGCTGTGCTTTTGTCAAGAACTTCACAAAAGCAACAGTGTCAGAACCTGGTCCTGGGACACCTGCCGTCCCTTCTCCCTGTCTGGTGTTGCTCATTTTGATTACTTGTTAAGGTAGGTAGGTTGCCAGATTTCCTCACTATAAAGTTATTGTTTATTGTTCTCCCTGTAATAATGATTATATGAAGTCTGTCTGCCTAACGTTCCAGTGAGAATGGATTGTCATTCTGACGAAACAGCCTCTGAGGCTCAGACGCCCGTCACTTCTCTGAGCATGTATTCTGCTGGGGATGTAGCTCTAGGTCTCATGCCAAAGTTGATTCTGAAAAACAGGCACACATATATAAATAAAGTTTAATTATTGCATGCATTTATAAGGCTTGATATTATTCATCACATTAACTAAATAACAGGGTTTGAGATTTGAAAGTTCTAAATGGAGGAAGATTCCCTTTGAGCAGTTTCTTTTAAAAACATCTGAGAACCGAGTGACAAAGACAATTTAGTGACCTCCATTCCCATGGAAAAGGGACATGAAGCTCCTTCAGATTTAAGCATCAGAACCCAAAGCCAACTGTAGAAGCACTAGAATGGGACATACACTATTTTTAGAT
This sequence comes from Condylura cristata, assembly GCF_000260355.1. Taxonomy (NCBI): domain Eukaryota; kingdom Metazoa; phylum Chordata; class Mammalia; order Eulipotyphla; family Talpidae; genus Condylura; species Condylura cristata. The sequence goes on along the minus strand of NW_004567136.1, from coordinate 3,347,372 downwards.
CCTTTTACAGTCAGGTCATGGCAGAATACTTGGAATTCTTGGCCTTTATGAGAGGGAAGGGCCCATGCTGACTTCCAACTCCATGCTCTTTCCTAAACCCTATGTAGAAATAGGTTTGGAGCAGGATAAAATGGATCCTTAGAATATGAAGGTAAGAGAAACAAGACAAATAAATTCCATTATCTTTGCATTGCAGGTAAGCTTCATACAGCATCATCGTTACCCTGTGAGCTGGGAACAAGACTTGAACTTACCAGCTGATGCCACAGTGGCTCAGTGACATCTTGTTCTGGCATGGCTAATTGCTTGGAGTAAATTCTCAATTTTTCAGGTTCTTCTCTTAACTCTCTTCTCTTGGCTAAGGTGATTCTGTGGACATGAAACCCTCAAGCGAGTGAGTGAGGCTCAAGAAGTATTCATTTATCTCTAGCCCTTTCATGCTCCATCACCAGGCTCTTCCTGTATCTCTTACTGTGGGACTGCTGAACTGGCTTCTGCTCTAGAGCCTGGTGCTTCTCCCCTCCCAAGCTGACCCTCACCATTTCTGTACCTCCCACATCTCTGTAAGTCTACTCTTGCGGAATTATTCACGCACACTGAGTGAGCTAGAGAGAGGGAGACTGAGAATGGGCAAGAAGTTGTATTTTTCAGTCAACCTTTGCAATGATTCTAAGCAGTGGGAGTATGTAAATATTATGGCAAAGTTGAATAATTTTATATGCAATATATGTGACAGCTTTGCTAAGCTGTATGTGACTGTTGATTACTTACATTTTGCTTACCTAATTCACCATCACACTCTACACTCTGTGATCCTCATAGGTTAACCTTCATGGGCCCCCTCAATTTCCCTTCAGGTATGAGCAAAGAAGTCCAGATGTAGTATAAGGAATCTCACAGCTGAATAAAAAAAATTTTCATAGGAGAAGTGGAAAGAAGTTAGGGCAAATGTGGTCTCCTTTGCTTTGCTCTCTTCTCTGTCTATTTTCTGAACACACTGCCATTTTTCCATTCCTCTCCTCCACACTGGGTTACTTCAGTCACTTCCTAAGACTCAAGATGGCCAGAGATAGGAGGAAGGGAGAAGAAACTGAGGCGATGGCCACTAAGCTTGAGGTCTCTAAGAGAAGCAGCTTTTCTATTCTTTCCTGAGTTCCTTTTATAGTGGAGTAAGGTCAGAGTAAAAGGATTTGGATTCTAGTTTAAGTTTCTGGGAATGGCGCCAAGGAATGCTGGCCACCTCTTGATGACACCTTGGTTTTAAATGCATTTGTAAGGCTGATCACCAGGAAACCTGGTGGAGAAGTGTGGGCCAAAATGTATGGACACACACTCACGCACTCACACTCAGATAGTATACAAGCATCATTGTTCAAAATCGTTGCAACAAAGTAAGTCCAGATAAGAGGAATATGAAAGAGGCATGGGGAACTGCCCTCACAGAACCTCTGGTCTCACTGAGAAAACAATTATGTTTCTGTAAGATTGTTGTGTAACACAAATCATTACAATGACACTGACATTAGTGATCCTAGCTGACCAGCTAGTGTCCCCAGAGCCATCCTACCCCCTGGCCCCTTGCCAACATAGTTAGTCTCATTTAACCCTTACCATGCCAGGCTTGGCTTTGTTATCATGACCCATTACCGCCAACTCTTTGGGACATGGCTTCTCATCCGAGTCCCATGGAGTCTAGCTCTTTCTAGCACATACTCCTGCAACTACCAAAAATGATAAGAAACACGGGAGAAGGGACAAATACAAACTCTGAGGAGTTTGAGTGGCTTTGCAGGAGCAACATTGAATAAAGGGAGACCCAAGGGATACATAGGAGTTTTCTATAAAAATGAAGGCTAGTATGATGGAAAGATTTGACCTTTGGTGAAATATGATCTCTGCTGATGACGCTCCAAGTGGAAGAAACACAACATCTTGAAATGATCCTAGGTATGAGAGGCTCAGAGAATAAATCATTTACATTTCTTAAGCCTTAAATTCACCTTTTTTATCTCATCAGACTAAGAGGTTTTACATGTTCATCACCCCTTTGGTATTTCTGCTTTTTCTTTGTACTTTATCTTGCATATGCATACTGTTATAAATGTAGCATACGGTTCGTCCCTGGTGGCATAAGATTAAATTCTCAGTGCTATCAAGCTATCACCAGTTACTGCAGCACAAGTTCCATCCCCAGCCAGGGAGTGACCCCCATGGTACAGCTCTCCTGTCTTGCCTGCTGCTCCCCTCAGCAGCATATTTCAGTAGTTCTGCTTGTCCTGCTCCCCACTCTCTCTGGTGAATCCTCTCACCCTCTACACCTCTGCCCTACCCCTCTGTTCTTGTATGCATCAATAAATAAAAACAAATCTTTTAAAAAATATACTAAACAACTTATGATGATTCAAATTATTTCTAAATTTCATAAAACCTAAAAGGTCATTTAATCTGACAACAGGTATCTTAACTTCTTAGATATACACAGCATCAGTTAGCAAAAACTCTACAAAGTCAATGAATACTCAGCAAGATAACCTAATGGTGAAATCATACAAATGCAAGGAGATACCCCAGTCCAGTTGACATTTCTCAGAACTTTGAGTTCATGAGCACAAATGAAAAAGGTGTGTTTGTAGGACGTACACTGAAGTGCAGCACCTGGTTGGGGGTGGGGTGGTTCCTAATGTTACTGCAGTTAAAAAAATAAATATATTTTTTAAAGATTTATTTATTTATTCATACAGAACTGGAGTGTAGGCCAAAGATGCGGAAGTGAGAGGATTCACCAGGGACAGAGTGAGGAGCAGAACAGGCAGATCTTCAAAGTACACTGCTGAGGGGAGCAGCGGGCGGATCAGGAGAGGTCTGCCACGCCGTGTGGATCACCTCCGGGGCAGGCGGGGACTGAACTCATGTGGAAGTGGCTTAGGCTTCTTAGTGCTGTGCTTTAACCCGCTGCACCAATAGGGAGGGCCAATAGTTTTTTTTTTTTTTTTTTAAGACCTTTCAGTTAATGATTCTAAGAAGCAACATTAGGAAAATTGAGCAAAAAATGTGGCTGGGAATGATCGTTCCAGAAAATGAGGAGCAGTAGTTAGTGCCAGCTTAGGTAGCACCATCTCCACACTAAATGATGCAGCTAGTCTGCCTAAAAAGTGGACGAGCTTGAAGGAATACCTCTGGTGAAAAACATAGATCCACCAACTGGGACACTATCATACCTTAAAAAAAAAAAAAACTTTCTCGGGGTATTGACAAAATCTGGTCCTCTTCCTTCATCAGGGGACCGTGGGTGGCATGTTTCCTCTTCCTCCTCACTCTTCAGAGAAGCTTGAGATCCTTCCATCCTTCCATTCTGCTGGGAATCCTGACAGGTTGGGTGCTGATTGTATACTCCCGTAGCTTATCCTATTCAACTAAAACATCAATTCTAGTAAAGCAGCTGTTCTTTAATGGAAGTCAGAATCCAATGCACTGAAAGCGAGGTGCTTTCAATGGAACTAAATATTGAGGTTCTTACCATCTTCAGTGTTCACGTCTTTTAAATGGAAGCATTGCCTGGGTGATCTCAGAGAATCCTTCAGCTTGAGCACTGAGCACAGGATATAGAGGGTACCCAAGGAGAAAAAGGCAACTTCAGGTTGCCAGGAAAGAGTTGCCACCCCGTTGCTGGCCACTTACCCCGCTCAGACAATGACCTGCAGTAAACATCTTGCAGCTTTCCTGCTTTGTTTTTGCTGTTGACATCTGATGACAAAAATTGCTATTATTCTACCTGTTTGAATAATCTCCAGATTGGTTGGCAAAGCATTTCTGTCGCTGGGTCTGGATCTGAGCTGCAGAGCCTGGGACCACCCACTGTGTTCGGGTGGCAGACATCCTGCATTGAGATGCGCCCTGTTTATGACCCGAAATCTGGAGAAAAGGAGGGGTACTTCCCGCTTCATTAGCTGCTTGTTTAAAGCAATCTCACGGTATTTTCCTCATCAGTTACATTTCAGTGACACAGCCCACAATGGATTTCTATTCCGCAAAAATAACTAGAAATGGCAATGAGCAGCGGACACAATGGCACAGTATTCCCCTGCTAGATTTGAAAGAGCAAAGACCTGTTTCCCACAAAGAATGCTACCAGAGGCTACTGGAAGTCATGAACTGTTTTTCCAGCAGTGGCAAAAAAATAAAAGGGTGTGGGTGTATGTGTGTGTTGCTGATGTTTTTGAACTTGTGCTGTGTACTGCCAGAACCTCCCAGCTCTCCTGTGTTCTTTCTCAATCCCAAGGCCAGAAAAATGGGGAAAAACTAGACACTCAACTGTAATTCAGGAATGAGCCAGATGTTTATCTGCAAGCGAGAACAAAGCTTTTATTTGGGGTCTTCAGGGGATTTCAATCCGGTAGTCACTATTCAGGCAGGGCTGGGTAAGTGCTCCAGTGTGTAGAGAAGTACAGAGCTTAAATAAACTGTGCTCCCTCTTAGACGTAAGCTAACAAAATTATTGGAAAGGAGAAAGAAAACTGCGCGTTAGTTGCAGTGACGGAGACACACAGCTTTGATGCATTTCTCAAGCTCTGTGAGGAAACTGACCCCTCAGGGTCCAGGTGTCAGGATACCAGCTTCATGAAGGTGACGTGGGAGAGTGTAGACCCAGGTTGCAAGCAGTCAGGTGTGGGACGCAAGCCCAGGTTCTAGCCTCCTCATGGCCACATCCCTGAAGCCATTTTGAGCTAAGAAATTGTGGACTTAAAATTGATAAACCGGTTTTCTCCATCCGTGAAGTGGTATGATCGACCTTGCCTAGGTTATATGCCTACCAAAAAAATAAAGAATTTGAATTAAATGTTGCGAAGATACAATTTTTTAAAAATTAGAAAGATGACTCAAATAGTAAGATGAACACATCAAATTTTCCAATCAATCCACTAATTGATTTTCATAAATGAGGAAACCAATAATTGCCAACACAATTTACTGCACATGTGAACTTTTCAGATGATTGAGTAGCGTGCCCCCAAATATCAAGTTATATTTTAAATAATTGACCCCCTTTCCCTACAAACCTTCCCCCAAAGAACTCTTTCTCCTCCTCAATCCTTGTGTGGGCTCCATGAGGCTCAAAGGCTGGATCCCGACTAATTTTCCAGGACCTCCTGTTAGCTGATGAGGACTTTAATAGCTATTTAAAGTGAATAATGGTGACTAACAGATAATCAAGCATTTGACAAGGACAGAAAATTGTACCAGTGAGATAAACCTTCCTTAGGGCTAGCTGGAGGCATGTTTATTATAACTATGATTCAGGTATGGATTCTGAAATATCATGGTTTGTGATCAGGATGGTGACCTAATTTGTCATGCATTTTTCTTAAAGATTTATTTATTCATATATACAGAACTGGGGTACAGGCCAGAGGTTCAGGAGTGGTGAGAGGATTCACCAGGAAGAGTGGGGGACAGAACAGGCAGATCAACAAAGTACACTGCTGAGGGGATCAGTGGGTGGGTCAGGAGAGGTCTGCTGAGGCATGTGGGTCACCTCCTGGGCGGGGATCGAACTCATGCTGAAGTGGCTTTAGCTTCTTAGTGTTGTGCTTTAAACCACTGCACCACCAGGGAGGGCCCTGTCATGCATTTTTAAGGCTCACGTTTATTTCTGGTCCATGCTTTGCCTTTGGGTCCATGCTTATGAACCACAAGAGCTTGGTTTAGGATAAAGTCTTAAAGTCATCCTCATATTTTCTGGACATGTGTTAGAAAATGTGTGTGTATTGTACATTTTCTTCTGATCTTTTCTGGCTGCTTTTAAATGCCTTTATTTCCAAACAGATGTCATCCCAATTTCTTCTATGGAGCCTGGGTGTGTTACTGTATTCCTCTGCTTATACTCTCTTGCTATAGACATGCAAAAGTCTGCATCCCCCGAAGTTGCCACATACCACACCATCTGCCACTACCTTCCTTGAACTGTCCACCTGACATCAAAGCCATCCCATCATTTCTGTCTTTCTTCCATGTCATGTGAGAGAGATACCAGCCCCTTAGGCAAGTAACAGAACACATCAGCATGAACAGTTTCCTTCTGCTCATTCTGATCCAAGGGAGGAAGGAGTTAGGAACTGAATCCTTTCTCACCCATGCCACACTGGCGAAAGGTGGAATAAAGGTGAGGAAAAAATATGACATTGAATGATACCTATACCTGTCCATTTTTGAGCCCCTGCATTCATATATCTAGCTCTAATTTTGTCAGTTACAACATCCAGAATGCAAATTTATGACTCTATGGGGAAATAATCAGTAACACCTACTCTGGAAAAGTTTTCAGCTGGTCCAAAAAGCTAAAAAAAATGAAATTCCTTTGGTAAAATGCTCAACATCCCATATTTTATTTCCATCTTTTTTCGTTAGTAACCATAAAAAAATCATAAAGGATAAGCTGTGGTGTATCCTCTTTTATGATTAAATTTAAAGCAGTGCAAAAGATGCAGGCATTAAGCAGCCTACAAAGCATAAAATCTGTCATGAAGTTAAGGAAATAGGCAAATCATTATTTAATAACAAATAATGTAATCTGTCTCTCTTCCTCTGCTAACTTTTTGTGTGCCAGAAATGTATTATAGAATGTGTAAAAACTTAAATGTCAGTGTTGAAAGCATAAATCTGGTGTGATACTCCCAGTGAGACATTTTCTATTTTCATTGCTTTAACTTTAAAAATCAAATACATATTGTGATAAAATTAGATAGAAAAAATACTGAACAATAAATCATTTGATGAATAATGCTGCATAAATAATAATAATACCCCAAATTGAGTTTGCATTTTTAGTATGCAACCCCACTGAAATTAGGAAAGCAAATCATCAGTGGTCATTGTTAATCTTAGTTGCTGTCTAGAACTTATATTTGACTTCACAAGAAATAGGTGATGAGATGTGAGCAGCTTGTGTGTGTTTTTTTAAAGATTTATTTATTTATGCATACAGAACTGGGGTGCAGGCCAGAAGTATGGTGGGTGAGAGGATTTACTAGAGATGTAGTGGGGAGCAGAACAGGGAGATCAACAAAGTACACTGCTGAGGGGAGCAGCAGGCAGTTCAGAAGAGGTCTGCGGCGCCATGTGGGTCAGCTCACTGGTGGGGGATTGAACTCATGCTGCAGTGGTTGTGGATAGTTTCATAGTGTGGTGCTTTAACCCATTGTACCACCAGGGTAAGCCCAGCTTGTGGTTTTTAATATTTTAAGTTAAAATTGAACAAAACTGAAAAATAAAGCTTGACAGTCTTTCTCCTTTGAAGCACTCGATTTCAAACTATTGATGTGATTTTACTTGTTTGAAAGTGATAAACATGAATTTATTAGATTAGTAACTAGAAGCATGATACACAGTAGGGTGTCCAGTAAACCCCTGTGCTGAAAATGCAAGTGTCGTTCATGAAGCGGAGGTGCCCCTTATCTTCATCTTTGTGCTGGCCCCAGCAGGCCCTGTGGGTCCCGCCCCTGCTATCCACACCCTGTCTCTATTCATGTCTCAATGTCCCACAGTGAAACCCGCAATAGCCAGTGTCCACTCCCTCAGTGTCTACAAGCTCTACCAGGAGGGAGAGCCGAAAAAGTACTATACCGGACTTTTGACAGCCTACCTGTGAGATTTAGTATCACTTCTATAAAGTGATATACTATAGAGTATTCATAACCAATGATTCGGGGGTTTTGTTTTGTTTTGTTAAGATTTTTTTTTTATTTATGTAGATAAAAACTGGGGTATAGGCCAGAGGTGAAGGGGGTGAGAAGATTGACCAGGATAGAGTGGGGAGCAGAACAGATAGATCTATTGAAAGACACTGCTGCGGGGAGCAGTGGGTGAGACAGGAGAAGTCTGCTGGGCCATGTGGGTCACCTCCCTTGCCAAGGATTGAACTCAGGCCACAATGACTGGCCATGGCTTGATAGTGCTGATATTTAACTCCTGCGCCACCAGGGAGACCCCATACTAAGTGATTTGATCAGAAATCCCTCAGGTAGCGAAAAACACCTAACTCAGAGTGGGGACCAAATGTTCCCACAACTTCTCAGCAGTCTTTGTAAAAGAGAAAAATGTCTTTACGTCGATGGGCATTATTTTAACTCATTGTTTAAATGTGCTCAGCTATTCTTTTGCCATGCTGCTCACGAGCCGTGAACGGAGACCAAAATGGCGCTGGGAGTGAAGAGCAGGACACGGTCCAGGTACTGGTTGTGCATAGTGGTGAAAGCTGAGATCTGGTGTAACAGTTGACTCCCAGTCCTGCCACATTTGCTACAGCACGTAATAGTGCTTTTTTGATTTCTTTAAACGAAACATTTTTTCATCTCCACAATCTTCCCTGCAAATCTAACGCTATCAACAAAGTAAAATCTAAAATCTGGAATCTTTTTTGATGAGCTTCTTTAACTAAGCAATATGAATATAAGATTCTTCGATGCTTTTGTGAGACTTGATAGTTTATTTTATTACTGAAATCTGTTCTACTGTACAGATGTTCCATTGATTCGTCTATTGAAGGACATTGTGGGTTCTTCCTATTTGGCAAATATCATTAAAATGCTATAAGCATGTTTGTGTTAGTTGCTGCCTAATCTATCAATTACTAACAGAGCAGTGTTAAAGTCTTCAACTATGGTAGATGTTTCTATTTATTTTATTTTCAGTGCCTTCAGTGTGTACCTCATTAACACTTATGTCAATCTGGCCAGGAGTCAGGCTCTGTTTTGTGTTGTCGAAGGTGCCAGGAATTTGAAATTCCTGAAATGACTTTGGCTTCCTTTTTACATATTAGAAACCAACCCTCTTAGTATTTTAGTATTTAAGTAAATACTTAGTATTTTAAGCTAATTTCCTGATTTTGCATTATTTGAAAATAAAGACGTGTAGGATCCTATGATAGTTACTCTTAATACCACCACTGTCTGCCTTTAAGCTACATTCACCCATTTATAGCTGAATGAAAAACGTCCACGTTAGCATTTGCCATCATATTTTCTGAATAGATTGTGTACATCCATCAAAAAAAAAAAAAAGTGCTGTACTTTTGTGTCTACATCAGCAGATCTTTATTCTTTGGTTAAAAAGAACATGGCCACACTTTTTCTTGAGGTTGATCCAAAAGTTCTTAGACTAATGTACCCTTTGCTGCATCAGTTCTCTCAAGACATGTTGTCACCAAACCTTTCTGGAAAACGTCTCCCATGTCAATAAAAGCCAGTCTTTGCATTTGTTCTTACAACCAGACTTGCCAAAAGAGCTAAATGAATCTCTATTGATCTACTAGCGAGCCTTCTGATTTTACTCATTATAAAGAGAACACCTTTAATTTCCTGGTGCAGCTGCAGATTTCATTTCCTTCTAGTGAATTCTTCGTTTTGTCCTCTGACTTTTATGTGCTTTTGGCCCTGATGTTCCCCATTGTGTCAATCATTCCTGGGCAGAGGTCGGTACATTCTGACACTCTCGCTGTTGTTGATAGAAGAGCATGTTTAGTACATCAGGGGAGGAGTGCCCCTGAATTGTTCTAATAAACTGTCAGCTTGAAAGAACAAATTTAAATTAATATGTTCTGTATTTCCTGTACACATGATTTTGTCATGCTCAAAAATTAAAGAGACAAACCTAAGATTTGTTGAGGTAGAAAAATAAGGGACAAGGGGAATTCTTTTTAACTTGACAGTATATTACTGGTTGGGACTGAAATTTCATGGAAACTCTGGTTCATTAACAGCAATACTGAAGGAAATGATTAGTTTTATTGAAAACATTTTGGCTTACTTTGTCTGAACTTTTATTTGAACGATCTGAATTCTAGGTTCATTCTTACTTGCTTTAATTTTACCCCATGAAGCAGAAAATCAGGGACATTGAAGGGGGTAACTATGTTGTTAGTATTGATACATAATTACATAATGCTTTGTTTTTTTTTCAACTGAGAGAATGAGCAATATATAGGAAATGAGATTTTCTGGGGAATATTATAAATACAAATACACCCACAACTGAATGACTCAACCATTTTAGAAAAGTGATACTATCTCCTAAACTTAAATATATACCCACCCTATGATTGAGCCAGGCAATTCTTGGCATTTATTCAAGAGAAATGAATATAAATGTCCACAAGAATGTTCAAGAATATTCAGCATGGTTCACCAGACCACAAAATTCTCATAAACAGAAGAATGGGAAAATGGTGGTACATTTGTACAATTATATACTCCTAAGCATAAAACAAAATATGAGCTATTGATATATAACAGCAGGGTGGATCTGCCAGACACACCAAAAACATCTATATTGGTTATTCTAATTAAATGAAATTCAAGAATAGGAGAAAGTGATGTATGATAGTAAATTTAGTATTCTACTGAAAGTAAGATAACATACAAATATGATTCCAGGAGAGTCTTTTTTGTTTTTAATAAAAATATGCGGCACTCTAAATAATTTGGATTTCCCTACTTACTTCCCATCTCATTAAAATATTTCTTATTTCTACTATTGTTTAAATTCCATTTGGCTAACCATCAAATTGACTTTCTCTAGGGCTTCAGTTTCTTTCCTTCAGCGGCTACTTTTTCAGATGCTACTATACAAGTGAATTCCCATGTAGGGACTGTATCAAATATTCTTTATGTTAAGGAAGTTATTTACTAAATTCATCCCTTCTCAGATGCCTATTTTATGTTTTGGCTCTCAAAAAATAGTCACAAATATACTATACTAAACATTGCATTTCCATCCAAATCTAAACAAATTTCCCGTATTTGTCTTAGTAATGGTTTCCTAATATCCTTAGCAATGTTTTCCAAGTGCAGTAATATTTACTGACAAAGAAATGTAATTTAAACTGTTGCCAAATTTCTGGTTTACCAGTCATTTTGTAAACTTTTTGTACAGAACAGAATGTGTAAGCTTTCTGAACCAGTATGGGGCATTTTTTATTCTGTGAGGACCATTTGTGTCTTCTATATTTATAGTCTGGATTCCAAAGGTTCTTCCTTCCCTAATGCTTCTCACTGCAAGAACACACCCCCACTTGATAGCTCTCTCTGAGTGTCTTCATGAAAGGAAAACTTCAACTGCATTCAAGACATATGGAGTGGTACTCATATGGCCAGGTTTTAACCAAGCAAAAACCAAAAATTGGTTTCACTAAAAGTGGGAGAATGATAGTAGTGTCTGAAGATATTTTCCAGTGGTAAAAAAATATATACTTATATATAATATAGATGCAGTAACTAGTACAACCTTAGGTGCACAAGGTTATTCATTTTCTCACATTGATATATATTCCCATACCAATTATGGTTAGTGCTGTGAAGGAGATAATCACTTATCTTCATCTTGTTTTTTAAAAAAAGAACTTGAGCATGGAGTCATAAAGACTTGCTGGTTTCCTACCGCTATAGAGTAGTGAAAAAATACAAGACAATACAAGCACCCGGAGTCAATGGGATTCTGCCATCTAGTTGGTGAGCTCATTCATACACTCACACTGACACCTCAAAAACAGCACAGTGGGAGGTGCTATACAATTGATATTTCATTTCAGAAAAGGTCTTGCTGAGAGGCCAGCAGGGATCTGATTAGCTGTTGAATATTTTAGCTGATAGAACACGAGTTCCTTGAACTCCAGATGAATTCCTGGAGAGGAGCGCTACATGAGGAGGACAGTTCACACCGGAAGTGATGTCGCGAGTTGGGAGGTGGGGCAAGAATTCACACACAGGCATCTTTGGACACTTTGTCTTCGACTTGAGCAGAACCTTCCCATCATCAAATCAATAGGGTATGAGTTCTAGTCCTAATGTTGAAGACTAGAAATGATGGGCCTTTCCTTTTACAAACCTATATGAATAGAGGAATGGAGTGAGATAGCTAACAGAATCACTCAGTCTCTGTTGAGCTAAAATTTATTTTTTGGCCTCAAATTTTCAAGTGTAAGGTCCAGTTTTCAAATTTTCACAGCAAACTTTCTACTGAACATGTACTCTGAGTCCACTGAGAATCTATCCAAGAAGAACCCTGCACACAAGTTTGAGTGATTGAACTAAAAGATGGTCAAATAAACCCGTGGCAGCTCGTTCCTTTGAAACAGGAGAGAAAGGGTACTCCAGTTGCCATGAAGATAAACAAGCATTTTCCTGCTGGACCCAAACCTGTGCTTAAGATGCTTCAGAATGGTTCCCAATTCCTGCAGCTAATCAATATTCAAGTGCTTTATTTAATTACATGGCAACCATTTCTTTGTAATCCCTAGACATACCTAATAACCTTTGTTCCAACCATAGCGCATTTTCAATTAATATATCAAAAGCACTGGGTTAAGCTTTGACATTTGTGGAAACCTTTGACTTAGAAGTATTTTTTTTTTCCTAAAGAGATCACTCTGTGCTTAATTTTGGGATTCTTAGTGAAGGAAGGAGAGTATTATGTTGTAGATTCAGCTTAAAGTATTATCTATTCTTGCTCTTCGAATGGCTGACTTTGAGTGTCTAGTCCATTTTGTTTAAATGTCTTCAATTTTTTACCTCAAGACTATTAAAATAATTTCCTCTAAGTGGATGACAGCAGACTCAGATCTTTGTAGAAAGAAGAAAAGGTCAGAGCTGAGTCAGAAATTAAATACTTCCGTTTTACTAACTTGCTCTATGAGTACTCAGGCAAAGAAGAGAAGTATTTGAACTTGTCTCTGGGTAAACTATAAGCAGAATTAGATATATAATAAATATAATGTAATGTAATATAATATAATATAATATATATAGTATATATAATATAATATAAAAATTTAATAATTATTATATTAGCTTTCATATTTTGTAATTACTGCATTATTTTTTATTTTAATTTTGACTCCATATTTTCAAGGTTACAAATAAAATTTATTTCTTTACCACTTTGTTATCAAATAATTGTCCAAAACAAATATCTACCTCTTAGATGCTGTTTCCTTTCTCTACTATAGTCAGATATTGAGAGTTTTTATACTTATTTCTCCTCTTAATTAGCAGTTTGTGGAACATTAAAGTGCATAGTCATCATAGATCTTTAAAAGAGTCATTCAGGGCCTTCTTCCTTGAACTGTTTTATGGAGAAAATGTTACTTAAAGTTTTTCCAATTTAATGTTTTTAACAAGATAGCTCACATTTGTATTGCCTCAAATTTGCACAGCAATCTGCAATTATTTAGGAATTTTGAAGTACCTGTTCTACTTTGAAATACTGTATTAATATAAGTAAGATGCTGACTTCCTTTCCCATTGCTAAGACAATATTATTTGATGTTTTTGCATAATAACAACTGACTAATTCATTTCATTTCATTCTCCTTCCAATCACCTGTCTGTTTACTTGTTTTAAATAGTAATTAGGGAAGCACTTCATTTTCTTAGAACTAAACCATGTAGGGCAAACAAATCCAGAATTTTAAGTAAGCAAATGACTTTATAACTGTAGTGCTCCTTATCACTAGAAAAGAATGCACAGAGCTCTTGCAAAATAGCTATTCATGGGCTGTTACAAATTGGAAATGAGCTTATCAGACTGAGAAGAAATCAGTTGGCACAAAATAAAAATCCGTCTTTTCCTAACTTTTATTAGTCGTATCATTTTGTTCCAGTCAATGGCTGGTTCACTGTCACTTAGTGTCAGGAAGGTGTATTGTATGTAGTGAGCAGTGGAGGTGAATGTTATCACAGAGTCGCCCCATGCAACTACAGAATCCCATGTTGGAGACAAGGTAGACCTTTGTCTTTCATCTTTCTTACTAGAGCCTCATTCCCAAGGCAAAGCATGCTACCCAATGGGAAATCAAAGATTTTCTTTCTCCAGATTTCCCAAATATAGATGTGTGTACTGGCTCACAGATTTTATTATTGCATTGAGTCCTGAAGTCCAAACCTACCACATTTATATATTTCTTTATCTGCCTAGAAAGCACATTGTGATTACCCCTTCAGAGGGAAGGTACAACCCACAATGCCCTGTGAGACACTAGCAAGGGGTTGTTGAGAGTGTCATCTAGATGTCTTGTTGGCTGAAGGAGTTCTGTTGCTGACACACTGTTGAGTGGAAAAAAGAAAACATTGAAAAGTGGTCATTGTAGAGACTGCTCAGTTATTTGATAACATTAAAAATTTGGCCCAGTTGGCCATTAGGAAAAATGGCTGCTCTTTGCAAAGCAGCTTATAATTTTTAGATCAGTTGTACTCAGAACTACTGTGGAAGTAGAGTTTATTTTTCAAGCTTTGTATCTGTAGCTTTTGAGTAGGTAGCAACTAGTTTTCAGATGAACACAAGAACAAAATTCTTGGATTCACTGTATTACTATACAAAACATGGATCTAATCCTAGTTTTAAGATGAAATCTTTTGTCAATGCTGTATTTTCACTCATACTACAGCATTCTAGAAATGTCCAGTGCTGTTTCCCAAACCTGCCAGAATGATCAGCTTCTTTAACTTTGTCCAGATGATCTGACTGCTGTTGTTTAATCTTGTGTAATGGTGCACTTCACCTCCCGTAGATTCCTGCTGACCATGTGGGCAGCTGGTACACATTTCTGTACCGGGGGGTGGAGGGGGGCTTTTCCTTCTGGTTACCCTATTCCATTCTAGTAGCCCACTACTAACTTTTGTCCCTGAGTAAGACACTTCCATTGGTCCTGGGACATTCTGAATCTGCCCTCTGAAGCAAAGGTTCTTTTCCTGGGATTCATAGAACCTCCATCCCCCAAATAAAAAGTGAGCAGAATTTGGAATAAACTTGAGTAAGAACAAAATTTTATTTTTCTTTCCACTAATCTCTATAAGGAGTGGTTTTCTCAATAACCATCTCTCATTTTATTCCTTTAAAAATCTGATCATAGTGTCAAGAACCCCAAGGCACTTACAAAAATTAAGTACGTTGTTTCTAACACACTTCATGAATACTGGCAAATCTCCTGGGTCTTTCCAAATCTATGGAAATGTGAACTTTCTTGATGTGCATCACAGCCAACTTCTTCCTTTATTTATGGATACCTATGTGGGTTGGGACTTAAATTTCTTCATTTCGAGATTCCATCTCTCATCTTGTGACATTCTAATCTTATTTCTCTATCTCTTTGTATCTCCCCTTCTTCATTGCTACAGTGGTCATCTCAGCTTTGTTCAGCTGGACTCTGTAGATAGACAACTTTCTAGAAAGTGTGCAACTCCAAGATTCTTAGAAAATAATGTGAGGAACCATCAATAATGAAGTCAAAATTTCTTACCCATTATTGAGTGCTTCTAAATAACTATGTAAACAAAAGAAAAACTGAGCATTTTTTTAAACTAAAAAATAGGACTGTATCTTCTCTACAGAGAAGTATTCATTCCCTTGAGTAAACTCCCAACAGATCTGTGTCTGCTTTGACTCGAACAGTTGGCCCCAAGCCCAAAAACTAAGAAGGAAGAATTTTGACACTGTCAAAAATTTTAAAAAGTAGCAAGTAATCCTATAATTACATTGGTGATTTTATTTTAAGTGGTAATACAGATAAAGGGCAATGCTTCAGAAAAACAGGAAAAAATATACAGTGGTGGAATGTCAGGCATTAATTTAAATGCTTACTACTGAGTTAATAATAATAAAACTAATCTGTCTTCTAATTTATCTTCAAAACTACCAAACCAAAGAAAACTTGACATGGTGAAATTTCTGAGTCTAATAATGATAGAATATGTTATTCAAATCTCTCCTTCTCAAGGTGAAGTTTTTAAAAAGTTCTTGAATATTTGGAGACTAACCGGGTATCAAAGACTTAAGGGGCTAAACTTAGAGCAAAGGTAAAGTCAGAAAGATGATCACTTGGGGCCAGTATTCTGCCATCAGTGTTGGAAGATTTTTTTGAGAATATCTAGTTATTTATGCATACAAGAACTGGGGTACAGGCCAGAGGTGTGGTGGATGAGAGGATTTGCCAGAGACAGAGTGGGGAGCAGAACAGGCAGACCTACTAAAATACACTGCTGAGGGGAGCAGCAGGTGAGACAGCAGAGGTCTGCTGCACCATGTGGGTCAGTTCTATGTCCTGGAATTGAACTCATGCTGCAGTGGCTGCAGACAGCTCCAAAGTGCTGCTCTTCAACCTGTTGTGCCACCAGGGAGGGCTTCAGTGTTTGCAGATTTTAAAGAAGTATCTGAGAGGATTCACAACTAAGATCGTTTGACAGTTGAATATAAGGACAAAATGAGTCTAAGCCCAACAAGGGGTCAGCTGTTGGATGTAGTTCCCAAGGAAATATATTCTAGGACCAAGAATAAGCCAGAAAATGTCTGATCATTGCAGGGTCTCAAGTCTAGGGCCAGATCATAACAATACTATAATCAAATTCCGGGGCTACAGTCTACTTTCATTCTAGTTATCTTTCAAAGTCAAAGTAAGTTTTCTCCAAAATATTCTTACCTTAGACTTTGAATTATGATCACACATTTTTTAATTCAATGTCTGGAGTTTATAAAAAATGAGCAGGCATAGAAGGAGGAACTATATGACAACAAACCAAAGGACAGCAGAAACTGGAAATAAACTCACAAAGGTTTTAGATAATTCAGTGATCAAGTAAATTGCCAGAGACTTCATTAATAATTGAAGATTTAATATACAAGATACATAATTTCAAGCAAACTGAAACAATAGAAAGTAGATTCCATAATTATATATATATATATAATTTTGGAATCTACTTTCTGTTGACATATATATATATATTATTGTATATTATTATATTATGTATTATATATATATATATATATATATATATATCTGAGAATACAGTGAGTGTCTGTGTCTAGTGCTGTATCTTCACAAAAGGGAGAAAGAAAATAAGAGATATCTAAAGCTCTAAAAACTGAGAAATTTCAAAACTTAGGAAAGACATCAAATCAAAACTTCAAAAGCCCTGATGAACTCCAATCAGGATGAATAAGAAAGTAATTCAAAAATACTTAAACACATTTAGATAATCACTGGAAATCAGATCAAACAGAAAAATCTTTAAATCATCGAGAGCAGCAGCATTCATTGGCTTCAAAGTTCAGTCCTTAGACTGAGAGATAACTTCTCCACTGAGAAGATGGAATTCAGAAGACAAAGAAGTGTTCTCAAAATTAGTTTTCAAAATAACAGCGAGCAGGGCCCTCCCTAGTGGCCTAACAGGTTAGGGCACAGCAGGGCAAGCTCACTGCAGCCGCTTCAGTGCGCATTCGATCCCCAGTCCTGGAGGTGACCACCTGGTGCAGCAGACCTCTCCTGTCTCTCCTGCTGCTCCCCTCAGCAGTGTATTTCAGTAGATCTGCCTGTTCTGCTCCCCACTCTGTCTCTGAGAATCTGTTCCCCACCCCTGCACCTCTGGTCTGTACCCCAGACTGTATGCATAAATAAATAAATCTTTTTAAAAAATAAAATAACTGTGAGCAGGATCTAAAAGAAGAGCCTGTCCCTATTCTGTATTGTGTCTTCATCAAAAGCATTTAAGCCCCTCGCTGGCCCTTGGGGGGTCACACAGGAAGAGCACCTTCAGCACAGCCTAAGCCCTGCTTAGAACGCATTGGAAGATGTCTAACTGATCCTGTGTTGACTGAGACCAGTGGGACTGGCCATTTGGTTTGGCAACTTGAGCCCAGATCATATCCATCCATCTGGCCCTTGTCCCAACTTCTTTCCTTTAGGGTAACCACTTTGTAGTTCTGCAATTATTTACAAAATATAAATATTAAAGGGTTTCTGTATTTTATTGTCAGTGTTGGCCTAAAGATTGATACAAAAGAAGTCAGTGCCAAGACAGGTAGGAAGGTAAAGGTGAAGTTGTAAAAGTGAGAGCCACATTTTGAACCATTCCTGGGAACCCCAGTGTGACAAATTCTACCACAGGGAAAATGCAGAAGCCAAGAGGATTTCTCTTTATGGCCCCTGCTAGGTTCTAATTGCTTTCTGACTTTCAGATGTCACTGTCTATCCACCTGGATAAGTAGAAGATAAATATGCAAATTTATATTATAGTAAAAGATAAATATGCAAATCAGCCAGAAAGCTAGAACCATCACTTTTCCTTTTAGTTTTCTGTTTTGAACAAATTTGACATATTACATTTGGGAATTTAAGGTGTACAGGGTATTACAAATTGTAATATGTTTTCATTTAAGCAATATGTTTCATGTTATATCATTATAATATTATTATCTACTTTCAAATACTGTGCATTAGGTCTCTGTGGCTTATTTCTTAGTCATCATGGCTCCTTAAACACCATCAGTCTTATTCCCCTGCCCATCCTTTGGTGCATGGTAACTACCATTTTACTCTCTGCCATTTTTTTTTTTTTTTATTTACAGGTTTGATTTTTTTAGATTCCAGATATGATGAAACCACCACTTTCTTTTCCAGCTTCTCTTGGTAATGCACCTTGAGTTAACTTGAGATTAAACAGTGACTTTTCCCCATACTCAAGCTCTAAAATATTCTAAGGTTCCACGAGTCATCTTGCATAATAGCTGTTATACAGTTTTTCAGAAATAACTCTTAACACATTAAGATGATTAAATGTATTTCCATGGAAACTTTCCTGCATCTGCCTTCCAATAGACCCTTGCTCTCCACAACACTGGGCAAGGCTTCCCCTCCCCTCCTTCACCTCCTCTCCTCCCTTGGACTCCTGATCTGCTCTCGGCCTTGTCTGTCACCCACCCATTTCAGCTTCAGTGTCTCCACCTCAGCCCTCCCCCAGCTTCCTCCATTCCCTTCCTTTCCATGAGCTGCTGAGCCTCCCTTGGGGAGCCCTTCCTTTCTTGGGGTGTGCTCTTATGGGACCACCTCCCCCGCCAGTGTGCATTCCCAATCGCTTCCTCTATAGCTGTGCATTCTGTACTCACTCCTAACTGATCTCTGTCTCAGCTGCAGACAGGCTCATCTCATTACCCCAGAATGCCCCATGGGTGCTTCCGAATGAACCCATTTCTAGCCACCACCATCCACATGTCCTCCTTCCACTCTGCTCCAACGCTGCTTTTCATGGCAGTGAGGATACTGTCTAGGCCTTTGTCCACATGATTTTTAAAGTAGTAGATTTTACCTGGACACTTCTTTTTTTCTGCTGAGCAGAGAGTACTTATGTGTTCCCGACCTAGAGATAGCCAAGGCATGGAAAATCCTTTTGAAGTTTAACCTTTGGCCCGGTAGTTTCTTTCAATGGACAATCAACCTAAAACATTAAGTGTCAACTTTTAAGAATTGTAATTTCATAGGATAATACTGAATGACATTGACTCATCTATTTATTCATTTGCTCTATGAGAAAAGCATTAAGCAAACATATAAAAAGTTGCAGGAACCATAGTAGGCAATTGGATTAAATGATGACTTTCAAAGACATAGATTAACAGCCAGAACGTGAACCATGATCTTTGCTAAGTAGTGATGCTCATTGTTCTGAAAACAGGTCTGTTGACACAGCATCTGTATTTCAAGGCTCTGGTCTGTTTGCTCTCCCAATTTCCATTCTAAATGTGAATAAGCCACCCAGCTTCCTTCAGAGACGCCCAACTTCTGCAAATAGTGAGCAAAGATCAAGGCTGAGAACCATTGACTGTTGCTCCCACAGACCACTATTTATTTGACGATGGCTATAGTCACTGCTCAGAATCAAGTTCTGTCTTGAAATGCATAATTTCCTCCAGTAACAACTCAATAATTTGAGAGGGCTACACCTAGGACCTTATACACAGATGAAATGAGCAACTGCTATATATAGACTAGGGGATATCAGGAGTCCTCTGCCTGTCTTCAAATCTCCTTTATAAGCCCTTACCTGATTGGGCTAAAGTTTTTAACTAACAGGAACAAGATGTGTAATTTTGAATATAGGGGGAAAAATCTGATTCAAACAAACCTAAAACACATCATATATTGTATTATAGGATAAAGCAAATGCAATCAGTTTCTGCTCTATACTCTCAAATGATCAGAGCTCAGTCTGTTTCTTTAGGTAGGTCAGGTCATTTTAGTCTCATCTGACAGATCTAGGGCTCAGAGAAGCCAGGAAACCAATTCAAAGATTGCAGCAGAGAGGGATTAGCTGCCTGACTCCCAGCAGAATGATCTCCAGAGTGAAGCACTTCATCATACCATCCCCAATTAACTTATCAAATTACTACTTACAGAATTAGAAAGCATAAAACCCAGAATCCTGAAAGTGTGGGCACAGGGAAATGTTGCTCTTCACAGCAGGGAGGAATGGAGACTATGACACAACCTTCCAATGCACCAAAATGAAGTATGGAGAGGCCGGTCATGCAGGTGGCAGAGGTGAGCCTGGAGAGGGCATGACACAGGCAGGTAGGCATGACTGATTATTCCCCCTTGTCCCATGCTTTAAACTTTGGACTTTGAAATCTGTGTAGATTTCCATGTGGTCTTCCCCATATCTGACCCAAAGTTGACATTCCAAAATAAAATAACAAAACCAGACAATACTGATAAATGGACTACCAACCGTATTCACTTCTCACCATTTTTAATTCACTCATTAGTGAGTGTGTTTGTATAGTTCTATACAAATTGATCACATACATTGATCACACACAGATACTGGGCTTTCCCTGGTGGCACAATGGGTTAGGATACAGCACTGCAAGCTAGCCAAAGTCGCCTGGCCTCAGAGGTGATCACATGGCACAACAGACCTCTCTGACCCACCCGCTGCTGCCCTCAGCAGCGTACTTCGTTGATCTGCCTGTTCTGCTCCCCACTCTGTCTCTGGTCAATCCTCTCACCACCCCTGCACCTCTCTCCAGTACACCAGTTCTGCATGCATAAATAAATAAAACTTAAAAGAAAATATATAAAACTGCTCCATTCCATCATGGATTTTCTCTCCTGCTACTCCTTTATAACAGCACTGTCTCTAATAGCCAACCCAGCTCCCTGGTGACCAGTAATCTTTTCTCTGCATCCATAATAGTTTTATCATTTTGAGAAGTTTGTATGTTTCCCTATGGTATGTAAGATTAATTTAGGGAGAATTAACATCATTACCATACTGAATCTTCCAATCTGTCAACATTTTATGTCTGTTATTTAGATTTTCTTTCATTCATTTCATTAGAATCACCTCTTTTCATGAATCATAGGTTACTACATAACCTTTTTATTATTGTGTAACATTCCATTTTATGCATGTACCAGATTTGATTCACCCATCCAAAACATGTGAATCGTTCCCAATTTTATTGAAATTATAAACAAACATAATGGGAACAGCTATTATGGATATTTGTGCATAGATATTTGTAGAATGAAATTTCCAAGAATGTGATTGTTGGGTCATTTTGATCAATTCAAGTTTACTTTAAAAAAAAAAAACAACTGGGCCCTCCCTGGTGGCTCAGCAGGTTAAAGTGCAGCTTTAACACTAAGGCTAAGGCCACTTCTGGATGAGTTTAATCCCCGCCCACCACGGAGGTGACCCACATGGCGCGGCAGACCTCTCCTGACCCACCCGCTGCTCCCCTCAGCAGTGTACTTCGTGATCTACCTGTTCTGCTCCCCACTCTGTCTCTGGTGAATCCTCTCACCGCCCCGGAACCTCTGGCCTGTACCCCAGTTCTGTATGAACAAATAAATCTTTAAAAAATAGATAGATAGATAGATAGATAGATAGATAGATAGATAGATAGATAGATAGATAGATAGATAGATAGATATAAAAAAACTTTTACTTCCATGCCAAAGTGTACAGTTCTATGACTTTTAGTGTATTCACAGATATGTGCCCTGTTTTATAGATGTTTTCATGATCTCACCCTTCTGCTATTCTATCTCCGTCTACTCTCTACCCCTCAGAGACCACTAATTTGCTTCATGCATCTCTAGATTTGCTTTTTCTAAGCTTTCATGTAAATAGATTCATCATGCCTGGACATTTCTGGCTAGCTTTCCTTGCTCAACTCTTCTGACTTATATCAGTAGATTGTTCTTTCTTATGACTGAGTAATATTCTATTATATAGATCTAGACCACATTTTGTGTATCCATTCTTCTGTTGGTGGGTATTTAGGCTTTGTTCACTTTCAATTACTATGAATCATGTTGGTCAAAATATTTGTATATACCTTTCATGTGTGCATGTTTTCATTTCTCTTGGGTATATACTTAGGACTGAAATTGCTGAATAGGTCTCATGGTACCTCTATGTTTAATTATTTAAGGAGCTGTCAAATTGTTTATCAAGAATAGCCGCATCATTTTATATTCCTGTCAATAGTATAAGAGGGTTCTGATTGCTCCACATCCTTGCTTATAGCTTATAGTTGTAATTAGCTCTCTTTTTTACACTAGTCATCCTGGTAAGAGTTTCACTTATCTCATTCGGAATTCAGTGAAATTTCATTAAGATTTTCCTTAAAATTGCAAATATTTTGGGCTACTATTTCTTCACATAATCTTGTTGTCCCTTACTCATTTACATGTGGATTCTGATTATACATGTATTCTTATGCTTATTGGCACTTCATAGGCCTCTGACAACTATTCATTTTTCTTCATTTTTTTCCTTTCTCTTCTTCAAATTGGATATCTCAGTATATCTATTTTCAAGTTCACTGGTTCTTTCTTCTACAAGTTCAAATCTCTAATGCTTCCATAGAAAATTCTCATGATACTTGATCATTTTCAGTTGCAGAATTTCTATTTGGTGCTCTCTCTATATTTCTTAAATGAGTTATATATATTTATAAATACCCTCCATATAGTTTAATACTTTTGATATGGTTTTCTTTAGCTTTTTGCACATGTTTATAATAGCTAATTTAAAGTATTTTTCTAAAGAGATATTTGGCTCCATCAGGAACAGTTTCTACTAAATTTTTCCCCCTGTGTATAGGCCTTATTTTGCTGTTACTTTACATTTCTTATGTTTTTGTAATTTAACATGGCAACTCTAGATATTAGACCCTCCTACTACCCATACATTATTGTTGGTTCTGCAGCAGTTTTGTTTAATGAACTTTTTAGACTAATTCCGTGTAGGGTTGAATATGTGTCAGTGCAGCCCATAAAGTCCCCAATTGGTTTGCTAGAAGTCAACTAATCATTGTATGACCTCCTTAATTCCTTGAACCAATAAGTATCCTAGCATTTGCTGAACAGCTCTGAGTGTGTCTATGTTTGCACACATGCGCACGCACATGTGTGTGTGTCGTTAAATCCTTTTACTGTATGGGCAGACAATGAGCAGACTCCTCACTCGCTTGCACAGAGTTTTAGGCATCAAGGTCAGCTCATAGTTAGACTTGAGTGTCTTCTCAGATCTGTGTTGGCATGTCCACTATCCTGCACATATACATGAGCTTAAATCCCCAGAAGTATGTCTGAGCTCCCCCAAAACACTGTATAAGCATCTCATTTTCTCTTATAGTTTTCTTTTAAATTATTTTTGCCAAATTCTTGTTTGTTTCAGTTGGTATCACTGCCTCCAGCTACTGGTATGTTAAACAACTCTAACTAATAATTTTGGACAAACACTGTATGCATAAAGCTTTCTTGACTAATAAGTTCCAAATCGGTTAAAAAAAAAAAAAAAAAAAAACGTGAACTTTGTGAATCAGATTTTCCAGAGAGCTGCCAGGTGATTTCAATAGGCCAGGTAATTCTCTAAGTCTCCTAACTCATTCTGCCTCCCCTGATTATTTAGATTGTTGGCATTTGGTCTCAATTGTCCCATGATGCTAGATTTCAAAGATATTTGCTAGGAATTGGCCAGGTTAAAATGCTACTTAGTTTTATTGTTACCAACATTCAGCCATTTTTTTTAAATTAAGTACTGCTTAGATTTTTGTGTACTTTTGGTTAATTTTTAGAGTTATAAAAATTTTTATTTTGAATTTTTGAAAGTATTCCTATATTTTATTTAAAAAAATCAGAATTTTGGAATTTTTTTACTGAGTCATTGAGGGGAACTTCCTCACAAAGTTAAATTTAACACAGCTGGGCCTTTATGTTGAGAGTGGATTTCTAGTAGACAAAGTACTGTTAGTCATGTGTGTTTATGTTGAATAAAGTCAGATGTGGCCTTTTAACTGATATGTTAGCACTTCACATTTTTTTTTTAAAGACTTATTTTTATTTATTTGTGCATACAGAACTGGGGTACAGGCCAGAGGCAGCGAGAGGCTTCACCAGAGACAGAGTGGGGAGCAGAACAGGCAGATCGATGAAGTACACTGCTGAGGGGAGCAGTGGGCGGGTCAGGAGAGGTCTGCCGAGCCATGTGGGTCACCTCAGGGGCAGGCGGGAATCGAACTCATGCGGAAGTGGCTTTAGATTCTCAGAGCTGTGCTTTAACCCGCTGCGCCACCAGGGAGGGCCAGCACTTCACATTTAAATTGATTGTTACATGGGTTCATTACTATCTAACATTTCAGTTTTTGAGTCCTCATACTCACTATTTGCTATTTGTTTCTTTTTTGTTAGCTCTTCTTCTGCTTCCACAGTTTTAAGTGGGAATTTCATGTCCTTCCGTTTTTCTTCTCTCCTAGTATGTTGTTTATATTTGGGTTTTTTTCTTTTTTTCAGTTTTTAAGTGATTATCATACAGTTAGCAATATCCATATTAAGTCATCTAAGTTCACTTTCACATAACATGCCAAAGATGTAGTGCAGGTAGTAACCCACTTATTTCTAATTATTTATTCCTGTTTCTTATGACTTTGATATCTAATCATTCACTTTTTATTATTGTTGTTGTTACTATTATTATTATTACATGGAACAGTTATACCAGTTTGAAATAAGAAAAATAAAATATTTTATTTCACCTTGATTTGCTACTTATCCAATGAATGCCATTCCTTACATTGCTCTAACACTGTCGTATTTCACTTATTTTCTTTTTGATAACTTCTGCTAATAGCTCTTCTTAGACAAGTTGGCTGGCATTGTGTTCTCTATTTTGTTTATCTGCAGGACACTTTCATTCTTAAGAGCACTCTTTTTGCTACCCTTTTTAAAGCCACACTATCCTTAACCCCTGACAACCACTAATTTGTTCTGTTTCTGCACTTTTGTCATTGTAGGTTATATAAATGGTCTCTTATTGTACGTATCCATGATAGATTGGCTTCTTTTTCAATCAGCATAATTCTCCATGATTCATCCAGACTGTTGCATGACTGTCCTTAATAAATGAGGCCTATTTATATCACATAATAGAAATCAATGACCTAAATGCAATGGTGGTGGGCACAATGAGGGGAAATTGGGTGCTTTTTCATTTTTCATACACTTGAAAATGGAAGAGTAAGGGATGGGCTTTGAGCCATTTGTTGAGCACAGAGAGCCAACTCCTCAGCCAAGGGGTAGGATTTTGTGCCATAATTCATTTCTTTGATGAAAAAAGCAAATATTATTACTTCACTTAAAGTAAAAAATTAAGCTGTTCTTGTTTCAGTATTTATTACTCTAAATTCAATTTTGCATTTCCAGTTACAAATGATACATTTACTTAAGAAAAAACCAAAAACCTCACAGTAGGATAATCAGTTTTAATTTACTGTTTATTACAAGTTGCTATGAAAATGAATAAAATTAATTACAAAGTTATTTTTAATGCTTTATCTAAACTGGATTTGTATTATTCCTTTCAAGTCAGAGCAACCAATGAAAGTGAAAAGATAGATAAATCTCTTGAAAACAAACAGCAAATGAAGCACTAAATAGATTGTAAATCACAACTTACCCATTTTTGTAATGTTTAAAAAAAGTTTTACAGATAATAATGTACCTTGAAAGGAGATTCCTGTTTATAATAATTCATGTTTAAAGTATTGTCAGTGAAGTAATTACAACATCTGCCACATCGTATGCTAACCCCAGACTTGGAAGATGTTATTGGAAATATATATAAGGGAAGACCTAACAAAGTGAGTTGAGGCCATTTATTTAAGCACAGTGATATTTTAGAGGCATTTATAATTAATTTAGGAATGCATAGTTTATGCAAAATATTTTTTGAAAGAGAAAGCCATTAGCATGTGTGTGCTACTATGAGAAAGCTCTCACCTGTGCTTAATGTGTCACAAGCAGATCCTTATTCCAAGTTGTGGTTGGGATTTCAATTACATTTGAGTAGAAAATGTAAGTGCACATTTCATATTTAATTGGGCCCTTATCTTTAAAAAATAAAATGCATTCAGTTCAGTGTGTATAGTTGTGTTTGATTTAAGCTCGAGTATTATAGAAGGAGTTGAGAATGGGAGTCCCAGCTGCTGAAGCTTGCTGACAGAATAAAATTATTTCTTCATCCAATGCTATAATTTTGCACTTATGCCTAACTAAAGATCTCCCCCTTTCATCTTTCCAACAATCATTTTTCAGGGTAGAAAGAAAGAACGAGAAGCCAATTTTTTTCATTTTCCAATTTTTCTCTCTAATATTTTTGGTTAATTCATGTTCATGTTTAGAAGAAGTGATTGGATAAAGTTTCTACCAAGCATCTTTCGTCTGATTTATTCTAGGAAATTAAATTCACGCATAAAATGTGCAAGATGATTTCCCTTACAAATATTAATGCTCAGAATCCCTTTCCTTATTCATTATCGAGCTATTTCAGGGTGCTGTGAAATTCAGTGCCTCGATTATTGATCATGCAGCCTGCACTAAAGAAAACTGTTTGGTCAAGCGGCTTAATGCTTATGAGGTAAACATGCATAGTGATTCCTTAAAAGCCAGTGATCTAATGTTTCATTTTTGTATTTCTCCTTGGGATATGCTCATATCTTTCTGGGTCAGGGGTCTCCCTAAATTCTCTTATCTCCATCCCTCACTGGCATCACCTGCCCCTTTCTCTGGAACACCCTCAGCCATCACTGTGCACAGCCCACCCTGCACACAAGTGAGAAATGACTGCAGAGCCTGGGAGCTTCCTCTAAGGCTGAGGCCTTTCAACTCTGGAGGAGGACAAATCTCCAGGACTATGATGCCTTGAGGGGCAGGTCCTGCCATTTACTGTAAACAAAGCAAGTATGTGGAAAGAGAGAACACCAAAGAAATCTGGGGACTGGAGAGGAATCATCGTGAATGGAAAGCCTCTGCCCTTCCTTGCACGGCACACACCTCCCTTCCCCAGGAGCAGTGCCAGCCCCTCCTCCACTGTGCCCTCCCCTTCCCTTGCTACACAGCCACTGTCACACCCAATCTGAATGTGTCCTCGCAGGGCCCTGGAGGCAGCACTGAGGAGTGGCTGTGATGCTGGCCAATGTGAACTCAAGCCCTTCCGTGGCCCTTTCTTCCCTGATTCTATTCTCTTGTGCAAAATGGGATCGTCAAGAGCATGACTCATGGGAATGAAGTCGAGCAAGGGCCTGGACCCTGGAATCGGCATCAGACTCCTCTGGAATCAGACCCGCAGCAAGGATGCCTTGATAAGACAAGAGCCTTGACTCCAGGGGAGGCCCAGCATGCATTGCAGCCACTGATCCGTTGCATCCTGTGGTGGTGCGCACTAGCCCCAGCTGAAGTTCAAGATCTTGAGCAAAAATGACTGTCTGCTACAGAGCAGCGCATACTAACTGCAGGTGGAGCCGTGCGGCAGCCCCAGCAGAGAGGAGGCCTAGAAACCAGGACGCTGAGCCCAACGCTGGCTCCACTATGAGGCATCTCCTGGCTGCCTTGGGCAAGCTGGAAAATCATGTGGTTGCTCAGAGGGTTCTCTGATCTAGCACAGAAAAAGTTGCAAGGGAAGGAAGATCTCCTGGGAACTAACTTCACACGGAGGGGCAGAGCACATCAAGGCAGCGGTGCAGGCAAAAGACACAGACCGACATAGGGATTTCCCTGACATTTTGCACTGGGCCTTGCCCAGGCACCGTTGAGAAAGAGGGAGACACTTGAAAGCCACAAGGAGCAGTAGGAGTGCTTCCCCCAAGACACCCCTGACTCCAGGGATGCAGGAATCCATGACTTCTCTGTACCTTGGTCACAAAGTGTTCTGTGGGCCCTGCTTGGAGGCCCTTAACGAAGGGCCCTTGCTCCCCATAATCTCTTACAGGAATCCATTGGAATAAGTGAGTAAATACATGAGTGATAACTTTTTTAAAATAGGTTTGCTCTTTCAACCTAGAGGGAAACCCCTCCAGAACAATTAGTGCACACATTGCAGCAATCTCTAAAACGAAGTTTTGTTGCACAATCATTGTATATTGAAAGAAGTAAAGCCAATTAACTCCCAAGTGACAGGTGGCAGGCATGGATGTCATTGCTCAGGGAAGCTGTCACCATGGCGATTCAAGGGCTTCTGCAGCAGCCATTGCATCATCACAGGAGATGCCCTCTGTGACAGAATTCCAGCTCCGAAAGCACAGACTCTGGTCTCTCCACGCACAGAGCTCTCGGTGTGTGTCCTTAGTTTTTCACCACATGCCGCGCCAGCACGACAGCAGAGATGGTCTGAGCGAAGGACGTCAGGATTAAAGCACACACTTCTTGGTCAGCAAGCAAAGGCACACTTTATTTTTCTCTCCTTCCCTATTTATCCCCTTCAGCATGGAGCCTGGGGCTGGGGGTAGGCGGAAGCTCTCAGCAAGTGCATCAATAACATGCAACAATAACATGGGGGTCAAAGAACACAAGGTAGCAAACACAAGGCAGGAACACTTCCTGCCTCCTGTTTTTCTGTTCCAGCACCCATGGCTCATTCTTTGTTTCCACACAACAGTGTGCATATGATTCTGTGGGGGAGGTGGGGAGGTCTGTCCAGGCAAAGGACCCAACATCTCCCCCCCAACACTGAGCTTTGCACCCAACACCCACGGCGCTCCCACATCCACCCAGCCTCACCCTCTGTTTGATCTCTGCTTCTGCTCCTCTATCTGTGGTTTCTCTGTCCTGTACCTTACTCTCTTCTTTCTCAGTTGTCTACTATACTACTTTTCTGGCAAACTGAAGAAAGTTAAGGGATAAATGGATGAACATGGACTCTTCATCCTGCCCTTTGCCCTCACCTGCTGACCCAGAGAATCTGGCACGTTTCAGGGGACATTATTGTTCACTGTCACCATAGGACAGAACCTCCCGGCATGTCACTGAAAGCTAGCTAGCCAACAAGTCCGGAGGCTCAGTAATGAAACTGACCTTTATGTGAATAGTCTGTATGAACCTTTATCACGCCACTCACATACAGGCTGGACTCTTTTTTATTTGCCCTAACAAGGAAAATACACCCTTAAGGTGAGACCAGATGGCTGACAGCAAGATTTCTTTCTCACATCACAGTGCCTGACAAAAGAGGAGTTTTGATCACGGGAGTTTAGAATTGCAACTTGTCATGATGCTTTTCTGACAAATAGGTTGGAAACTTGCTGACAACATTTTGTAGGACAGACTAAAGAACAAAGTTTCCATGATATATTTAAAACCCTCCAAGAATCAGACATTTCAGTGTTTGATTTAAAAAAAAAAAAAAGTGCAGATAACCTGTTTTTCAGTTAGTTCAAACATTGGGGTGTTACATTCTGGATATAATAGCTGAGGCTGTCAAAAATATCAAATGTGGTTTTCTTATCAGTCTTCCCTGAAAACTTTCATTTTCAGAAAAGAAATAATAATATACCATTATAACACAATATATACATAGACAGCAAACACTTCCTTGTAATAGTCCCTGGAATATTCCTTTAGAATATTCCTTCACTCGAATCCTCTCTCAGTTTTCTTCTGAATAGCCCTCAAGTTATATTATGCAGGAAAATGAAAAGACATGATTTTGTAGATCGAAAAGTAAGATAAAACTCGTTTTGAAAAGACTGGAACAAGCTGAAAACATGCTCTTAAAGTTGTGACAAATAGACACATAAAGAAGAAGCAGTTACTTGTCATAAATGAGTGACTGTGTTTGTCTCCTGTTGTTTGATCCCCTTCTTATTTTCTTTGCTCCTTCAGACGAGTTAAGGAGCCTCTATTTGTTCTGCTATTTAACTATTATAGAACAGCAAGTCTACATAGGGACCTGCCTGGTGGTTGAACAGGTTAAAGCACAGCACTATGAAGCTGTCCACAGCCATCGCAGCACAAGTTCAATCCCCAGTCAAGGAGCTGGCCTATATGACGCAGCAGACCTCTCCTGTCCCACCTGCTGCACCCCTCAGCAGTGTATTTCAATCTGCCTGTTTAATTTCCCACTCTGTGTCTGATGAATCCTCTCACCTCCCACCCCTGCACCTCTGGCCTATACCCCAGCTCTTGTGTGCATAAATAAATAAATCTTAAAAAAAGAAAAGTCCGCAGGACATGTCCCAACACTGCTGAGCCCCTCCTACAGGCGCTCACTATCTACCCTCATTGTCCTGTGTATCTGGTTCCTGGTGGACGCTGGACGGACCGTGCTGGCCGCAGAGTGAACTGTCAACCCCCAACTGCAGGCCCCAACTTTCAATTCCGGTGAGAAAGAAAACTCACACTTTAAATAAGCTCCCAGGACTAAGGACTAATTCCCAGAAAGGAAAAAGGAATGGTTACTATTCCTAGCCATTTACAAAGTGGGGTGGTCCCCAAACTTTGTCATTTTATAAAGCCTGAAATCTATTTATTATCATCTGAACAATTCCAAATTTGTTTCTAAATCAGTGTTAAGTGAGATTTTTAAAAATATCTTGTCTTATTATCTCCTCTTAGAGAACATAATTGCAATTGTATGATTGGTATGAAAATTTAGACACGGAATGGGCTATTTTTAGTAGATTAGTTATAACTTTGTTCGGGATTTTTTTTATCCTAGCTGATGTTTGAGACTTTGATTTGCAAAACAAATAAGGAAAGCAACACCAGTCATGGAAGATATTTCAACATAATAACCCCTTAACAGACTTAGTTTGTTGTAGCAGTTTAGATTCTAAATCCAGGAACCCAGAAAAATGATAAGTCAGAAAAAGACAAATACTATATATCTTGTATATGCGGACTCTAAAAAAGTCAAATCTGAAAAACAAAAAAGAGAAAAGAAAAGTAAAAGGACCGAGAATAAGATCGATGATGTCTAAGGGTACAAACTTGCAATGAAGAGTAGATAAGTCACAGCAATATAATGCATAGTATTATGAATATAGACATTTATTGTACCCAAGATGGTACGTGACAAATATTGCTACAATAGCAATCATACTAAAACATATGACTGTATCAAAGAAATACCATGCACCTTAAATTTACACAATGTTATTTGTCCAATTTATTCAGTTTTTAAAATTCAGAAAAATCTGAAGCCTCTTCTTCTGGAGTAACAACTTTAATGTTTCTGCAATCAATCTGGGATATTGAACTGTAGTTCAAGAGTAACCATCACCAAATATGTCCTCCCCAGAGGAAAGAGCTGATCATGAAGAAGTTTGGAAAAAGAGACCAAGCCCTCAACTCTGACTCTGCACACCTAAACAGTGTGATAAGCTTGGGCTCCCCATGTAAGTGAGAGTCAGGACAAAAGGGCATTTCAACACTTCAAGAAACCTTCAGGAACATGGGATCTGGGTCAAGAACTGAGGCTGAGAAATCCTCATGGGAAATCCAGTCGCCTCTCTAGCACAATCAAATCCATGAGGTATAAAATATGAACTATATCTTCAACTTGAGAAGGTGGCCAAGGGCTTCCTTGAGAGCTTTCCTGCTGATGATTCCCTGGGTGTGACAATACAACTCACATATGTTTGTTCCTGTAGATTTTCCAGGGCCATCTGGAACCCACCCTGTCCCACTAGCATTTCTGTTTCTTGTTCTGTTCTGGAGAAACTCAGTGTGACAACCCAATTGTCTGATGTTTGTATTCTACCAGCAGAGAAGATAAAATTCTATTATTTCAACACTTTCTCTTCTGGGAAATGCTCCAACTATGTGAAGCTGGGTGTTCTTCTATAAAGGATTTATATTGTGGTTCTACAGCAGTATCACTTTATAATTGTGCTGCAGAGTGACTGAGTTTTAATCCTTTAACATTTACTGTGCCATAAATTTCAGTGCCTCACCTAAATCCATCCACATTTCAGGACTTCTTATAAACACAATTGTGCCCAATTTTTGCGTAAGCCTGTATTTGCTAACCCAGGTTGTAGATAAGGTCCTAACTCAATGAGTTCACATTAAGCAGTGTAGTGGTCAAGAGTCTGCCATCAGGTGTGGTCAGGTGGTGCCTACCCCATTTGGAGCAATTCTTTTATTCTTCAAAGCCTGTTTCCTTATTTGTAAAATAAAGATAATTATACTCCCTTCTTCAGAGGAATGTGATGTCATTTAAGCATAAAACAACATATAAATAGCTTCACATAAAACTAACAGAGGAAATGCATAATTGTGTTTTTTTTTATTTTATTTGTATTGCTGTTATTGGACTTATTCTAAGTGACTGGATATATATCTAACATATTTTATTTACAAAATTTGGCTTTTAAGCCCTAGCTCTATGTGCAGTTCTCATTTCAGTGCTTGTTCCAAGAACACAAGTCCTTGCATGAACAAATTGGAATCAAGCATAGTGACTCAGCAGTTGATCAAATTTCAATTTTTCTTAAATATAATGAAAAATAAATTTGATTTTATTCATTTGCATTTGATTCTCTCCTTTCCTAATTTTTATATACAAATACATGCCTGAATATTTCCATAAATCAAGATATATACATCCCCATTTCTTGAGTGACAGTACATTCAACTTTGCTCAAATTTAAAAGTCTTCTGCAAATAAACCCATAAAATATGAGTGTTAGGATGGGGAATAGGGTTTCAAGTTCAATACTCTACCACCATGGAACATGAGATTATCTTATGCATGAGTCCCACTAAGGATGAAAATATATTTGAGATTTGTGATTAAGAGTACTGCTATGTAATTCACACCAAAGGTATATTGCCAATGGTTATTTTCACCCTGGATGTATTAGTTCCCTATCTGGGACTATTTGGGAGAAGAAAATGTAAACTAGCTTAGCTCCCATTGTTTTCAAATGAGTTTATTGAGGGGAAGAAAGAAATGGAGGGGACATTTAAATGAGAGCATGCATGATACTCAGTCAACTCGTTGACTCTTTGTCCTTATATGGAGGATAGTTTCAGGTGCTTACTCACCACCCATATGTCTTCTTTGAAAATATGTTATTCAAGTCTTCTGCCCATTTTCCCAGTCAGGTTTTTTTTTTTAATTTATTGTTTAGTCATAAGATTATTCTAAGATGTAAGTCCTTTATCATATTATATGATGTGCAAATACTTACTGTCTGTAGACTCGCTCTATATATTTATTGCTATCCTTTGTAGCACAAGAAGTGCACATTCTATGAAATTTAATTCTCATTTTTTTTCTTCTGTTGGCTGGTGCTTTTAACATACTATATAAGAAACCATGCCTAACTAAGACCATGGAGTTTTATTTCAAAGTTTTCTTCTAAGAGTTTTATAGTTTTAGCTCTGAGATCTCTAGTTCATTTTGAACTATTATTTTGTGTATGGTAAGGGTTCTAACCTCATCTTTCTGCATGTGTGTGTCTT
This sequence comes from Condylura cristata, assembly GCF_000260355.1. Taxonomy (NCBI): domain Eukaryota; kingdom Metazoa; phylum Chordata; class Mammalia; order Eulipotyphla; family Talpidae; genus Condylura; species Condylura cristata. The sequence goes on along the minus strand of NW_004567136.1, from coordinate 3,313,798 downwards.
CAGATATTCTAGATGTAAGTCCTTTGTCATATTATTTACTATGAGATATATATCATGTTATAGTATATATTTATTCCAGCACTGTTTGTTGAAAATACTATTATTTCATATGAAAAATTGACTTGGCACCCTTGTAAAAAACTAATTTTCCAGAAATACGAGGGCTTATTTCTTACCTCTCAATTCTATTTCATTTGTCTATATGTTTACCCTTGTGGCAGCTGATCTTCTCTATTATCTCTTTCCTGTCACATTTTATTACAGGCATCAAGAAGCCAGTCTGTCTTCAACACTTTTCTGAGAAATCTTTCCAGCTAAATAGGCAACTATTATGTACAAGTTACATGTCCCACATAATTGTAGAACACAATTCTGAGAAATTTTCTTTTACTGTGTAACAAGAAGACCCTTGCCTCCCATTTCCAATAATAACATGTCCCTCACTTTCTTCTTAGTCTTTACCACTAGGGCCTTCAACATCAAAATTTCAATTAACTATGTGCTTGTTAAATTAATTTCATAGGGCCCTCCCTGGTGGCGCAACCAGTTAGGACACAGCACTGCAGCCATCTCAGTGCGAGTTCCATCCCTGGCCCGGGAGGTATCCACATGGTGTGGCAGACCTCTCCTGACCCGCCCACTGCTCCCCTCAGCCCACCTCTCTATCTGCCTGTTCTGCTCCCCACTCTATCTCTGGTGAAGCCTCTCACCACCCCTGCACCTCTGGCTTGTATCCCAGTTCTGTATGAATAAATAAATCTTTAAAAAATAAGAAGAATAATTTCATAGATTATTTTAGTAGCCCCAGTTCAACAAATACTGTGTAGCTTTTCTTGGCTTTAGGGGTACTGTTACATGTGCTTGGGTATAGTTCACAAAACAAAACTGGACCCTAATACTATTAAAAGTGTCTTCTAAAAAAATACACAACGTAGGGCCCTCCCTGGTGGCGCAGCGGGTTAAAGCACTGCACTAAGAAGCTAAAGCCGCTTCCGCATGAGTTCGATCCCCGCCTGCCCCGGAGTTGACCACATGGCGAGGCAGACCTCTCCTGACCCGCTCGCTGCTCCCCTCAGCAGTGTACTTTGTCGATCTGCCTGTTCTGCTCTCCGTTCTGTCTCTGGTGAATCCTATCACCCTCCGCATCTCTGGCCTGTACCCCAGTTCTGTATGAATAAATAAATAAATCTTTTTTAAAAATTTTAAAAAATACACAATGTATTAAAAAGTGCATAATGTGTACAGAAATCAAGACCCACCTGGGGTGGCAGATGCAAAGTCAGAACTTTCTAGGAACAGTAATCAAATCTCAAATGTCTCAAGAAAGGTACATTTCAAATTGGCCTTGTGTCTTCTGTGCAAACACTAACAAGATAAGATTAATGACATTTTAGCAAATGTTTATTTCCCCCAGTATATTGAGGCAACACAATTCCTATTGGACTTTACAGAAGTCACTTTATTTATAGCATTTTCTTCATCAGTTATCTATCTCAGTGTAACTATGTAAAGTCTCCTATCTGACCCAGGAAATGTATTTGCATAAGAAATTGCAGGCAGTTGATTTTTGGCTTGACTAAGCTCTTTGATAAACATGAAAATTGCCAGAGTGAGACTATAGTTCAAACGCATTTTGAACAGCCCAGAATAATGCGTGGCACGTTTTATGCAGATGTTAACAGCAGATTCCTTTAGATTGGCTTAAATTTGTGTTTGTGCCTGTGAAAAAGATGGGGACATTGAGCACTTATGGATAATCATTTTGTCAAATAAAATGATGAGAAATAACTCCTTCAAGTAATAACACAATACAAGCATAGTGCAAAAGAAACATTTAAGCTACACAGAATGATTTGTGCTGCACCATAGAAATACATAAATTGATGATAAAAAAAAGATAGAGATTGGATAATGGGATACTGTGATATATAATAAATTTCTCAAACATATTTGGTCTTCATCTGTAGTTTTGGCTCACAGATCCCCAAGGGTTTAGAGTTTCCTAAGTGTCTCTTATTTTGTTAATGAAGATAACTTTTGGAAAGTAGCTGAGGTTGGGGCAAATTTCAATGGAAACTAACGTGAATAAAAGGCAGATTTTCGGTTAGACCCCCTGTTTCTGTGAAAGGGAAAGAGGCGAAAGGTTGAATTCAATCACCAATGGGCAATAACCATCAGTCATGCCTTGATTTGCATTATTTTATGAACTTGCATAAAACTCCAAGAGGAGCCAACTTTGAGCACTGAGTAATAGGCAAAGATGTGAAGATTTGGGGAAATAATGTGCTTGAAGAGGGCATGGAAGCGAAACACTTTTTACCCTTTCCTTACTCTATGCACCTCTTCCCTCTGAGTGTTCCTGAATTATATCCTTTGTAATAAATCAATCATCTAGTGCATAAATGAGTTTCCTTAATTCTGTGTCCTGATCTAGAAAATTAACCTGAGTAAGGTGCCCTGGACCCTCTGATGCATGGCCAAATGGTCAGAAGCATAGATAATAGCCTGGGCTTACGACTAGTAGCTAAATTAGAGGGTGATCTTGGAAGACTGAGAACCTGTGGAACCTGATGTTCTCTCTGGGGAGATGGTATCAGAACTGAGAAGGTTTCTCAGAAACCCCTTTGGTGTCTGAGAATTTCTTGTGGGTGTGGGGAAACCTCCATACACACTCATGTGCTAATCAGGTCAAGAACACTCAACAGATGACAGATGGATGAATGGATAGACAGACAGGCACACAGATACAATCAATAAAGCAGTGTAAATAATATCTATGATCTGGGACCCAGCTTATCATGTATTTCACCTTTATAGTGGATAGTGAAGAGTGATAGAATTGGGAAAAAATCATGTTTAATGTTAAAAAAAAAACTTGTGAGAAATATTTACATACTTGTATATGTATATAACATATGCATATACATGTATACAAATATGTGGCAAATTAGAGAATGGAGAAATAATGTTATTCATGTTGAATAATTCTTAAAACAAGCAATTCTTAAAACAAAGTGTAAATCCATAGAAACAACAACAGCCCCCTCATCTGTCATCAGAGCCAGTGTCACCTGTCATAGAGGCCAGTGGGCACCAATCCAGAGCAGTGGGCAGACTCCCGGGGAGCAGGAGGTGACCCACAGTCATTCCCTGCCAGTGGGTTGGCTGGGAAGATATCTCTTTGGTGTCTAACAGCTTCAAGGAAAGCTGCCTGCCTCCTGCCTTACAGGCCTCTCTTTGAGGCAATATATGGAGTCCAGTTGAGTTAGCTGTGAATCCATTTGTGCATTATTTGAATTTTCTTTCTGATTTCTTCCTGATTTCACTCCTCCCTGGTCACCCAGCCCCAAGAACCCTGATTCTTTGAATACACCAAATCTTCTCTGTGTCAGGCCTTTGTACTCCTAACCCCTCTGCCTAGATATTCTTGGTTTGTATTTCAGGGTCTGTGCTCTTGCCTTTTGGAAGCTACTGGAAGATTACCTTATCCTAAATCTTTCCAATCTCCCTAGTAATATGTCAGTGTCTTCTGTGCCAGGACCCCACCCCTGCAGTCTCTTCCTTGCTTAGATTGTTCTATTTCTCTCAGCAGTTTTATAAATTTCTTCCAGTAAATATTTTAGGCCTTTGCTCTCTTGTAATAGTTAACTCTGCCATTATAGCATATAGACAATATGTAAATAAATATGCTGTGCTTCCATAAAATTTTACTTGCAAAAATAAGTGGGGACTGGATTTTGCCTGCAGCTATAATTTACTGGGCCCTGCTCTTAGAGGTAGTATTTTGTACCACTGGACATATTTTGTGTATTTATTATCTGCTTCTTGCCACTGGAATATCATTGCTCAGTCAATGTGTTCCATATTTCAGGAAGGGATAGGGCTTCCCTTAAACATTCAATTTGATGTTAGGCACCTCTTACTGTAAATCCTGCATATAATTAAGTTTAAGGTATTACAATCACACCTAGGCCCTACTAAAGTAAAGTGGTCATTCTAAACTTGGAAACAAACCAGAGTCCAGAAAAAAATGCTTCTAGCAAGTTGCTTATTAGCTCTTCCTTTAATCACCTAGTTAATATTCCATCACTCATCCTTTGCCACCTTCCTAGACCAGGCCTGAAGTAGGGGGCAGATGCCACCTGCCCATAGGAAGCTCCTTGGTTCCTATGGGCTTCAGAAATGACTGTGGGGCAGGAAGAAGACTCAGACATAGTTCCTAGACCAGAGGATGGTTCTTGCACCCCCCCACAGTGCAGGGGAGTTGGAGAGAAGTGAGCCGAGTCATAGCACCTGCCAGGGTCAGAAGTGATGGGCTGCCGGTGGACAGACCACAGAGGCTTCCAAGGGATGGACAGGAAAGTAGTTCACCTTAAGTTTTGCCTTGAGTACTGTGTGTGCGAGGTTTCCATTCACTAAGATGGGGAAGTGGTATGAGGGCAGTCAGAAGCATTTGGGGCAGGAGAAACATGGTGCTGATAAATATGCAAGTGGATATTCTGAGTTACGCACTTGGTGGCCTAGCCTGGAGGGCAGGGAGACTGCACCAAAGATGAAATGTGACCATCAGCCACTTGTCCTTAGTACTACAGCCGTGAACTGAACACACCCCATAAGCGAAAGGGCGGGTCACCAGGCCCAGAACCAGGACTGAGGAGACAGAGAAAGGCCAGAAAAGGTGGGGGAGACACGCAAAGGAGGTGGAGAGCATTCAAGGGGATACAAAGGAAGACCAGGGGGACAGTCTCCAGTCTCATTAGAACAGCAGCAATGATACTTATTAATTTTCATATTCTATTTATTTAGCTTTCATAATGTCAATTATCATCAGGCATCTTTTAATTTGTCACATGCCAGATTGTTCTAAAATTACAGCTGCTTAAGATTTAAAAAAACTTTTCAGACAGATCTGTTGACAAAATTCAATTTACTCAGCTGCTAAGGCAAAGAGATTGTAAGTTTTAGAGTTACTGAATACAGACTGTAATCGTGTCTCTTAATACATGAGGTATAATTAAATTTTATTTCATGTTGGGATTTTAGTAGAAATAGGAATTTTCTTTATTTCCTAGGAAACAGGCTCATTGTCATTCTACTTGACTTAGAATGGAATAAAATGGATTTTTGGTCATTTTTCCTATTTTCAACTCCTCTCTGCCCCCCACAACACTTCTCACCCACATGGAGGCATTTTCTTCCACTGGTCTCCGCACATTCTGCAACTTGTGGCCTCTCCACCCCCCAACTCCCCACAAAACTTACCAAGCTGTAGAAGAAAAAGCAGACCTGGCTTCCCCCAGCACCCAGCACCCTGAGGACATGTGCAAACAGACAAGGTAGCTGCTGACAGAGCACTTGAACCTGCTGAGGGCGAGGGAGGCGCTGTCTTGCGGAGCGGGGGTCTCTGGAAATGCCACTTCAGCTGAGAGAAGACCAGGAAAGCAGCCCCAGTGCTGGTGTCCAGCTCGAGCATCCAGTCAGGCAGAGAAGCAGTGAACAAGGAGATTCCCTGTGCTTGCCAGGGACCTGCCTAGGGAAGGTCCTGCCTCAGGAGGGCCGTCTCCAGACCCCTGTGTTACGGTGAAGGTCATCCAGATTCTATTACCTGGAAATAATGCTGTGATTGTTTAACCAAGATTTGAATTCTTTACTTCAAACAAATGAATCCCTCACCAGAGAACTCTTGAATGCTTTCTAAAATACTTAGCTAAATGGAAAGCTGCTTTCTTTTTTTAATTTATTGATTTTATGGAGGTACCATTGGTTTACATTTAGAGGTGTATGGTCACCCCGTCAGCTGTTTGCTCTCTCACCACACCCTCCACCAAGGTACTGAAAATCCTGATCGTAGTACTGTGCTTCCTGATGACTTTATTTGTATTTCACATTTTTATGAGGCCGTTTAATAAGCAAATGAGAATACTTGGAAATCCTGAATTTGTTTTCTTAGCACAGTGAAAGGCAGCATTGCTTGTGAGGGCAGAGTGCACTCAGGGATTCTATGCAATGTCCATATATCCACACATCTCTGTTGGGACGTGGGGGACAGCCACCAGAGGCCCAGAGCCCACCTTTGCAAAAACTCGTCTGTCACACACAAACCATCCTCAGAGTAGGGGAGTCCCCCTGAGCCTGCCTCCTGATGGCTTGTGATGGCCTCCTGTCTTGGAAACAGCTTTTGCTGCCTGGTCATTAATTTCCAGAAGATGGATCAGCAACAGAGGGAGACTCCATTTCTGCAGGACCATTGCCGTGGGGCCTTGGAAACATCATTAGCACAACGTCATTAGCACATAATAGTTCCAGCAGCCCAGATGCTGAGTTGGGTCCACTCAGCTGCTTTCACAGGTCCATCTTCTCCCAGGGGGGTCTTACCCTGCCCCTCCCTGCCTGCTGAGAGCTAAGATTCCAGCTGAGAGTCCAGTGCGCCTTCAGAACACACAGGTTCCTGTGGATAAACCCAGGAAGACCTACAGACACTGGCAGACAACAAACACAAAGTCTTAGTTTTTTTAAAAAATTATTTAACATCTTTCTTCATTTTGTGCTTTTTTCCATCTCAGTTGTAATCCCCATAGGCTTCCCATCATCAATTCACCCATGTGCCATCACTATAGTCCCATGCACCTTTCCCACCCCATTTTTTATCCTATTCCTCTTTCCACATGTGGAATGGTGGTGGCGAAAAGGCTCATTGAGAACACAAATGCCTTCTCTGCACCTTCTGAGATGATCAGGAAATTTATGTACTTTATTCTATGAATGTGGTATAGCACATGAATGTGGTATAGCACATTGTAAAATGTCTTTGGTATATAATTGTTCATTGTTTTTGTTTTATATTTATTATAACCTCTACCCCTCCTTACGCTCCATCCAGTATTTTTCACTAAGTAGGACCACTTCCAGCTCCGTCCATGTTGCTGAAAAAGGTATGAGTTTATCTTTTTGATTGCTGAGTAATATTCCATTGTGTATATGTTCCACACCTTTTTAACTCTCCCAAGCCTCTTCCCAGCAGTCCCCATGAAAGAGCCCTTATCCTCTTCCAACCTCTGCTCCCCTTACCTCTTATCTGAGCACAGTGCGAGCAGGGATGCATCCACAGAGAGGATGCCAAACAAGCCTCTCCCAACTTCGGGTCCCCTGGGTGTGAAATGGTTCAAGCGTAGTTTCCTGAAAGACTGAGAAAATTCCACTTACTGAGACAAAGGACAGGTAAGGTTGGGTGGGTGGTGGTGGCGAAAAGGCTCATTGAGAACACAAATGCCTTCTCTGCACCTTCTGAGATGATCAGGAAATTTATGTACTTTATTCTATGAATGTGGTATAGCACATGCAGGTTTTAGTCCCATTTGATCATGGTATATGATCATTTTGATGCAGTTTCCCGAGTATTTTGTTGGGAATTATTACATCCATACTATTTGGGAATATGGGCTTTTAGTTTCTTGTAGCATCATTATCTGGCTTTGGTATCAGGTAATTTTGGCTTTATAAACTAAGTTTGGGGGTATTTCCTCATTTCCACCTTTTTTGAAGAGTTAACAAATGATTGGTGTTAATTCTTCTTTAAATATTTGGTAGCATTGACTTGCAAAGTCATCTGGTCGGTAGCCTTTTCTTTGTGGGATTTTTGAATACAGATTCAATCTCCTACTCATTATTGATCTTTTAAGAATTTCTGTTTCCTTGTGACTCACTCTTAGTAGGTTCTATACTGCTGGAAATTATTCATTTCTAGATTTGATGGCACATAATTTCTTGATAGCATGTAGTTTTTCAAATGGTCTCTTGGATTTCTATTATATCAAGTTTAATATCTCCTCTTTCATTTCTATTTTATTTATTTGAGTCCTCTCTCTTTTATGTTTGCTACCCTAACTAAAGTTTTCTCAGCTTAAAACACAGATAGGTTAGTAAGCCCAAGTGAGAAAAGGAAGAACAATCAGGGTTTCTTTTTTTAATTATGACTATAAAGAAATAACAAAAATATGACAGATATTTCTAATTTACTTTGAGCATTTTCTTCAAGGATTCATTTTACATGACTTGTGAAATATCACTGCAATATTATTTCTCAAGGTACAGAATACTTTGGAACATTTATATTACGTCAATTTTCAGTACCAACTATAGACATAAATCTCTTGCAGGAAATATATTGTGGCATTCTCAGTTTTTCATGTTAGGCTATCAATCCTTGTAAATCATCTGACAGGTATTTCATTCTGCTCTAGGTTTAGTAGTCAAAGCACAGAACAGTCAATGATGTGGTTTAGTTTCTCCACATTTGGCACAGAAAGCAGCCCTGGAAAGTTGCCAAACAATCCTTCGTCTCTGAACTTCCCATGACAAAGCACGCAGGAACTGTTAAAACATACTTCCAGGATGAGTACAGTGATAAATTATTTCTCTTCTCCTCTTCTGACATCACAAAACAATTTCCCAAAGAACTCACTTTCATCTTCATTTGCTCACCTTAACCAAAACTTGACCTGGAAGATTGTGGGGTCTCCCCAATTATGCTGAGAGCAGGTTGAAATCAGGGAGGACCCAGGCCACCCAATGCAAGTGCAGCCTTCCCCTGAGCCTCCTTGTCTGTGTCTGTCACTGCCTGGGAAGAGCAGTTCAAGCCCATGCAATCTAGAGCAGTGGTTTCTACAGATGTGCATGGACCTAATGTTATTTAAAAAACATTGTTTGTGATCGGGGCTGGAAATCATGGAATTAAGTCTATTTCTAAGAGATTTACTACCATGGGATCTTTCATACAAATTGTGAATGTCACGGTGAGCCATGATAGACAACGCCTACTAGTTGTCTGTGTATAGTCTCTTGTTTTAAAAAGAAGCAATTGGCATTACACAAGGGAAAATCTTGAACCAAAGAGAGCTGCACAAGCAAAACCAGACCCAGAGAAATCCACTGCTCAGTGACTGACTGCCATTGACCTCCCAGGTTGGAGGCTGACTCCCTACATTCTTGGAAAGAATCAAAGATGCACTAGGTAAGGTTCTTGGTCTTTTCTTCCTCCAATCCTTTACTCTCATTTCAGCCAAGTCCCCTTTTGTGCTTCCAAAACTTTCCTCCACCTTGTCATCACTGTCTTGTGGCTGCCTCAGAACTATAAGACCCCCTAGAACCACAGCCTTAGAATGATGGCACATGCATAGCGAGCTCTGAGTAGATTGTGTTGAAAGAGACCAAATGAGCAATGTGGCATATTGTGTACACATCGATTATAACACACACAAGTGAACATGCCGCCTCTCAACTTCATCTTATGGCAAAATCCCTGAGAAGAGATATCCACTGAAGGAAGCCAATTCACACACGGGTCCTCATGAAGGCATCGAACCAAATCACTTGTGACACAGTTAGAGCCCCGGGAAACAATACCACGTGGTTAATTCCTTTATACAAAATGCATTTTGCAAGTCACTTGAGTTAACTCTCCCACATATTCAACAATGGGTTCTAATTTTCATCCTCCATGGTGACCTCCTGAATCATTTTTCTACCTGCTTTTCCACAATGTGACCTCTTTATACAAGAAAGTTAAACTGGGGAGGCTGTAAATCCTAATATTTTTAGATCTCAGATAGAGAAGTAGAGGGAATTATTTCATAAAAGCAGTCATTTTCTTCCCAGTGGCAGACTGCATGAGGTCACGGGGGTCAGCTCATCAAAGCAAATAAGAGTTGTCAAACATCAAAGGCATGGAGGACATTTCCCTCCAGAAGGCTGCTCCATATGCGCCAGAGTAGACAGCCAGAGCTTCGCCCTCCTGGAATGAAGTCATTTAGGGACTGAGCTGTGTCCCTTCGGAATCCATGTTGGAATCCTAACCCTACTACCTCAGAATGTGGCTGCATCAAAGTAAGATCTTCGAAGAAGGCTTGAAGGTTAAATGAAGGCACTGGGGTCAGCCCTAATCCAACGTGACTGGTATCCTTCTAACACAGGAGGTTAGTAGAGACATACAGAAAGACAACCATGTGGGGACACAGGCAGAGCACCCTCCTAGCCAGAGTCAGCATCAGAAAAAACTATTCTGTCAGCACCTTGATGTCAGACTTCCAGTCCTAGTGTGAGGCAACATATTAATTTCTCTTGTCTCACAGAAGCTGTCCGTCTGCGGCACTTGGTTGTGGCAGCTCAGGCAACGTCCTTGCTGCAGAGTGTCCAGTGGGATGACTGTCACCCAGCATCCCAGATCAGCTTTCGGTTTCTAATCGTTACCATCTTTGGTGACCTTTGGTGTGTTCAGTGGGGTCACTGATGTTGACTTAGCTCCACCCCTGTAGTACCTCATAGTGGAAAATAAAGAAACAAAGCAAAAGAGCAAACAAAAACAAACCGAAGTGCCCAGGACAGATTGGTGGGCAGCAGGACAGCAGGAGGCTGGGGGCTGGGTGTGGGTAAAGCGGCTCAGTTGTGTGGTAAACTAGACTTTGGCGGTGACATGAGGTTGTGGATAGAGATATGAAATTATGATGTGTTATATTTGAAATTTGTATGTCATAAACCACTGTTAACTCAATAAGTTAATTACCAACTATATATCTATCAGCTTTTCTTTTTCTTTTTTTTCAGGCTCTGTTCTAGCTTTCTTTCCTTACTCCAATACCACACCATCTTGATTGTTAGAGGTTTATAATAAATCTGGTGATACAATGTTGAGCTTTTTTTTTAAGATTTATTTATTTATTCATACAGAACTGGGGTACAGGCCAGAGATGCGGAGGGTGAGATGATTCACCAGGGACAGAGTGGGAAACAGAACAGGTAGATCGACGAAGTACACCGCTAAGGGGAGCAGCGGGCGGGTCAGGAGAGGTCTGCCGCGCCATGTGGATCTCCTCTGGGGCAGGTGGGGATCGAACTCATGCGGAAGTGGCCTAAGCTTCTTGGTGCAGTGCTTTAACCCACTGTGCCACCAGGGAGGGCCCAATTTTGAGCTTTTAAAAAATTGTTTGACTATTCCTGGTCTGTTAAATTTCCATATAATTTTAGAAAAAGCTTGTTGATGTCTACACAAATGCCTGCTGGGATTCTGATTGGAATGTCATTAAATTTATAGATCAATTGAGTTTTTGAGAACAATGTCTTTCAATCCATTAATATAAATCTTTTTTATATTCTGAGTAATACTTGTACTACATATTTTGTTTAAACTTTCCTTAAGGATTTTATACTTTCATAAAGGTTTAAGCTTTTTAAAAGGATTTTGTATTTTTATGTACTTATAAGTAATAGTGTACTTTTAATCTCATCTTAAGAATTGCACCCTGTATTTGTTTTTTCACTTTATATTTATGTCTGATAAATTTACATTAAGTGATTATTTTTGTAGGTTCATTAATATTTTCTACATACAAGATCGTATTTTCTATTTTCATGCTCTTTATTTCTTACACTTGCCTAATTGTACCTGTTAGAATGTCCAGTATCACACTGAACAGGAGCGGCAAAAGAGATATCCTCCCATCATTTCACATATGAGAAGGAAAGTTGTTAGTTATCACCTTTATATATGTGCACTATGTTAACTTAATATTCTTGTTCCTGTCCTTTATCTAGTTAAAGGAATTCTGTTCAAATATCTGGAAGGTTTTATCATGAATTAATTTTTTACAATATATTAATCTGTCATGAATCATTGAATTTTATCAACTGTTTTTACCTCATCTATTGAAATGATCATACTATCTTCTCTTGTATTTTATTAATATGGCAAGTTGCATTGATTGATCTTCAAGTGTTAAAATAATTTGTATTCCTGGTGATGATACATTATCCATCTACCTATTGCTAGGTTGAGATAGTTAATGTTTTGTTGAAGTGTTAATGTCCACTTTCTTAACATATCTATAATTTTGGTGGCAAGCATATCAAAGTGAAGCTAGCCTCACTAAATGAATTGGGAATAATTGATTTTTCAAATTTTCCTTGAGAAAGAATATATTCTTTTTCTAAATTCTTAAGAAATTAGATCAACTTTATCAGTCAATATTGTTCAAATCTCAGTGCTTAGTGAATTTTTGTCTATTTAATCACTTATTAGTCATGGTTCTCCAGAAAAACAGATTTTCCAATAAACTATCACAAGTTCTAATACAATCTTCCAAAATGATCTCCATTTCAAAATATGGTTGGTTCCCTTCATTAAGGCTTTGAATGTTGTGAAGCCCTCTTGTGAGGTTTACACAAAGTTATGATCATAATTGTGCCCTCAAATTGAAAATTTTATCCCTAGTAGAGGTTCCTCATTTGATCTAAGGTCTACATATTCTAATGCTAATGTGGCTGCCCATGCTTTATTTTGGTTAATGATTTTATGACATTTTTATTAATACCACTTGACTTCCAACTTTCTGTCTTTTTGTTTTCCTAGTCTGGTTTTTCTTTACTTTTCTATTTTCTTTTTTGCCATTCTGCTATTATTTAATTATTTATCCTTGGTGAATTTCATTATTTTACATAGTCAGTGTTAGCAGTATAATTGCCCTTTACATGTTCTTTGTTCCTTACTACATTTCATTGTGTCTCTCTAGGATAATTTCTTTCTGCATTCCCTATAATATTTTGCTTAAGATCTATACAGGACAATTTTTCTTGGTTCTATTTGCTTGAAATGTCTTCTTTTTCTTTTTTGTGGGGTACTTTGCTTGATATCAATTCATAGTTTTTTGGAGATTTCCTTTCATCACTTTGAAGGTTCTGTAATGACATTGTGTTGTCATTATACTATCTAGAAGTCTGTTGTCATTCTAGTTGTTTTGAAGGAATTTATCATTTTCTTTAACTGATTTTGCTGTTTTCTCTTTGTCATTTGTTTCCAGACGCTTTTGTATTTATTAATTTTACATTTAACTCAACTAACTTCTTTAATCTATTGCTTTGTCCATAATTGTTGCTTTAAAACATCCTTAACCATTATAATTTCAAGAACTGATTCTTTCTGATACTTCTGGTTTCCTTCGTAGACTCCATATGTATGCATGTGAGTCTTTTTCCTTGTACTTTAATTCCTTTATTAGTTCACATCCTTTGGGTTCAGCACATAACTTCCTCCTGACCACTGAACTTGAAATGCTCAACATGGACTTTCCCTAAATGTACTTTATTATATTGAGGCAATTCCTGTCTTCCTTGTTAAGTGTTTTTCTATCATACCAAGAGATATGAAATTTTGTGAAATTCTATCTCTGCATTTTTTAAAGATTTATTTACTTATGCACAGAAGAACTAGGGGACAGGTCAGAGGTGTGGGGGTGAGAGGACTCACCAGAGACAGAGTGGGGAGCAGGACAGGCAGATGTCCTGCAGCAGGTGAGACAGAAGAGTCTGCTGCACCATGTGGGTCACCTCTCTGGCAAGGGGTTGAACTTGTGCGGCAGTGGCTGCAGACAGCTTCATAGTGCTGTGCTTTAACCTGTTTCGCCAGCAGGGAGGGCCCTATTTCTGCATTTTTCTGAACTTCCTTTTCCTTCTTGACAGGATCATGTGTTTCTTGTACTTTATATTATGAATGTGGGGTATGATAGATTTAGTGTTCAGGTGTTAAACCAGGCTTTTATGAGTTAAATACCACTTAATAATGTTATAAAATCTATTTTAGATACTGCTAGAGTTATAGTTTGCAAGTAATTTATTAATTTTATTTCTACCTATTTCTTAACAATTGTTCTGGTGTTTTTGTTTTTGTTTTTTATCTTATATTCTCCTATCTAGATATAGTTTACAATACTAGTGTAATATTGTGGAATTTCCAATAGGATTGGTATCAACTCATTTTAAAATTTTTCATAATATTTAATCCATCTGCACCTAGGAATTTCATTGTAGAATGTTTAAATTTTGATTTATTATAGATGTATGCAGATTTTTATTTTCTTCTTAGTGTCAGTTTTGGTAATTTGCATTATTCTTCTCCATTTCATTTTAAAAATCCAATTTCTTATTATATAGTTATTATATCCCCTTATAGACATCTTTTTTTTTATTTCTGTAAGGTCAACGGCATTGTTCCTATTTTTATAGCACATATAGTAATTTGAGTGTCCTTTATTTTTTCTTACAAGGTCCATAGGAAGGTTTGTCAATTTTATTGAGCAACTTTGTTATCAACTTTTTAAAATTTTTTTCTAATTTTTATTTCATTAAGTTATGTGCTGATCTCTTAAAAATGTTGTTTCATAATAATTGGAATATAACATTATATTAGTTTCAGATGTACAACATATAATTCAGTATTTGTATACATTGCAAAAAATGATCACCACAATAATTCTAGTTATCAACCTTTGCCACACAAATTTAACTATGTGTGTGTGTGTGTGTGTGTGTGTGTGTGTGTGTGTCATTCTCATAGGCATGGGGTAGAATAGATTTGATATTGGTTGATCATTGTGGCTTTGATTTGCATTTCCTTAATGATAAGTGATGAACAGTGTTCTCATGTGCCTGTTGGTGAGATGCATGATCAGCAGGCTGATGTTGTTTCTTAGTTTTCGTTCATCTTCCATTTAATTCCATTGTGATATAGAAATGTTATTCTATATACCTCTACTTCCTCCCTTCCCTATTTGTACAATTACCATTGTGGAAAATGTCTGATAATTTTATTATGTACTGGATAGTGTACATAAAAATGTACTGAGATTATGTTAGACACTAATACAATTAATTATTTAAAGTCAATTGAATTTGGCATCTGGGAACATGAGATAATTTGCAAGTGTTTCTCAGTTACTCAAAGGACTTCTATTTTTCAGCCACACTTTTTCCTTGAGGATTGAATTAGTTACTCTCTGTGGGATTTTGCCTGACACTTCATACTTTCTTTGTCACCTTTGCTACTTAATTCTCCTTTCTTAATCCCTAATGGATTTTCCTAACAACTTTTTTTCCCTGGGTGACACATTTCCCAGTTCTGTGTGATATTTGATAGTGATCTAGTATTCACTAATATTTTTCCTGTGGAATTTTGAGTCAGATGCTTCAATCAGGAGAATTTTTTAGTTCTTCTGGCATCCAGTGGTCAAAACATAGCTGGGAGTATGTTAGCTGTCTTCGTTTACTTTAATGTGGAAGTCTTAGATTCACTACCGCCACATTGTGATGGGTTGAATGATCCCTCATAACCAAGAATACTGGATATCGTCTCTCACTTCCCTGAAATAAAATCTGTAAGTTATTACCATATTCACATACAAAATTTTCAAAAACAGAAAAACCTAGCACAAGGCACTGTCCCATCAAAATAAAAGAAATGAACATATGTAAAATATGTTCATTTTACTCCGCCTTTGGCATGGCAGCTTTGGGGGCATTTCCACACTGTGTCTGAAATACAAGAGGCAAACATGATTTAGCCACACTGACCTGGTGTTCAGATACCACAAGCAGCTCAGGGAAGTGATTTCTCAAAATGATGGACACACTGATAAATTCCAAAAACTACATTCTGAGAAAGTCAATATATGTAGATTTTTACTGTGCAAAAATAATTGTATCTATAGACTAAAAAGAGTTAGTCTTTTTGTTAGGTTTTGTCTTTTTGCTCTGTGAACATTCAACAATTTTGCAGGATGATTGTCCCCTGTACTGAAGAATGTCCTGTGACATTCATCTTCCTAATAAATGATAGTTGTGTCTCCCTCGTTGTGGTAATCACACACTCCAAACAGCCCCTATTGTCTGAAGCAAAGTTCAGACTTTGGAGACGACTGGACCCATCTGGAATTTTGGGGGGTACACTGACATTTTTGGTGCTATCAGAGTCATTCTATTTCAAAGGGAGAAGTTATTGCCAGATTCTGGACACATTTTTGATGTAGAGTGGAGTAATGCTCCCAATGGTGGCCCCTTAGCTGGTTCATCAAAGAGCAACTCTGAGTTGTTCCAGTTATTGACACTTATGCAAAAGGTAAACCAAAATGCATACTTGGAGCTGCTTTTCAGTTTATCCCTAAGACCCACCCTGGAATACATGCGCCAATGTGTTGTATGTGTGTGTGAACATGAGTATATATATATGAGCATATGTATTTGTGTGGAACATGGTGTTGGTGTGTACTTATAGCTGTGTCTGAACATGGTAAAGAAGTGTGAGTCCAAGTGCAACATATGCCTGCATTTGTGTATGTGAGTGTGGACGGTGTGTGTGACTGTGATGTGACTGCAGTGTGTTTGTGCGAGTGTGTTTGTGTGAGTGTGTTTGTGCGAGTGTGTTTGTGCGAGTGCTCGTGGAGATGATTACAACTGTACACTGTCACTGTCTTCAGGCTCTGGTCACATTCTGGAGGGGTCACGGGACAGTTGTTCACAGTATCACCTCACCTGAGCCTCAGAAGCAGTGGGGGTGGTGGGTGTTCCGCCCCCAGACCTGCGGCTTGTGAGTTGCTGTACCTCCAGCTAACAGAGGAGACCCTTTTGCCCTTCATCGTGCTCAGTGATTCTCCTCCTCTGCTCCTGTGCTGACATGCATTGAAGGGACAGAAATAATCTCACCCGGATTCCTGCCATTGTAGAAAAACAAAGTCGACATGGAAAGACACATGGGTAAACTATTAAAATGCACTTGACAAGAGCCACAGTCCAGATGTGGGGGAGAAAGTGCAATAGCAGAGGAAAGAATGGAACAACTAATTCATGTGGGCCCGTAAGGGAAAGCTTTGGAAAAGCTTCCTTCCTAAGCAGAGAAAAAATCACAGGCATAACAAGAAACATGGGAGACCAGCACATTCAGGAATCACAGACTTGACTTTTCCTGTGGCACCCCTAAATCAGTGGAGCTTGGACAAGACTGCAGGTAGGGGTAGAGGTAATTGAGATAGACGTGGCGTGGCCCTACTCACCAAAGGACCTAGGAGAATGGGGAGTCACTGAAGGGTTTCATTAAAGAAATGGCATAGCTAGACACTTTTTGGGAAGCAATCATTCTGGAAACTCACTGAAAGATTGTGTATTTATAGATAGAAATTAGGATGTCACTGCAGATTCCAGAGGAGACTTGGGGAGATTCTGAACTGAGACAGGAATGAGGAGGTTGAGCAGATGGGGATAAACTCAACACAAACTAAACCTCCTCGTAGCTAAATAAAGAACAAGTGGAAGATGACTATGGTAGTTTTCTGCCTGCATGCCTGGGAAAATGGTAATGCTTTTATCGAAGGAAAGGAATAGTGAAAAGAAATAGGAGTTTGTTGTTTAAAAGAATTGGTATTTTAGACACACTGAAATAGGAGGGGAAATATACAACATGAGTCTGACCTGAAATTCACACAAGTGGGGAGAGAGATCTGGAAAATGCCGTTTCTTGAGAAGAAGATAAGCATGAGGAAGAGGGAGGAGCATGTAGGAGACTCACTTGTAAATCAGTTCATTTTCACTTGAATGCCACTTATGACATAATTACCCACATAATTATGCCTGAAAAAAAATATATTCTGAGCACATTCCATAGCCCCAGGATTTGATGAAGCTATCTTCTGTGCTCCAAAGAACCCTGATTTAAGTCAGTTTGGCAAGCTTTGATGAGCACACTGTATGTAATCTCTGTCTAGGAGAAGACTGCAGAAAGAGGGCTCAGTTAGTTCACTGAGTCTCTCCAATGCATAGATTCCCATGAAGTGGATACTCAGGAATTATTTGTTGACTGAAATAAGCATCCTCAAGGAGCCTGGTAGACCTTCAGAAATGCAAGATTCACACAGATGTACCACAAACACACACACACACAAATGCACATTTACAAAGGTATTAGAAAACAAAAATTCTCAAAAAAAAATTCTCTAAAAGTAGCTGCTATAATGCATGAAATTTAGTTTCTTGGACCTCCTGAGTGTGGCCCAAGCCCTCTTCCCCCCACCCACCATGTCCTTACATCTGCTGATGTGAGGGTCCCCATCCCTCACTTTTGCTGAACCAGGCAGGATAGATGTGCTCAGAGAATTCAATCAGCAAGAGCCCAGCTTTATCCCTGACCCCACTTAAGCCAAGTGATCCAATAAAGTCTTAATAATTCAATCTAATCTTTCAAAACTCGATTTTGCAAAGTTAAGATGGTAAATCCCTTGAAAATAAGAAAATGTAAAAATGTTTACATTCTTGGTGTTAGGTAAGGATGACAAAAGTGTTTTGTTATTTTGAGGTTCCTATATTTTGCCGAAAGGGAATCAGAGAATCTGGTTGGAATAGTGCAGAGCAAAATGAAATATTTGTCCTGGCTGTGTGGGCTCCAACTTGAGGGGAATGAGCCGGTGTGGGTGATGCAGGAAAAGGTGTGGTGTTGCCTGGCTTGTAACAACAGAGCTGACTCCAACGATGTCTAGACACCTGCAGGTGAGCAGACTGCAGCCATCAACTCAACTGAGGTTTGTATAAAGTTGAATCTGAAAAAAAAAAAAAAAGTGTCCTCAACTGCTTGCCAGGATTAGTACAAAGTGAGCCCTCCTTGAGGTGTTTGAAGGTGTGGGTGAATTTGATTTTGAACTTTTCCTAAGCTGCACGTAGTTCGGTCTTTAAAATACTCAAGACATTTGGAACATGATTTTGTAAACTCTGCTATAGGTATTTCACACTGAGATAGCCTGAATGGGAGTCTGGTTAACGAGAGTCTCTGGGAAAATGTTTGTGTGCTCCATGAGAAAACAGAGCTGTTTTCTGGCAGATCTACACATTGGATGTGGCTTTTCAGAAGACTGACAAACAAACAAACAAAAAAGCCACTTTCTCTCCTGCTGTCAGTCTCTTCATTTCTAATCCACTACTTCATGCTGTGAAAATACTTAAGTTATTCAGATACCCAAGAGCTGAACACGGTTGAATTTTATCAGTAACCTTTGAAAACTCACATAAGACCTTCCCACTTACCCCACCCCACTAGCCACTTGAAACCCCCAGTCTACTCCCTGATCTTATGAGGTAATTTATTTTTTCTATTTCACGTTCACAGGGAGATTTGCAGAAGTCAAAGAACAAAGTCTGCGCAAGGTCAATTTAGTAAAGTAATTTCAATTTTTTTATGAATGTATCCGTCATTAGCACATCTAACTTTAGGACGGGTTGGACTTTTATCTGTGTGACTCAGTTTTCAGAGAAACTTGTAGTTACATATTTATTATTTCACAAGAATAGTACAGTACTTCCTTGCACACTTTGGGCAAATTAAGTTCACATGGGATGGTGTGGCCTTAATGAGATTTTGTGACCCGTGCTTGGCCCTGCACAGAAAATTGAGGGAAATGATGCTACGTCATTTGCAAGAATTTCTGAAAGTGTTTGTATTGGGTATCAGAAAAGTTGACTGTGGGTTTCTAATAACTTTGCTCCCAAATTTAAAAAGCTGGTGAATCACACTGGTGGTCTCGGTGTTAGTATTTCTCAAGCAAACAGAATGTCCCACAAGACCTTAAGGTTCCTCGCAGCTCCAGGATGCTGCTGCCACCCAGACTGTGCTGTGACTCAGTGGGTTTCTTGCACGCTGGCAAAACACAGCAAGCTGAGACTCACGTCAGAGTCTACTGTTCAGCTGCCTGGAATCTTCACACCTCAATGGCAATGGCAAAGTTGTATTACATGCCTCCATACCTGAGTTTCAGGCCTCAGCACATCATCCTTGTCCACATTTGGCAATGTTGTTCATTTGTGCCTCTTGCAAAGCAGCTTTTGTATCAACATGTACGTAGGTTGACAGAGTGGGAAATTGCAAGCAGTAACCTCCGCAGGTGGTAATAATGAGTTCATCCAATTCTGTACTAAATCATGTATAAACCATAATACCTGAAATGTTGCATAGTCATTATTAATCTTCCCCTTCTCTCTCCAGGCAGATAGCCTTAAGTGCATTCTCTTTGACTGCAATAAACACAGGTATCATTCCCACTTACTGCAGAATCTTATGGTAGTTCAGTAAACATTTTCCATTATCATTTTAATAATACACCGCCTGAGGCCTGAAACTGTCTAACAGGATTTGCTTTTCATTTGAGAACTTCTCCAATGAATGTTTAGGTCTCATAAGGTGATAGGCTGCTAATATTCCTGATTATTGCCATTATCCAAGCTGGCAGAGTGTAGAGCCAATAAACAGTGTAAGGAAGTAAATCAGTATAATTGGCTACCTTTGAATGCTTGTGTATCTCTTCCTCTAATCTCCAACTGTGTGTATTTGTGTAGGTGTGGTATTTGCTGAGTGGCCGTGATGTGTGCATAGAAGCACGTATCCGCATGGCGTGTGGTGTGCGTGAACCTAACCTGGAAGTTCTACACGTCCTGATTTCAGACCATTAAACAAAGCTTCCGGCTCAAAGAGTTTGGGATATTATTGGGTACAACCTGGCAGAGGAGTCAGTCAGGCTGCTAATAAGGTGCTTTTTTCCCTGTATGTGACAGTCCAAACAGGTGCAGAATGTGATCACATTTTCACCCCAGCATCCTTACCTCTTCATACTCCACTGCATCTCAGTCTGTGTCATTATTAGGGTTCTCCAGGGCAAAGAAAACAAATACTAGGCTATGAAGGAGACTTATCACAGGAGCTGGTTCCCTTGGATATGGGAAGTTCCATCTGATATGCCATCTGCAGCTGAAGAACCCAGGAAAGTTGATGGTGAAATTTAGTTTGAGACTGAAGGTCTGAGAAGCAGAGGTACTAATGATGGAAGCCCAGTCCCAGGACAGGAGAAAATGCGGTGAGATAGAAACAAGGGCAAATTCCTCCTTCCTCTGCCTTTTGAATCAATGGATTGGGTGATGCTTCCAACATGTGGAAGGACAAGCTGCTTCACTGAGTCTACATCGCTGAGTTCAAATGTTAATCTGACCTGGAAATACCCTTGCAGAAATAAAGTTTAAGCAGCAACCTGAGCGTGCCTGAGCCCAGACAATTTGATACATAAAATTAGTCATCACAGGTCTAGTCCTTGTCAACTCACACCCATGTGCCTCTCTTTAAGCCACATTTAGCCTCCAAGACAATTAAAACATTTCACACTTCTGCCGAATGTGATACAACTAGCTCACATCCAACCCAAAATATACCAATCCCTTTCTCAGAAGAGGATTTGAAGTCCTTGAGTGGTATTTACTCTTCTCCTTGATTATTCTGTAATGCAAATATCATGCTCTAAAGTTAAATACCGTGATGTAAACTAAGCACATCTAAGCTACATAATAAAACAACAGGGGGTGGGGCAAAGACACCTGCTGTGCATGTACACAAACATACTCGTAACAAAAGAAGGAAGAAATACTAATGACTGTTACGGTAGTCACGTGTACTGACCCACGTGAACTATCTGAGATCTAGTCATCCTGCTGGAATTGTAGATCTCTACTGATTTCAATCACAGTGCATATTAATAAGGAGATGCTTGTTGGGGTCTCATGTACCCTAGACATGTTCTTTTCACCTCCACGGTAGAGGGGGAGTAGATTCCCCTTGGCAGTCAGAATCAGCCACCCCAGCCAGCACAGTGGCTCCTCCTGACTCAGAGCATGAGGAGCCCAAAGTGGCAGGGCAGTAATCTTCTCACTGTGTCTCTTGGTGTCTCTTTGTTCCTCCCTCTGGAACAAAGACCTCTAGGCAAAGCATAAAGGCACAGGACTTGAAGCAAAAATCTTACTAGTGGGTGGGTGGGGATTACAGTGAGTGGTACCCTTTCCACTTTCATGCCTTGGTTCCTGAAGCATTGTCTTTGGCTTCAGGATGGCAGGGAACATGGTAAAGCCTGTCTGCTTCATGATTCTGGAGTGCATTGCTGCCCTTCTTTGCTGGCATATGCTGGACACTGGCCAGTGCACTCCGCTAAGGACATCCACCTGTCTACACAGTCCAGACAGCTTCTCCAGGACTAGCAAATGCAGATGATGGCAGGTCCCCTGGAAGGCAGCTTTCAGGAGAAAAGGCTTTCCTATTTTCCAAATGCAACTAAATGACACGTAATATGACAACAGTTACTGCTAGTGAATCACATTGATATTCGTGCTATTTATCTTCATTACAATCTGGGGAGAAGCACCACAGAGCCATTTTACAATAACACCTTTTGACTGGTGACATGTATTTGATCAGCCCATTCTCACCAAGTGAAATAGTTTAAATTGTTTATTTTAAGATAGCCTCAGTTATTGGGAACCTCTCTCCCTGAAATTGTATTCCTATTCACATCTCATCAAGTCTTCAGAGGTGTTCTGCGGCTGCCTTGTGATTTGAGGAAATGCAAGCTCCATCTCATTATCCAGATGAGATGCAATCAATGCTTTGTGGCTCCTTTGGATCAGAGTTTGGATGGCAATAAAATGTGCCACTCAGGACACTCTGGAACTGAACTTTCTCCTTATGCTTCTAACAAAAGCTTACCCCCAAAAGAGTAGAATACAGGTTGATTTTCAGAAGTTATTTTTTACGTGAGCTAAAGGGTTGGAAACTGCTTCGTTTGCAACCCACAGCAGAGAGTGCAGGGATGTGTCTCTGCTGTCCCATTTCAGAGGCACTTTTGGTTCCTGATGCACATGGGCAGGGAAGAGTGGTTTCCCACAAAGATGCAGCGAGTGCCATTTCCCCCACCCATTCTCTCGTCCTGAGGTGTGTCCACATCCTTTCATCCCTCTCTCATGCTCCAGTGCCCCTCTCCCTCCTCTCCAGGGGCTCTGGTCAACCCCACCAAGCCCTAGCTGTAAGACTTTTCATCCCTCTTCACCACTTCCCAAACATGCATCCACACCCCACACTCCCACATTCATGAATCTCAAAAGGTTAGTGTTCTTTGGTCTCAGCGAAAAAGTAGATCTAATACACAGTGAGTATTGAAACGGTATCCAGAAGTTTCTCGATCAGAAAGTACTGTTCTCTTGGTGAGACTAGGGAGCCTCCAGAGTTGAGCCTCCTCCTGGCCCCAATAGTGGCTTATACTCCTTTTGCATAGAGCAGCAGCATCTGTGACTAGCGTGCGCCATTTTAAGCCTACGGCGGCGCCATCTTTCTGATGGAATGCCGCCAGCCTCTCCTGCCACCACCACTCTCCTAATGCGATAGGAGCTGAACGCAGTCTGTTGAGGGAGCCTCTTCAAGTAAGTCTCCCTGGACTTCTGTCTTTTAATCAACACAATTTGTTACTTAGCGTTGTCTGCAGGCCTCTCTGCATTCCTGGCCAGAGGTTCTTAAGTCTAACCCACCAGCTTCCCATCCTTGTCTGTAACCAGAGCTTCATATTTCTCTATATCTGGCTGTTGATTCATATCTTTTAGGATTAATATCTTTTGTAATATGCTGGTTTTCAACCATGTAACTGGGTTTTCTGTGGTCTGTGTGCCATTCTAGCAAATTAATTGAATCTGAGGAGGGAGTTGTGGGCACCTGTGGGGTGTGACTGAGGAAAAGCACAGGAGGTAGCCCAGACTTGGGCTTTGGAACGCTGAGGGATTTGGGAAGACTGAGTCCCACCTGTGGATTGTCCTCCTCTTGAGTGTTTATGGAGTCTTCATTGCATAAGAATGATTAACGCATTTGCCCTTGGCAACTCACCCAGCAAAGTCCTCTAGGCTCTCTCAATGCCCAGGATATCAGGGAATGGGATTGCAAGTCTCTCCTCTACTTGAGGTGGTTTCTCTGGCAATCAGTGCTCGCCCCCACCCCCCACCCCAAGTTTTCCAAAAGTTGCCTTCATTAACATATCAAGAGTTGCCTTTAACACTCTCCACAATTCCAAGGTTTTGGGGAACTGAGCCAGGAAGGGCTGAGAAGACAAAATATATTGATATATTAGAAATATACTTTGTTATGGAATGATAATAAATCCAATATTGCAAAACCCCTCTCAATGGTCATCCTCGCCCTGCCCCACCCCAAAAGAAGCTGGGAAACAAATTGTAATTAGCATAATGGAGTTTGAGTAGTCAGAGTGATGATTTAAAGACTGGTCTCTGGGTAGTCTTTCACAATCTCATGGATGCAAGGTCCTTGAAACTGTAATAAGCTTCTTCATATGATATAAACCCTTTTTTTTTTTCATTTTCTGAGTTTTTCTCACATTTCTCACTATCAAGGGTAATTTTTCAATATTATCAAAGTAAAATTTGCATGTTCTTGCTTTTATCTAATTGGCTGATTCCAGTTTGTTTATGGTGTTTTGGATGGGAGGGAAAGGTGATGGTAACTCTCTAAATCATAGGGAGCCCAAAAGTCTCTGACTAAGTGATACCCTCATGTCAGGTTTTCAGCTTTAGTCTCCCAGCCAGGAATTGATCCCAGGCAGCAGGGGCAGGGCTAAGCCCCAGCAACTAGACCATCCTGGGCTGGTGTCTCAAGAAACCCTGCAGGAACTTCACTGACTCTCAGACAAGCAAGTAAAAAGAGGCAAATGTGCTTAGAGAAATAGATACAAGCATAAGTTTCTTAAGGAGAAAAGCAGAAGAAATAAAGTGGGACCCCAAGCCCTTGCCAGGGCGGGGCAAGGAAACCCTGTGAGTCCCCCTCGGAGAATACAGGCCTTCTTTTCCTAATTATTCTAAAGTCCCATCAGTCTCTTGGTAATTGGTTACTTCTGTGGTCTCACTCACTCTGTCTTAGTGTCTCTGCCCCCAGAATTTAGTCTTGTGTTCTAGCTCTTATCTTTGAGTCCTTTTCCTTTATGTTCTTGTTCTAGAATGTCCTGTTGCCCCTGGTCCTGGGGTTGTTTGATTAGTCCCTTTTGGAATTTGTTGCCCTTATCTCTGAAGCCCTCCTTATTCCTCTGAAGCTCTTCCCGGTCTATTCTGACCCTGAAAACTGTTCTCTTGCCCTTGGGCTCATAAGGACCCATTCCATAGAATTGGGTCATGCTGTTATTGCAACACCCAGAAAACATACCTTTGGAGGCACAGTTTGATTCCAAGACAATTTTAGCTGACTAATGCGACATAGACTCTTGGATAAATTTAAGCATTATATTAGTATTAGATGACCTTAAGTATTACAGTAGTATTATAGCCAGAAAAGTCTTAATTATATCACTATTGCTGATATTTTTGCCATGATTTCAATATTTTATTCTAATCATTTTTCATAATATGCTCTTTGGCAGACAGACCAAACTCAATACTTGATGATAACTCCATTATCAAACTGCAACAATTCAAACGATACCTAAAGTAAAATAAAAGTTATGCCATCCTTCCTTGGGGTAACCTGTCCCTGCTCAATGCCAAGCCATGGTGGGCACATGCTGTGCTCATCCCATATGTTTTTGTTGTTTGTTCGTGTAAACATGCTTTTGTGGATGGATCCTGCACATCATGAAGTGCTTGGGCATCCTTCCAGCTCAGTACAGATTGTGCTGTTCCGTCCTTTCTAATGGCTGTATTTTAATCAAGAATATGGATAAGGCATAATATCTTCCAGAATGCAATTAAAAATAACATAGCAATAAACATTTGTGTGTGTCTATTTGTTTTATTTCATTATTGTTGTTTATTATTATCTTTATGATTGTTGTTGTATTTGGTCAGCAAAATTCAGTCAAGAGGTGTGAACAAGTACTATTTTAACACAAACAGCACCATGTTTTACTCCATGACTTCATATTAATTAATACTGTATAAGTAACCTTCTTTTCACCACCTTTGTCAGCACTGAATGTTACAATACCTGTTTTAATGAGTTTCTTTTTTTAATAGATTGCCTTTCTCATAAATCTGTCAAAGATTCTAAGTAACATGCTGGCAAACCTAATTCAGCAATTTATTCAAAAACTGGCGCAAAACAACCAATTGGAGTTTATTTCTGATTGTGACAAGAACACAATATTGGAATGTCTTTGAAAATAATTCATTAAGTGAGCATATTAAAATGTATAAATCATGGCTTGGTTGTATATTTCGTTAAAAGCACTAAGAATATATTATAGGGAGAAGAAGTTGACATCAGACAAAACAAACACCAGAGATGTTATCACTGCTTCAGTGGATTATATGAAGGAAATAAAAATAAAGACCATGAATACTGGAAAAGTCAATATTATATTTATTTTTAGACATATATCGCCTCTATTAACCATGCAACTGAAATGATTTGAATCAATATGAAATCTGAGGAGGGCTTAATAATTATTAATTATTTGACATTATATATAATTAATGATTTAATTCTATACTATAGTATTTATGACATTTATTTATGATTATGTAATAAAATGTAATATAATGTATATAATATAGTAATTTGGTAGTTAAAATATTTTAACTACCAAATGTGATGTGGTTTTTCTGTGTAATTGTTGGTGTCAGTAGCTGTAAATGGAGAATGTGTTTTTATTTTAACAGTGAACGAAACACTACTGTGAGGCTGATAAACTTCAACTGCCTGGCCTGTCATTTGGACAGGCTTTTTCCAAGTCCTTAAAGGAGGCCTTGAGAAAATTTGCAAATATGACTTATAAAACCCTACCCTGTAGGGTGATGGGCATGGTGGTAGCCCATTTAGGATGCGTCTGGGAAGTAGAGGTCAGGAAGATCTGTGTGTCATGCCCGTGTACATGACACGTGTTCTGAGTCCATGCCTCACTGCTGAATTTCTCTCTGAGGTTGTCAAGGGTGACTTTTCACTTTAGAACTTCTGTAAAGGAAAGCAAAGTGAGGTGAAGCTTGCAGTACTAGCTGATAGCAAACGCATGCTCTCCAAAAGCTAGGTGTTTGCTGCACCACTCAAACCTCCCTCTCCCGCCCCTCCTCTCAGAAAGTGGCTTGATTTTAACATCTCCATTAGGGACACTTCAGATTTATTGAGATTTGTTCACATCACTCACAAGCAACTGATTATCTGTAATTAATTAAGGGGGATAGTTTCATTGTGGGGGTACCAGCATTCTGTATTTTTATGGTACTCTTGCAGTGTTTTTTAAATAATCACATATTGCGATATATCTCACATATCATAAAATTTACCAATTCAGTGTTTAGTGAATTTGCAGAAAGACACAACCATCACTGTTTTGCCCCAACTTCTGTGACCAGCCACAAGAAAGAAAGACGGAAGGCAGAAAGGCTGAGCAAACAGTTTATTGCTCTCAGACAGCAGCTGAGACAGAGCCCCAGAGTAGGGTCCACAGCTACTGCCACCTCTATAGGGGGGAAGGGTCTCTTATATAGATTTTAAACTCAAATTCCAAAGGGGTGACTCATTGCTAAGTCCCTTGATGTAAGGCCCAGTTTGTTATCACCTTTATCTAGTCCCATCTCGGATGCAAGACCCTGTTAATTGGATGCAAGGCCCAATTTATTACCACCTTATCACCTTTGGATGCAAGGCCTGATTTATTACTGCCCTAATCCAGTCCCTCAGTAAATCTCCGCATTTGGTCACTCCCAACATTCCCCACTTTTTCTTTAGTTATTAGGAAAAGGGACGTGGTTTCTCCAAGGCTACTTCCTGCATGACTTAGGGACTGTCGTGGACTTCCTGCAAAGGAATATAGGGGACCGTGGGGTGTAACAGGAGCTGATTTACTGTAACCTTGATTAGAGCCTGCACTCGTGCCATTAAAAAACGGACCAGGCATGGGGCCATAATAAAGAAGGTTATGACTGATATCAAGGGACCTAGTAGAGGGCCTAGCCATGATAAGAGAGATTGTTGCAGCCATCCCCAGTAGACATCTTTTTTGGTGTTAGATTCTCTGATGTTCTTGGCCAACTCGCGTAGCTTTAACACATTTTGTTCCACCTGTCCTGAGCTGTTAACATAAAAACAGCATTCTTCATTTAAAAAAAGACATGTTCCACCCTTTTCGGCTGTCAAGAGGTCTAGGGCACGTCTATTCTGCAGCACTACCGAGGCCAGAGAGGTTATTTGTTTTTGCAAATCCTCCACAGCATCTGCAGCTAAGTCAAATGATACCTGGACCTCGCTTTTTAGTGCTTTAAAATCTCTCATTTCTAGTGCTAGACTGCTGGAGCTCACAGCAACTGCGGCGACAGATGAAGCTAGGGCCAAGCCTACCAATACAGGAATGAAGGCTGCCCTCTTTTTCCTCTTGTGTAATTGCTGGGCCTCTTTCATCTCTCCTTCCGTAAGTAACGTGAAAGAGGGTATGACGTAGGCTGGTGGCCAGGTGTCGGCCAAGCTGCAATTGGGCTGTGGGGCTAGCCATCCCTCTGCCCATACTACACGTACTTCTGTCCGGTTGCACGCCACTGGGGTGGAGTTTAAGGGGAGAAAGGAAGGGAAAGTG
Source organism: Condylura cristata (assembly GCF_000260355.1). Lineage (NCBI taxonomy): Eukaryota > Metazoa > Chordata > Mammalia > Eulipotyphla > Talpidae > Condylura > Condylura cristata. Next base: position 3,285,578 of record NW_004567136.1, on the reverse strand, counting down.
ATCGGCTGGAAGAGTTTGAGGTTCGAAAGGGCAGACACATTCTTTCTTCCTACTGCTGTAAAGGCATTAGACTGAAATGCAGCACAGAGAAAGCAAGAGTGATTAGTAATTATGTTAAGGTAGGAAAGCATATGTGCAGTGTCACTAGCTAGGGATGGCCATGTAGGCTGTGCTAATGCCGTTTTGGCCTTCTGACTGTGTTGTCTGATGCGGTCATGAGTTGCCTGTATTGCTAATAGGGTTTTTGCTGTTTCATCCACCTGCCATACTTTTGTTATGGTCAAGACTGCATCGGGGGTCTTGGAAAATTGGTTATTGTAGAATCCCATGTCTACTCCCTGATCCCATTCTGGCCTTGTGGGATCGGTGATTTGGAGGGTAAATTGTTTTATGGCATGATCATACCAAAAGGTGTTTTTTTAAGGGTTGTTATGGAACCATAGCCCTGATGTTGACCCCTTCTAATACACGACCACCAGGGACACCCAAGATAATTTGGATATTTATTTTTACAGGATTGATCCTTTTGGTCTATAGGGGAGCAGAGATAGGCTAATGTCGTCCAGCCTGCTGGGAGGTGTTGAGTACCATCCCAGTGACTCAGAGGAGCATGCCCACTCGATTGGTCCCAGAGTCCCTGCCCAACCAAATATGAGACTGTAGTTCCCTGTGGGCTGGGTTTATGGATAGTTAGTTGGAAGTTCCAGTAACCAGGAGTATCAGGAGAAACGGAGGATGAGTAAGTAAGTGAGGACAGAAAAGAAAGCAGAATGTACAGGGTGAAAATCCATAAAGGTTCCTTGTAGGAATTCACATTCCACATGATCTCTAAACAGGGTCCAATTCCGGATATCAGGGTACAATGTTGGAAGAACTGTTTTCAGGAACTGGGTCCAGAGGAGACACGCATCTGGAGAGACGAAGTGTTGTGGGTCCAGAGGACATAACTGACCATGCATGTGTTGGTCCTGTAGAAAAAACTCCAGAGTTATGAATCCATTCTGATTTTCCCGCCACCTTTACAGCTGATGGCATGGATAGGATCACTATATGTGGTCCTGTCCACTTTGGCTTAAGTGGCTCCGGGTGTAGTGATCTGACATGTGCTACCTCCCCTATCTGGAAGCCTCTGCCTCCACTTTGTGTTGTCTGTGGAGTGTTCTGGTCAGCATGTTCTCTAAGCAGTCTGTGCCAGAGCTGTGGGAGAGAAGTATCAAAGCAAGGGTTCCTGGATTTGCTGGAATGGGAGATTGTAAGAATGGTCTCCCATACATTAATTCAAAGGGGGACAGAGCTGTGCCCTCCCGGCGGGGGGGCTGTACGGATCCTCATTAGTGCCACCGGAAGGTTGCGTACCCAATCTGTATGAAGTTCCAGAGCTTACTAAGTTGTGTCTTTAAAATCCCATTCATATGTTCTGCTTTGCCAGAGGACTGGGGTCTATAAGGAACATGTAGTCTCCATACTATGCTTAAGTCCTTAGTCATCTGTTGTGTAATGTTAGAGATAAAGGCAGGCCCATTATCTGATTGTAAAGATCTTGGGAGGCCAAATCAAGGAAGAATGTCTGTTAAAAGATGATGACATACCATGGCTGAGTCTTCCCTAACTGTGGGAAAGGCCTCTACCCACCCCGTAAAGGTATCTACAAAGACCAGGAGGTATCGATATCGTTTAACCCTGGGCATATGGGTATAATCTACTTGCCAGTCTTCTCCTGGCCATGCCCCTCTGTATTGGTGGAGGAGGATGCGAATTGCACGATGTGGGTTAGCTTGTAGGCAAATTGTGCACTGAGCAGTAACTTCCTGTATTTTTGTACTGAGCCCTGGACAGGTCACCAATGGGTGCAGAAGGGAGGACATGGCAGAGTACCCAATGTGAAGAGCTTGATGCAGGGATTTGATCCAGTCCTTTGCTTGTAGGGAGGATTAATTTATTTTTGGAAGAGTGTATATACCATCTCTCCTTTCTCTCAAAACCTGCCTGTTTGCATGCCTTTTCCTCCTCTGGGGTGTAATGGGGGACTTCATCCATGTCTGGAAGCATAAGGAGGACCTTGGGGGTTGTTGGGCCTGTGGTCAGGGCTGCTTTCTTGCTGCCTGATCTGCCATATCATTTCCCCGTGCCCACCGGGCATGTCTGTGACCATGGCTGGGAGTGTGAATAATTGTGATTGATTGTGGCAATTGGAGGGCATTTAGCAACTGGTGAATAAGTGGGACATTGATAACTGGGGTTCCTTTAGTGGTTAGGAAGCCCCTATTCTCCCAGATTTGTCCATGATGATGAGTGATGGAGTAAGCATATTTTGAGTCTGTGATAATGTTGACTCGTTTTCCCTCAGATAGTTGTAAAGCCCTTGTTAAGGCAATTAATTCAACCTGTTGGTTTGTGGTTCCTCCCAGTAGAGGCTGGACCTCTATGATTCTGTCCACTGCAGTGACAGCTTCTGCAGCTCGAGGCGGATCTCCGCAGACTGAGCCATCTACGTACAGACACCCTGAGTCCTCTAGAGGAGATAACCCCAGGTCAGGCCAGAGTCGCTGGGCCCTCTCTACTTCCTGAGTACAGGAATGTAAAAGGGACTCCTGCCTTTCGGCCATTGTCCTTAGAGCTTCTAAGGAAAACCGAGGGGGGGGGGAACGGCTGCCACCTCCCAGGGTCACCTGAGGTTTTCTATGAGTAGAGCATGTTGTTGTTGGACCCATGAGCATGCAAGGTGTGAGAGTGCAGAGGCCGAGACAAGGGAAGTTAAGTCATGATTAGAGCGCACCCCCAAGGGAGCCCGCCTTATAATAGGAAGGACCTGTTTGACCATCGAGGCTGCCGCTGAAACAGTTTGAAGACAAACAGGCCAGCTCAGCGCCACCTTATCAAGCTGTTTGGAAAGCCAGGCTGTGGATAAGGATTAGAGGCACCCTGTGTGAGAACTCCTAGTGCACAGCAGGAGACCACTTGAACCCATAGATCAAAGGGCTGGGATGAATCAGGCAACCTGAGAACTGAATTAGTGGAAAGTTCCCTTTGAAGGTGTTTGAAAGGGGTTTGCAAAGGAGCTGGGTCTCTAAAAAGCCCTATAGGCTCTTAAGTAGCCATCCCATAGAGGGGCCACGCCCATAGTGCAAAGTTAGGAACCCATATTCCAAAGAACGAATGATGCCAAGAACTGAAGCCACCTCTTCTGCGTTAACAGGGGGTCTAAGATTGAGGATGGCTTGTACTCTCTCAGGTGGTATCTTATGGTGGCCCATTGATAAGAGAATACCCAGATACTGGACCTCTGGTTGACAAAGTTGGGCCTTTTGATATGAGGTCCGGTATCCCCGGTTTCCTAGAAAAAGTAACAGAGAACATGTATCCCATTGGGACGTGTCAAGGTCGGGGGGAACATAGGAGTAAGTCGTCCACATACTGAAAAAGGACTGAGGAGCTAAGAGTGGGACGAAACTCCTCTAAGTTGTTAGCCAGGGTTTGTCCAAACATGATGACTGTCCCTTAATCCCTGCGGTAGAACAGTCCAAGTCAGTTGCTGTTTGAAACCCGTATCTGGGTCAGTCCAAGTAAAGGCAAAGTAATCTTGTGAAGCCGGATGTAGTGGGACTGTAAAAAAGGCATCCTACAGGTCAATGACTGAGAAGACGGTCATAGAAGGGGGAACAGATTCTAGGATTTGGGAAGCATTAGGGACTAAGGGTGTCAACGGGATGGTGGCCTCATTTGTAGCCTGCAGATCTTGTACTAAGCAATATTTTCCCGTGACCTTCTTTACCATCAATATGGGAGTGTTAACGGGCGATGCAGCCAGTCGTAGGAGACCCCCTTCTAACAGCCGCATAACGACTGGTTTTAAACCCCTCAGTTTACAGTCAAGGAGATAAAACTGAGGAATCTGGATAATTTGAGAGGGATCCTTTAGACGAACCTCGTGCGGTTGGGTTGGAAGCACCACCGGCTTAGAGACGTCGCAGATAACGAGAGAGGAATCTTTAGGGACAAGTTTCCTAAACTTGATATTACAGGCCATAGAAGTACCCTCACCTTGAGTGTTTTTAGGAGATCACGTCCTAGCAAAGGAACGGGACATTTTGGCATAACCAGGAAGGAATGAGTAAAGTTAATGTTTCCATAATTACAATTAAGAGGGGGAGTTAGGCGTGGGGATCTGGGGACTCCTTCTATCCCCATAATAGACAGATGAGGAGCCAGTATTGTTATAGGACACCAAATCTGTTAGAGGACGGGGGAGAGGGACACCCCTGAAGCCCTAAACCTGCCATCCGCTGCAACAAGACAAAACATATAAAACTTTAATGAAAGGGGACTTTAATACAGTAAATATACAATACAGAACACAAAAAATATAACTTCTAAATCAAACTCCTGAAGCTACCCATCCCCTCGTGGGCAAAAGTAACCCAAAAGGGACTGGCCCAAAGCAAGGCCTGAAAGCTGCCACTAGACTAAAGCACCTTCTGGCCGGGACCCATGGAAAAGGGTCAGAAATGGCCAGACAAGTCTGGGAGGAAAAGAGCAAAATCAAAATCAATATAAACACTGCCATAGTCACCTCCCTACAGGTCTCTCACCCACATCTGCCTTAACCAGTCCAGGGTCAGGAAACAAGCCCAGTTTCTTCATCACATGCTCGCTGCTCCATGTGGCTTCCTTAGGTCTTCTCCTTCTCCTGCTTAATTTCCTTCTCTTTTTTCTCTGCTCAGCTCCACCCTCCTTCTGGGTGGGGCAGGGAACCTGGAACTTCCCTTTTTCCTAGGGACCACCCTGTTACAGTATGGTTGGCCCCTTCCATTCATTTAAAACAGAGAAGGTGGCTCCCGTATCAAGCAAGAATTGAATAGGGGCACCAGACACCATCACAGGGACCCAGGGCTCAGCAGCGTCCATGGGAACAACTGCCGGGCCTCCATATTCCAATAAGGCTAAAAGCGCTGTATCCAGGGGAGCCTGTTGATCTGAGGAAGAGACTGGTTGGCCAAGCCTAGGGCTACTGGCCAATTCTCCACTAAGCCGTTGGGGTCTCCAGGCTAAGGATGCAATCCCATTCAAGCCCAAGCCTTATGCTAGGACCCCTGTAAGAGCTGTTTATTCACTCACACATCCACACGTGCATTTCAAAGAGAAGGAATGAGAGGAGAAAAGAAGCACACCAGGCCACAGAAGAGGTTCAGAGGACAGCTCTACTCAGCTGTCCTAGGTTTCAGCACCAATTTGTTTTGCCCCAACTTCTGTGACCGGCTGCAAGAAAGAAAGACGGAAGGCAGAAAGGCTGAACAGTTTATTGCTCTCGGACAGATGCTGAGACAGAGCCGCAGAGTAGGGTCCACAGCTACTGCCACCTCTATGGGGGGGAGGGGTCTCATATAGATTTTAAACTCAAATTCCAAAGGGGTGACTCATCGCTATGTCCCTTGATGTAAGGCCCAGTTTGTTATCACCTTTATCTAGTCCCATCTCGGATGCAAGACCCTGTTAATTGGATGCGAGGCCCAATTCAATTTATTACCGCCTTATCACCTTTGGATGCAAGGCCTGATTTATTACTGCCCTAATCCAGTCCCTCAGTAAATCTCCGCATTTGGTCACCCCCAACAATCACCACTCCCTAGTTTATAACTTTATCTTCATCCCAAAATGAAATCCTATACTCACTGAACAGTCACTCCCTCCCTGGGCCCCCCACCTAGCCCGAGGGAACCACAGATCTACTCACTACTTCTCCAGATGTGCCTCTTCTGTGTGGCTCATACAGTTGAATCAGGATGAAGTGCCTGTGTCTGTCCCTGCACCAGTTGGTGCAGTTTGGCTGTTTCCACATTTTCATTAGTGACTTATTGCTGATTTATTGCTATGACCTCTTGTGTTCACTTTGGTTTTTTTGTTTCCTTCCTCTTGGGTATGCCCCGAGAAGTGATGTGTTTGCCTCACATATTGAGGGACTGCCAAACTTTCTTGCAAAATGACCTTCACATTTTACATTCCACCAACTGTGTACAAGCATTCCAGCTTTTCCATCCTCTCAAAGACTTGCTATTTTCCCTGATTTTTTTGTAACCATTCTAGTGGGTGTGAAATGGTAACTCATTGCAATTTGTTATCGATCCCTAATGACTAATGCTATTAAGCATTTTTGTGTGTTTATTGGCCGTATGTATATCTTCATTGAAAAAGTATCCATTTAAATTATTTGTCTATCATTGAGGCATAAAAGTCCTTTCTGGATCTAAGCCCCTTGTCCATTCCATTGGCAGATATTTTCACCCATTCTGAGTCAAGAGTCTTAAAAGTAATTTTCCTTTTTAAATTCTTACAACTTTGTGGGTCATTAAGTCATACAAACAAAGCTAATTTAAAATTTATGAATGAGTTTAACTTTCATTGTTAGTGAGAAATGAAACACACACATGTTCCCCCTGCAAAGTAACGCAAAAAGCCCCACTAGTGTTATCAAACGCCAGTCTCAGTTTCCCTCAGCCAATAAAAGGAAACAGAGTTTGAGGAAAAGGAAAGTGGTTTTATTTGTCGACAGATGAGGGCAGAGGAGGGCAGCAGACTCGTGTCCGAAAGCCCACCGTCCTGCTCTTTGGCAAGTTACTGGCTATTTATACAATGTTCAACAAAGAAAAGGGGAGGTGAGCTAGAGGCCACAAAAGGGAGGGAATAAAAGTTAGTGCTGGGATGGAGACCAGTGGGCACCAGCCTTTATTGACACAAAGACAAACAAAAATGGGGAATCAGCAAGAGTAATGGGCAGGGTGCAGGGGGCAGCACAGGGAAGAAGAGAAGTCGGTGCCGGCCAGCTCTCTCACTATTTGCTTTTGTTTGGGATTTCCTTTCTTTGACCCTAAACCTGTCAAAAGAAGAGAAACTGCAAGGAAAGGAGAGAGAAAAGTAAACCCACAGACAATTAAGAGGTCGGGGAAAACCAATTTCATCATAAATTTGTCAAAGGAGGCAAATCCGCAAGTGCTTATCTGAGAGCCCATTTACTGTATCACTCGCCAGAAGTTTCTGGTTGACTGTTACTATCTCACCGGTCTGACAATGGCCTTACAAAGAAAGCACGATTCGGGGGCCAGTACCTTTACCAGCAATGCATAACACCATGTGTCTCTTGGGTAGATTTTGCTTCTTTAAAAAGATGAAAAGGAAGAAAAGAGAAGGGAGGAGAACAGAAGAAAAAGTGTTAGTTGTTGACATTAAGACCAGGAGATTCCATACAAAAGTCCACATTTCTGCCCTTTTTTTTGAAATACCAAACTATTTGGTGACTCCAGGCATATTCATGCAATAGCACAGATGTCGGTAGGGCCACACCTTCGGTCACCCTTACCTGTCTCAATCCAGCTCGCCCCAGGGCATCTAACATTTATTCTCTGTGCTCCTGAAAGTACTGAAGTTGCAAATTCACCTCTACATGGCGGCTTTCAAACTTTCACACCCAATCTCTCCAGAATTAGGGTACATATACATAGATGTATATACTGTAAATAACACAGGGATTTTTTACCGGGATTGTATATGATGCCTTCAGATGTAAGTAAATACATGATTCCCTTCTCATGCATCCTACCATATTTCATTTAAAACTGTCAGACATAATATTACCAAGTGAATTCTATAGTCCCAGTGTTTCAAAAGTAGTGGTATAAATTACCCCCATCCCATTTAAAAAGATAATGCCTGAAGAGGTTGAGTACTGTGCCTACATTTTAGAAACCAGGCAAATAATGCATTGCATGTGATTCAGCAGTAATCTACACTGCAATTCAAGAGTCCTTATTTAATAATACAGGACTGCCCAGTGCTCAACATCATTGAGTTGAGAAATCTCTGAACTCAAAATGCTAAGGGAAAAACTGACATGGTTTCTAAGCAGTAGAGAGAAGGTTTTGTGCCCCAACCATAAATCCTATAATGTTCAGAAGTCGGCACACTGGCCAGCAATACAATACCTCTTAATCGCTGTGACCTCCTCTCCCAATGGTGGTAAAATTGTCATAGATGCCTGAAGCTGCACCCAAGCTGAGGGGCATTTGTGTGACATTTGCATCGGCAAACATCGTTTTTCATAGCATCAGGAAAAGTATTATTATACTTGAGCACTTTAACAACGACAGACAAGAAATTGATCACAATTACTACAGCAGAATTTATTTTTTTTCTTTCAAAGAAATAAAAATACATTTGGAGACAGCGTCGTGTTGCATCTTTTAAATCAATGTCATCTTCTTTCTCTCTAAACATTAAGCAAAGTGGGTCAAATGCAAAAGACAAGGAAGCTACCACTCAACTCTCATCATTCAAAACAAATACCACTTTTCACAGACAAAAGGCTTTGCAGAGTGTAATTCTTTTCTAAAGTTGCTTCCTCTTGACCTGCTTTATCTGAGGCTGAAAGAACAGAGAGAAGAGTAACCCAGGTGAGGGTGAAAAAGGAGGTCCTTCAAGGTCAACCATGTTGTCATGGCATAGCTGCAAATCAGTGAGTCTTCCTGCCAGAGAGCCCAGCCCAGAGAGGAAAAAAATCTTTCAACACCACACTTTGAGAAAGGGAGGTAATTTTGTAATTTTTGGAACCACAGGACAAACTGTGGTGGGCATTACGAAGAAATTACTATAACCTGGAATCCTATTAAGTACTGTACAATGTAATGTGCTAGTCCTTCGAGACTGCTGTTGTTTCTGGGTTTGGGTCCTTGACTAGGTGAAAGAATTCAAAGCCATGTCTTGTCAAAGTAAAGTTGATTTAGCAACAGTACACCCAGGAAGAGGTCTGAGTGGGCAGAGTCCATAGAAGAACAACTAAGAAGAAAGGCAGGGGACCCCGATGTAAATGGGATACCAAAGGCTGCTCTCTCCATCCAGCTGGAGTTTACAGCACAGGCTCTCCCAGGATGTTGGTTTATGAGGCTGAGCCTAAGAGCATGGAGAGCAACACTGTCAGGTTCTGAGGAAGCCAGTATCACTGCGATTTGACAACAATTTCACAAAACAATCCACTGTCGGAAACCAGAAGGCACACCTGTGCTCCATCTTAGTCTTTGAATGGAGGAACCATACTGGCAATAATGGGTAAACATGGGAAATGAATGTGGTGTCGTTGTCTTTAAGAGTTTTGAAAATTGATCTGTTTAGTTAGAAATTTTCAGTCACTTTGTCAATGTGTTAACATGAATATGTGTGAGTTAATATAGTGCTTTTTTATTCAAGATAACTCATGAAGGTAGAGTATGTGTTTCCTCCCTCTACCATCAGACTCTGGAGGAGTCAGTGAAGAGTTGTCCTGTATTTGGTGACAACAGGGAATCTAGAGTTGTTTTATTTTGTATAGAATATGCCCCATGGTGTACACCAGTAACACAGAAGTCAATGTGCCAGGTCAGCCCTCTGATCAGGTCAGAAAGCCTCAGCCCAGAGTCGATGGTGTCCCAAGGTCTGTTCAGCCGAGGGGAGGCAAGAGCTTAGACATGGGCATTAAATGGTCATTCACTGGTTTGGATTTAGGGCACTGCTCCAGCTAGAATGAGTGTAGCTTCTCTCTACACATGTTGCCAGCATGGGATAGCAGAAACATGAGGACATCTTGCTTCCTGGAGTAATTGACAGGATGGTAACTGGTTTCAGGAAAAAGTCAAAGTTCAGTGATCAGAACTGGAAATTGATGCCAGAGAAACATAGGCTGTCATTCCTCACAAATCCTGGAATGACTGCCTTCTTAAATCTGTCATCCCGAGATCTGGGTGGACTAAACTCTGAGGAATGGAGGAAGGTAGGAAAGGTGTATTTTGTTCATTCATTTTGGTGGCTGTGTATTTGAAGAAATTTGGAGAATAATGCCTAAAATTTTAACTCTTGTTAAGTGAATTATAATTTTGACTTTAAAGTTTTATAAACCTACAAAATTTTAATATTGTTTCTGTATTTTTAGATGGCTACCCCAAAGAAGAAATGATTTATAGATGGCGAAAAAATTCAGTTGAGGCAGCTGATCAGAAATCATGGCGGCTTTATCAGTTTGACTTCATGGGCCTCAGAAATACCACAGAAATTGTGACAACATCTGCAGGTAGGAATTAAAGAATTGTAGCTCTCAAGAAAAAAAATCTGACTTTCTGCTAATCTGTAAGACTATTAATGTAGAATTCCTTCTTGTTCATGTTGTAATTAATTGTACTAGGGCAACCTTAATAACTAGGTAACACTTGAGGGGAAACAACTGATTCAAAAGTAAAAATTTTATAACAATGTAGTGCTTCAGTTGGGATGTGAATGGGGTAATTAGAATTGTTTTATGTTATGAACCAGGACTGTTTACATTATGTCTTTACACCTAACTGGGATTACTCGATACTGATTTTTGTAAACAAGTTTTATTAATGGTGAGAGTTCTGCACTTTCCCACAGACATATTAAGAATCAAATAATTGTGGAGGCAGCATGGATAGAAACATTTTGTGGTGGCTTTTTCCCAATTATGAATCACCTATATTAATGTAATTCTACTCCATGAGAGTTTGAATTGTACCAGTAGATCTTTGGGGTGTAAAAAAGTCCAAAGGAACTTAATTGGAATGTTATTCTAGTGTTTAAATGCCAAAAGTTGAAGCTGCTGCTTTTCCTTTCTGGTATTCTTTGTAGGATAATGGTAAAAGGAAGGAAATACAAAGGCAAGTAGAATACAAATTCTTCCAGAGTTTTGAAATTAACTATAACAAAATTACTAGTACAGAGAGCGGTAAATGGAGGGAGATGATCATCTGAATAATTATTGTCTTCGATGTTATTGTGGGACAAAAAATACAAAAACATTTATTGACCTCAAGGAGATTTCAGATTGACTAGAAAAAAATGGCAGTATAGGAGAGCAAAAATCTGCCAACCCAAAATTTGTCTTGGGCAAGAGGTTTACTTCATCAGAGGGGCTCTGAAGGCTGGTAAAGGTTGCTTTGACATTTATCTGTAGAGTTCTTTGTAATGGCCGCTCCCAGGAAGACCTAGGCTCCTTGTCTCTTTTCTAAGGAGAAGGCATAATCTGTATTCCTTTGTTTTCCTAAAAGCACCCTAATGGAGCAGGACCCTCCCCTGCTCTCTCTATTTTAGCTCAGCTGTTTAAGGTGGTCTAAAGCCACATGGGTGAGTTGCTCAGTTGTGCTGGGTCTCCCCCATATTCACAGGAGGTACACATCTTTGACTTTTTCTCTTCTCAATCTGCCTAATACACCTTTGATTATTTGCCAGTCTAGATGAACCCAGAGAGTTATAGGATGATTTCCCTTGGACTTTGACCATAGACACCAAAGATCAATGAGCTCCTGTTGCTTAGCTTGTGTATTCTAGTCCTGCTCCTTCTACCCACACCAGGGAGTGCTCCAGCACAACTCCCTCACTCTTATACCATATTTTTTTTTTAAGATTTATTTGTTTGTGCATACAGAACTGGGGTACAGGCCAGAGACTCAGACTTCACCAGAGACAGAGTGGGGAGCAGAACAGGCAGATCGATGAAATACACTGCTGAGGGGAGCAGCGGGCGGGTCAGGAGAGGTCTGCCATGCCATGTGGTCACCTCCAGGGCAGGCGGGGATCGAACTCATGTGGAAGTGGTTTCAGCTTCTTAGTGCAGTGCTTTAACCCGCTGTGCCACCAGGGAGGGCCCTATACCATATTTTTTTAGTTTTTGCTAGATTGTCTACCATTAACTTAAAAAAAGACTGTCACTTCCCTAATCTTAAAAAAAAAGGTTGATTTCAGTCAGATCTCCAGCAGGCAACAGGTGGCACAAGCAAATGAGGTAACTGAGAAGTTAGCAAGGGAAGAAATCGTGAGACTTGAGTCAGGAAGAGGCAATGGGAAGAAAAAGGAATGTAACTGGAAAGACTTCCTGTCAGTTAAATGAGCAAGTCTAGCAAGTGGTGGTCATGTGGAGTGAGACATATACCAGAAATAAGGAATGTCAGAGCGCATTGATGAAACAGGCTTGGGTGTATGTTAGAGATCAGCTGCAAACATTCTGGAGAGAAATTCTCATTAACTTTCCTCAATGGCAGATATGACTGCAAGCCCAGGAGGCTGATCTTCATTTGGCAAGTGAGAGCTCAACAAGGTGATATCCCTGCTTTCTTGGTAGAATCATGTGGCTGGACCCTGATGGCCAGGGGCTCTCCAAGGGTGAGACTCCTAAAACTAGATCTAGATCAGGCAGCTTTAGGAATAACATCTGAGACTTCATCCCTTTCCTAATTGCTTTAACCTGTACAGTCCTTCTGATACTGAACACCTGCCTCGGTTTCCCTCAGCCAATAAAAGGAAACAGGGTTTGTAGAGAAGGAAAGTAGTAACTTGCCAACAAACTAAGGCTGGCAGCAGACTCGTGTCTGAAGACCACCATCCTGCTCTTTGACACCGTGCAAGGTTATTTATGTAAAGGAGTAAACAGAAGGGAGACGGGCAAGGGTCAGCATGGCCTTCAATGCGGGCAATCGGAGATTCCAGGTAGGTTCCAGCTAGCTTGTCAACACCTAATGTTTAACTTCCTTAGATGTTTAACTTCCATATTATCCTCTTAGGCATGGCCTTCCTTTTCCTTAGAATGCAAGAAGACAAACTTGTTAAATGCAACAGACAGGAATACTTATCTGATGGAGCAGGAAGAGAGACTTGTCCTGTTTTACTGCATCGCTTTGAAGGGGCTACCACTTATGGACTTCACCTCTAGCCCCAGTAATATTCCTGCAAGCTTCCATTGTGCAAAACCATTCTGGCTGCTTGCTGTAGGGTTGTGAGTAAAACACCCTCCTCAAAGGCCTATAAGTTCTTGTTGACTAGGTGACCTCAGATTCAACACCATGAGCTCTGGTTTACCTTGACTAGAATACCAAATGTTCTATTTGTCTTGTTGATTTATTCTCTAGGTAAACAAAATCTCTGTATGATAGACATTCATTGTTTCATTTATCCAAAGCCCGATTTTCAGAGAGAAAACTTAAACCTTTGGTCACAATTAAGGCTTTCAGGAAGGTACAGCAGGGATGAGTGAGATTATTTCCCATCTAGCCACACTCCGCCTTGTGGAATCAAGATAATGTAAGAGAAGAGAACAGTCACTGGAGCCTGCAGAGATGGGATCATGCTGTGCCTGCACACTGCTTTGTGTTCCCCTGTGTGTGTTTTTCTGGCCACATCCAGCTTGAATGTAGGTGACAATAGTTAAGACCACTTAATGAATATTCATGAAACACAATTGAGTACTAAGTATGGCTGGGTTTTTGCAATGTGGAGGGTCACCCACAGTGTTCTGATGACATTTTAGAAGATCTCTGTTAGAAAAATGCCTTTTTATAGATAAACTTTAGCCCTTGTTTTTAATCTTCTACCTCAAAAGGATGATGGCAGTAATATGTACTTACACAATCCCTTTTTCAAGAAGATTAAGGCATTTACAGCGGGATGTCTAGCTGGTTCTCACAAATCATTGTGATGTCTGAAGAGGATGGATATTATTCCATGTCTTTTAACAAATATAAATAATTCTACTATAGAACTTATTTGTTAAATGGAAAGACTCATATTGTGAGACTGGGATCCAGTCTTTAGATATAATGCCAAGCCAGGTACCTTGAGGTAGACTGTCTTCAATACCTCATCATCACAGAACTTATGTGACCATTGCTTTAGCTATGAATACAATCATCACTATAACCCTCGTGTTCTTGGGCTAGAACATTCAATGGCCTTTTTATTTGACTGATCCTACTTTATATATATAAAGTATGTGATTCATGTATTAAAATTATATGAATATAAATATATGTATATATATCCTGTCACTTGTAACAAGAAATACACCTGCTAGATTTTTATTCTGATAATTTGAAATAGGTGTATTAGTATTTTCACTGAGAAAAACCTACAGGGAATTCAAAGTATGTGTTTTGGACTCATTAGAAATAGTTTAGTGTAAAGAACTTTGGCTTGGATTTTCAATAATTTTTATCAATGAAAAAAAAAAGCCAAACAGGTATCTATATGTGTACATGCATGGGTTAGCAAATAGACATATTCTCTAGCTCTGTCACCTGAGAATGCCAAGAAGCACAGAAACCTCAGCATCAATGAGCAATCCAGTCCCCAGCTCTGGCTTTCTCGTGCCACTCAATTCTCCGGTCAAAGTAACCAGGGCTCCTTCGAGAAGTAGCTGATTGTAGAACTGGGGTGGAAGATTATTGTACAAGATGAGCCTGAAGCCTTTTATCATGTAACATACATACATAGACTGATGGGGATATGCCAAAGGGATATAGGATCCTGTGAAATGATGTTACAATTGTCAAAACTGAAAAATTTGGCAACAAAATAAGGTAATATTGAATTAGAATCCAAACACAAATACCCGTGAGTCCCCACAGAAATAAATTATTGATTGAGTAGACGTCTCTGGCATGATCTCCAAGGTGGTTTTCCAGGGTGAGGCTTATCATTGCACTCTGGGTGTGCTGACCCTGGCAATTTCCCCAAATGTGGGAAACTTGAGTGAACAATTTGTGATCGTGGAGGACTGTGTTCGTGCTCTCCCCTAAAAAAAAGATTAAATTAATAGGTAAAAATTGACAAATCCCCAGCATGTAGGAATTCTATATAATTCATGTTTATATTGTGACCCCCAAGGTGATGGAGCATAACTCTTTCACCTGAACTATGGAATAGCTTCTTTGCTAAAAGCATAGTACTAAGTAGGAAGGAATAAGAGTAATTTTTTAGAGCAGACATCTGACAAACTATACCTGAGCCAAGAGGTCAGTATCACCAGAAATCATGGTGATCAAAGGTCACTGGAGTTTAGAATATGAAAAGAAACCGAGAACTTGATAACCAAAAAAATAAAGGTAATATTATGATGATTTTTCAGGTAAAAGACAAATAGGAAAAGACAAACAGATTTCTTTTGTGGTCACTATAGGAAGCTGCTGCTTCTCCTTTTAAATATTTGCATACTGATCCACTTTCTTTGCCATATGATGACTAACTACCCTTACGGCCCTTTGAATTTGCACCCAGCTGTCTAAAAGCACTTGGGTAGGACACACTGCACTTTTGTCCTAAGATCAAGGCATCTACAGAAGCTGTGTTAGATGGTACCAGAAATGTAAGATATTCCCTTATAGCAAGCTCAGGGTATGCTCAGAGCATGCTTAGAATATATTTTATGGGGCCCTCCCTGGTGGCACCACTGGTTAAAGCACAGCACTATGAGTTCGATTCCCAGCCAGCCAGCTGGGGAGGTGACCCACATGGTGAGGCAGACCTCTCCTGACCCACCTGCTGCCCCATTCAGCAGTGTATTTCAGTCCATCTGCCTGTTCTGTTCCCCACTCTGTCTCTGGTGTATGCTCTTACCACCCCCGCCCCTCCCCCCGCCCACACACACACATCTGGCCTGTTCTTGTATGCATAAATAAATAAATCATTAATATATAGAGGCAGTCCTACCAAAAGTCCCCTGATATCAAAGGAAGAGATCGAGTCAAAACCGAGGGCCCAATATTAGCTGTTCTAGTAGCTTTCTCCTGGTGCTAGCTTTATTACAAAGTCCTCAATAGCTTCCCTTAGAGATTAACGTTGTTACAGACAAAGTAACCATGAGAAAGAGCTGCTCTCCATGGCTGAGGCAAAAACCACATAGCTTGATGTGCATAACTGATATTTTTGAAGTTCAGTTGAGCTTTTAAGTGTAGCAACTTCTGTAAGTAATTCTCCAAACTCAAAGAAATTATTCTCTGTGACATTTTATGTAAGTATTTGATGGATAGCTTAAATTCTAGATAAATTTTACCTGTACATGTATTTTCCAGCAGTGAAGAGAGAGAAGAGCTAGGGTTGAGGAGCCCAAACCGCACAGTCAGACTGCCTGGGACTGAATGCTATCTGGCCTTGGGAAACTTCTGTGACCCATCCGCACAATTCTCTCATAAACTTGAATAAAATTGCCATTTCCTTTACAAGACTGTTGTCAATTTAAGTGAACTACCTCTGTAAAGTACATAATTGTCATCCAGATTGATAGGTGGGGGGGTGGATGGATGGATGGATAGATAGGTAGATAGGGAGAGAGAGATTGCATATAAAGCCTATCTATTATTACTGTTTTATCATACTTCCTGGGAGGAAGAATTGTGAGATTTACACATCAGCTTTATTAGTAAATAGCCCATTAAATCAACATCTAGCATTTTCATCAATGACACATGTTTTAACAGGGCACTAACTATAGTGAGATATACATTTTGAATGCAAATAGCAATGTATGTTAAAATAGCTCCTGTTGAAGAAACTCAAAGTATTCCATCTTGGCTTCTTGTCATGTTTGTCTGGTGCAATCTGGGTAATAAATCAGCCTGGCTTTTAGAGTAGGAATTTTAAAAATAGCAGTAGCCTTTGTTTATAAGACTGAGTGAAAAAAAATCTTTCAAACCTACTATGAGTCATTCTCCTTTAATTCAGAGAGGAAATGTAGAAAAACCACTGTGTGGTCAAATGAACTAATCAGTCCTGAGAAAATTTAAACTCTGTGATACAACTCACATCTGAAAATCAGATTTAATTAATTACTCCTGAAAAGCAAAATTGTCTTTCTGTGAGACCTGAATAAATTACACTAGTCCTCTCCTTATTTGTGGGACAAAGTTCTGAGACACCTGGCAGATACCTGAAACTGAATTAATAGCACTAACTCCTATGTGTATGGGGTATAAAACATTGTTTTTTCCTACAGATGCATATCTCTGATAAAGTTCAAATTTATAAATTAGGCAAGTAAGTCATTAACAACAATACCTTATAATAAAGTAGAACAATTATAATAATATACACTACTAAGAGCTAGGTGAATGTGCCGCCGCCTCTGAATGTCTTATTGTATGCAGTATTGCTGCCATTGACAGCTGGTTTGTGTCCTCAGTGCACGGCAATGAATGCCAAATATTGGAAATAGGGAAAGAAGTTCATGTCTAGAAGGTGCCCGCCAGAATGATGGGAGGACATCCTCAAACTCACCATCCTGATGAAGGGGCTCCAGGCTTTTTATATGGAGAGTGAGTGCAGAAAACAAGAGCGCTATGGGAACCGTCTGGGAAGAGGGCTGGGGGTGACTTTAGTGTCTGGGGAGAAAGGGAGTCTGTGCTTGGAGTTATTATGGATTTGCAGACTTTTGGGTACTGTGACCTAGGACAAGGGGGCTTGGGCATCATCAACTAGTTCAGCTTGTTGGTTTCCTGAAAAACAAATTGGTCCTTTTCTCACAGCTCTGTTTTCTTTGGTCTGCAAACAAAGAGGTATCTGGACAAACAATGTATGTCTAGAGGATACACAGTCGCCTGAGGCTTAGTTCAGTTGTGTAGATTAAGCCTGTGTATGTTGGGTTTGTGCTGGGACTAGCTTGGCCCAGTTTCAATATTCTCAGAGGGTTGTTGAGCACACATCATGAAGTCTTGAAAAACAAAAGCATAAGATAAGGAGGGACTATTGTATACAACACAGAGGTATTTATACAAATACCATTTAGGGTTTTTTTATTGGATTCTTGTGGGCTTGAGAAAGGTAGGACATTTGCCAATATTCTTATTAAGAGAGGAGATTGACTCTCAGAAAGATTAAAGGCCTGACCTTCATCAATGCACCCAACACATGCCATAGCCAGAGCTGGACCTTCTCACTGTGATGTCAGTGTGATTCCCATGACATCACTGCTACAAAGAGTTAACTTTCTTCCTTAGCTAACTCTGGGAGTTCAGAATAGCTTATTTTCTCCACAATTGGGATAAGCTTCATTGGTATATCCCCTGGCATGGATAAAATTTTACATCATTTGATATCATTACTGCTACCAATCATTTGGCTTGAATTCTTAAATCTGTACACTAACATTAAGAGATGTTATTAGCAATGTGGTCATCCATTAGATAACTTGAGCAGGATTATCTCTTTATCCAAGGATATTTTTCTTATTCTCTTTCTGTTTGTCATTGAACAGACACTTCTGGATGCTAATTGTTCATTAGCTATTGCTGCCTTTTCTGCTCTGGCACCACTTCCAGCTCTTTGCCTATAACACACTGCTGCTTCTCTTCACCCAGGACTTGCCTCATCCCTACACCTATCTCTATGGCCACTGATGAGTCTTTAGATTAAGGTCATGCTTGATCTCAGTCCCTCAGGACATAGTAGTCTACTTTTTCCTTTTGATTTGCTCTAAACAAAAACAAAACATATTCAACCTTTCAGGACACTATACACTTACAACAGAATTTCAGTACTTTCCCAGCTGTCTGTCCCTTCAGTGTAGCCTTCTCGTGTTCTCTTTGCTCCACTCGGCTGCCCAGGTCTACTGGTCTCTATAGATGTTGCATGTGAGCACATCCCCATTCTGCCGTCAGTGACCTGATCACACTCTTCTTAGAGTGCCTACAAATAGTTACTTTAGTTGTCCTGCTTATTCTTCCTTGGGAAGTAAAGAACATGATTCAAGAAGTCACACAGTCTCAGAAAAAGTATACATTGAAAATCATAACTATTTTGTTTTTATTTCAAATGTCTGAGGGATGTTGACATTTTGCAAACATCTAAATTTCTTTCATCCACTACCCCATACACCAACACTACATTTCTTTCTTTCTTCATGAATTCTTTTGGTAATTGCTAATATGACTTTTGTTTGTTTTGTTTATAAAAACCTCACTATGAAACCTTATTGAGGTAAATATATCTGGGTAATTTAAAAGCCTTTGTTTTGTCAGTAAATAAGTGCTAGAGGCCTAGACTTTACCCAGAATCTACAGTGTTATGATTTTCCCATTTGTCTGAACCAATTATGTTGGATTTACAACAAAATCTCTCTTTAAAAAAGAAATCATCAGGGCCCTCCCGGGTGGCGCAGCGGGTTAAAGCACTGCACTACGAAGCTTAAGCCACTTCCTCATGAGTTTGATTCCCGCCTGCCCCGGAGGAGTCCACATGGCGTGGCAGACCTCTCCTGACCCGCCCGCTGCTCCCCTCAGCAGTGTACTTCGTCAATCTGCCTGTTCTGTTCCCCATTCTGTCTCTGGTGAATCCTCTCACCCTCCGCATCTCTAGCCTGTACCCCAGTTCTATATGAATAAATAAATCTTTAAAAAAAAAAAAAAAAGAAATCATCAAGCCCACAGTTATAATGAGGAGTTAAGGGTGCACTCTTGGCTTATAATTCATCAAAACTCCCCAAATATGTCTTATGTGAACAGATAGGGCCCATTGCAGTAGCTTTTTATTTCTTTGCAATAAAATCAGATAAAAGGAGTAAAAAAAAAAATCTCTGGTCTTGATTTAAGTCTCACTTCAAAGATCTGAGGATGGTGTGAAATTAATGCTCTTGGCTCCTTTAACACGTTAAGGTGGTTAAGCCCATGGCCCAAGGAGAATGCTCAGCACCAGTTGACAGCCCATACTAATTCTAGTTAGTGGAGTGAGGAGTAAATCTGGAAGAGACACATCAGTTGTGTCCCTGCAGTCACTCACTAGCACAGAGTTTCTTTTTCTTATGCCAATTTCATTTACAGAAAACTAGAATGTTTTCTAGGGAACAGATGAATCTTCATAGTAATACTTGGATTCAATGGAATGGGATTGCTTGTTTCATATAAAAATATGTGTTTTCCTAAAGTAGAATAGCTATTCGAATAATAAGACAATGGGGAAAAACAGCCAACGGACACAAAAATACTAATTTGAAAGGAAACATGCACTCCTATGTTTATTGCATTATTCACAATAGCCAAGATAAGGAAACAACCCAAATGCCCCAAAGTAGATAAATGGCTCAGAGTTGTGGTATATTATACAATGGAATATTACTCAGTGATTCAAAGAGATAAACTCATGGCATTTGCAGCAACATAACTGAAGCTGAAGGGGATTATGTCCGCCAAAATAAGTCAGAGGAAAAAGATAAATATTGGATGGACTCACATGTGGAATATAGAGAAACCAAAAATAGTAAAAAAAAAAAAAAAAAAATCAAAACCAGCAAGCTGATCATAGATCAGAGGTATACAACAGTGTGGGCGAGGGAAGAACCCAGTGGAATATGGTGATGGTTCATGGGTGATATGGTGCTGGGAGATCTATAGGGACTACAACAATCTAAGAAGTTTTGTTTTGTTTTTTGTATAATTTATAGGCTTATTGTTTTTCTGAAGACATGTATTTTTTTAATAATATAAGTTTATTTTTATATCATTTTGTGCCTTTTTCCATCTCAGTTGTAATCCCCGTGGGAATGTAAGAATTTTTTTTTAAAGATTTATTTATTTATTCATACAGAACTGGGGTACAGGCCAGAGATGCGGAGGGTGAGAGGATTCACCAGAGACAGAGTGGGGAGCAGAACAGGCAGATCGACGAAGTACACTGCTGAGGGGAGCAGCGGGAGGGTCAGGAGAGGTCTGCCGCGCCATGTGGGTTTCCTCCGGGGTAGGCAGGGATCGAACTCATGCAGAAGTGGCTTTAGCTTCTTAGTGCTGTGCTTTAACCTGCTGCGCCACCTGGGAGGGCCGGATGTAAGAAATTTCTAAAAATAAAAATTTTAAAGTAATCAATAAGCTATATTATAGAAAATGCAGTCATTTTGAACAAGGGGAACTGCATATAATAAAAGTTAGATAAGAGTAATTGTTCTGTTGTCTTCTGGACTTGACTGTTGTTGGAGAAGGCTGGGCCCAGCCACACACTCTCCCTTGGAAGTGTGTGCCATTACAGAAAGACAGCGGCGCTGTAGTTTCCATGACAGTCACTGTCTTTGTCCACAACTCCATCCACATGTGTTCTGATTCACATGACAAACATCACCCTTTGAGACACAGATGAACCTTCGACTATAATTTAGGAAAAGGATATCGTGCCAGTAGGAAATCTCTCAAACAAACCAGGTAAAATGTTTTCACCGGCACCTCTGGCTATTGCTACCCAGCACTGTTGTCAAGTGACCGGCCCTCTGTCCAGGTCACCTTTTGAGAGCTGTTGCTGGCTGGCACCGCCTCCCACTGCTGCTGCTGCCTCTGTTGCTGCCGGTGCAGTGTCCATCGCTGTCTGGCACTGCGCCCCCTGCTGTCCAGCCCAGCCTTCACATTGTGGTGGGCTGCCCCAGCAGCGTCTCAGCCGCCTGCCTCTGAACACCTCCTGCTGTGGTGAGTGGGATCCTGGCCTGCGGCTGGCAGGTGGCCTGTGAGCTCCTTGACACTCCAGCGCCATCTTAGATGAGCAGCCTTTTGTTTAGACTTTTGGACATTATCAGGGTAAGAATGGCCCCTGTGGCCTTAGAAACTTGCTCCTCTTCTTGTTAAATGACCCCATTGTTCCCTGAGCCTAGGTAATCTTGCAGCTGTGTGTGCAGGTGAAGAAGCCACAGACAGTTCTCCGCCAATCAGCTCCCCCTGTGGCTCTCATTACTCTTATCATTGTGAATAATCTACCGGTATCCGTATTTGCTATAAAAAAATTAACCTAAGAATCTTACAATAGGAAAATTGAGCTGGAAATAGATGACCTTAGACTTAGCTTCAGGACATGGTCTGGTAAAAATTAAAAGCAGAGTCTGCTTTTAAATGTTGAAAGGGATGGCAGAGCAGATTGTCACGTCTGTCCCTGAGGACACAGATGTCAACCATGATGAAGGGCCAAGAACAGACATATTCTTGTGCAAAGTCCCACAAATCACCCTGCAGCATGCCCAGCAGACAGTTGTGGACTGCTCACTGGCTACTCCTTGAAGTTGCTTTTCACAGTCTCAAAATCCGTCACCTCAAAACCATTTAAACCTTCATTGCAGATGTAATGAGTTCTGTCCTAAAAGAGAATCATTCCTCAGCAATCCATTTAAATTAGGTTTCCTGACAGTTCATCTGACACTGAATTTGAAGGGATTCCATCAGCTGTGAAAAATCCTAAAGCCTTAGGACACAAGATTTAAACAGATTTTATACCAAGTAAAATATGCTCATAAAACACCCCAGCTCAGCTCTCTCGGTCATTTCTAGCTGTGCCCCAGGTTGCGTCTTGTTTGTAGTGTAAAATCTCCTTTGGACACCTGGGGATGAGACATTTTGCATTTTAGTTATGTCTCTGATTTACTATAAGTGGAGCCACCTGCCCATAGGAGGCCAGCGTGTGATGTATATTGAGAAAACACCAACCCTTGTTTTATGATCCAGGAGTGTTGCCCACCCATGTGGGACTTCTGAAGCATTAACTTCAAAGACTCTCCTCCACAGTAACCCAGTAACAGAACAAGGTTAGGCAGCAAGGGACTGGCTACCAAGACAATGGCAACAGAATGCTCTAAAGGAAGAGTCAGTTCAGCGGAGGGAGCAAGCTGGCTCTTGGATAATAAAAATCAGGTGGTCTAGGGAGCTGCTCAAATTGGGTGCAGCGTGTGAATCACAGCCATTGATAATTTCCACTAAGACACTTTCATTCAGTATCTAGTAATATCTTTTTTATTTTGTTCATATACTTTCTAATTTACATTCTTTCATCTATGGTTGATTTATTATCCAATTATCCTCTTTATTTTAAGATCATTGATTAAAATACAGTTGTAAGAGCTAGAAGAGGAATTCCACAGACCCTTTACCCAGTTGCACCAATGGGAGAGCTCCGTGGGGGAGGAGGCGGGTCTGGGAAAGGTCAGAAAGGGATGCCCTTCCGCTCCTGCTGTGTCCACGTTGACAGCTTCCTCCAACCTCATTCGTGAACACCGAGTGGGTACATGGAGGGGATGGTGCCTGCATCTGCAGTTCTCAGAAGCGCCTCACTCTTGTGCTTGTCTACAGTTAGCCCCAGAAATTTGTTAAAATTGCTATTTCATGTTTTCATTGATGGCTTGCAGCAGCCTCTTCTCCCGGTGAGGACAGTGCAGATTCTGTATCTCTCCAGATACACTTGATAGTCCAGATTCTGGAATAGTGGATTTCCCTGTACCCTCTTTTTCTGCTGGGTCCAAAATAAGGTGATATTCAGTATGTTCCTCTTTCCTGTAAAAACTTAGTAACAACTTCCCTATTTGCTATATTTTGAACCTGAGACAAGAAGTTATGCCTTCTTTACTATCCAATCCATAGTCCTGATTCTTCATCTGATGAGGAACCAGTGGGGGATGTCCAATAAAAATTCAGTGCTAAAGGGAAGAGACTGTAAGTTAACAATGTAATTGAATGGATCAATTTACATGACTATATTAGGAAACAAAGAAAAATAATATGTCCAAAAAATTAATCTTAGTTAATTTTTGTACAGAATTAGTATATATCAAACTTCCTAAGATTGGCTTGTTCTAAAAAATGAATATTATGATTAAACATGGTTATAAACATGAAGTAAAAACTGATTTTAGTAAAAATCACACATCTGTTGCCAAATGTGAAGTACAAATCATTTTTATTTCAGCAATCATAAAAAAGGGAAGGAAGGGGTGTGAAGTCAAGTATTTAAGTAGAAACACATATGTGAGTCTCCCTTTTAAAATGCCATAATATGGGAGAAGATATTTTTACTACATTCCTTTTCTGGAAACAATTTAATGCACAAAAAAAAAAGTGAAAAGTGGCCCTCCCTGGTGGCGCAGCAGGTTAAAGCACAGCACTGAGACTCTAAAGCCGCTTCCGCATGAGTTCGATTCCCGCCTGCCCCGGAGGTGACCACATGGTGTGGCAGACCTCTCCTGACCCGCCCGCTGCTCCCCTCAGCAGCGTACTTTGTCAATCTGCCTGTTCTGCTCCCCACTCTGGTGAAGCCTCTCACTGCCCCTGAGCCTCTGGCCTGTACTCCAGTTCTGTATGACAAATAAATAAATCTTTAAAAGAAAAAAAAAAAAAGTGAAAAGAATATCATCAAAAGTAGGAAGCCACCACAAATCTGCCAAAACCAGGGAGAAACATGTGACAGTGACGTGGTCGTGAAGTTAAAACACCAAAAACATACAAATATCTACAATTCCAGGGTAGGGTCCAGAGGTTTGGAAATAAAGACAGACCCTTCCAGAAGCTTCTACCATGTACAATTTGTACATTGCTCTGTGTATGTTGGGGCAAGAGACTAACAGACTAGATGAGCATCCTTGAATGTAGTCCCCATAGCAAAGGGGGTGCCCCATGGTGTGCTGTGACTGCCCCACTGGATCCTGTGTTCCCACAGGTCCCCTAAACAGTTGTCTAAGACCCTGTTCTCTCGGGACTTCCTGAGGGGCTGGAGCCTGTTCATGAGCGGGTTCAGGATTCACGGCCAGGACCGAGGTCTGAATGCTTTGTGTGACACCCACGTGGGCCAGACTCCTCCCTGGCCCTTTGTGCGTGGTGCCGATGCCATAGTCAAAGCCAACAGGACTGTACCTGAGTCTTCCAGCACACAGAGACGTTTACAGGTCTGCAGCTGGGTCACGGTTGGCAAGTCGCGGCCTGGCAGAAGCACCACCACTGCAGCTTTGTGACTAGAAAATGTTTGTGGAAAGACACTTGCATCGTACAGGCCAGCAGGAGAGCTCTGTGGTTCTGAAGTTGTAGCCAGTCGTTCATTTAACAACATGGTAAATTCTTTCCCTGTATCATTTTTAACCCAAGATGTCTTAATTTAGGCAATCTTGTTTTCCAGGTGATTATGTTGTCATGACAATATACTTTGAATTGAGCAGAAGAATGGGATATTTCACTATTCAAACATACATTCCCTGTATACTGACTGTGGTTTTGTCTTGGGTGTCCTTTTGGATCAAAAAAGATGCTACACCAGCAAGAACAGCATTAGGTGAGTTTTAAGTCCCTTATCTACTACCATCTTGTATAATTTTAATAAGAGGTGTTTCTAAAAATGTCTCTTTTTTTAATGGAGGAGGTTGAGTAGTTGATCTAATTTGAGGACTGCCTAAACAGCACTTAAATTTCTTAGTGTAGCCAAGATAGATTGTTCCTCTTCACAATAAAATTCTATGTGTACCACTTATACTAAGTAGGCATTACTCATTCACAATAGATCAATTCAGAATAGATCCCTGTGCTCTAAATCTGATAAGATCATAAAAACAAAGTCCCATTCCCAGAATCTGCCGAATCTCAAAAGTCTCCTTATGCTCTCTTATGTGTAAGACTGTACACCGGCCTGGCCCCGATGGAAAACCGAGGGAGGGCCCCACGCATGATGACAAATGTATCTGCCCTACAGCACAGCAATTCCACTAATATAAAAAAAATTTAAGGAACTGTACCTTATAAAATTGTATACCCATAAAAATCAAAAGAAATTGTGGATTTGACAGAAAGGAAGCAGCCATGCAACCGTGGATGGCCATGGGGCTTCTCTAACTGTTGGCTACCTGTGCCCACGCAGGCATCACCACAGTGCTAACCATGACCACCCTCAGCACCATCGCCAGGAAGTCCCTGCCCCGAGTGTCCTACGTGACCGCCATGGACCTCTTTGTGACCGTGTGCTTCTTATTTGTCTTTGCCGCGCTGATGGAGTATGCCACCCTCAACTACTACTCGAGCTGTAGAAAGCCAGCCACCACTAAAAAGAAAACATCAGTAAGTTATAGTAGCAAAGATTTTCTGGGGAAATAGTGGGAGGATCCTTTGACATAAATGATTCTTATTCCTAAGGGTTTTAAACAATATGAGATAAATATCGAATTCGACAAGACATTAGGAACAACAAGACAGGTATTATGGCAGCAGAAATGTGACTTTTCAGGTGAAGCACCTCTCCGCATCACCTGTCTGTGACATGAACTGATGTAATCACGTTAAAGGCTCTTTTAGTAGCGTGAATGTGACGCAGATTTCCATAGCAGTTTTTTAATTTTTTTTTTTGCTTTTCTTGCAGTTATTACATCCAGATTCCTCAAGATGGATTCATGAGCGAATAAGCCTACAAGCTCCCTCTGTATGTACAGTATTGCTGATGCAAATATTGCTGAGAGCTCTCAGTAAACTAAAATTGTGTTGAAAAGATCCTTCACTGCTTCTGTACACCTGTGTTAACAAACAATGAGGGATGAACATACTCCCTTCAAAAATATATTTGCTGTTAAAATCCAATTTAGAAAATTTGGAAAGTAGAGGAGGTATTCCTAATCCTTTCTAGGGATTTTTCTGATTTTTTCTGAGCATTCATATGATGGAGATGCAAGCATTTTGGAAAAGCTGAATTATGATCTCTGTATTATTTGACAGCCTCTTTGTAGCTCAAAGATAAGAATAAGTGCCTGTGTCATAAGTATTACTTTACTGATTATTTGAGCAATTGCATCCCATGACTGACATGCAGCAGGATGCTGGGCTTTTCACTAATATACAAACTCTTATCACTGTAGTTTGTGTACCCCTGAGTCCGTTGTCAGTCCCAATACCTCAAAGCAGAATGGTAGAGTCAAAGAGCTTGGTGGTCTTTGCTAAATGGCCTGCCGCCAACTCCATTAGCCACACACACCGCCCACCTTCCAGAATCCCTTACGCTAGGCCCAACAGCCAAGCAGAAAAACAGCCGAACAGCCCCATCGACATTTCTTTGATAACTTAGGAAGTTTAATATTTTCACCTGATGTTTTTAATTTGCTTCTCTGTTTTTGTGATTTTTTTTATGTCTTAATTTTCTTAATTTATGTCTTTTGTTGTCAGTATATCTTTTATAAAATATTGTGCTGACATGTTTAAAGTAGTAATCTGCCAATTCTCTGTTATGTACTAACATGTTAAAGCTTATATACTCGTACAGTATTTACATTGTTTCATAGAGGCTACATTAGAGACATTAGCATTTTTATGTAGTTTCTATTCTAGTTTTCACTGGCAATGCTGTCAGCGTCATTTCTTGTGCCTTTGCCCACAGGCATTGTTTTCAGTTTCACATGGTTAAATCTGTCTTCCTTCTTGGTTCCTGCTTTTTATTATATGCCCAGGAAGACTCTTGTATCTCCAGAGTGACATAACTCCCCTTCACTTTCCTTTAAGTGCTTTATTTGATGCTGTCATCTAACTGCTCTCATGTTATCAACTTATTTTTATCTCACTATAACCCATTCTACAGGTGAAGAAGCTGAGGTTTGGGAAAATGAGTCCTATAAAAATGATTGAAACTTCCTCAAAAAATGTTATGTTCAATTACTAATGAATCTGAATTTCAGATAAATGGCCAGAGGTAGGGCTCTAACTAAAGAAAAATAAGAAATGTATCTTTAGTTCACTGAAGTGAACGCTCACTTTTATCATATAACTACTTCTTTGTATAATCATTTCTTGTGTTTCTTTATACATATGAACTCACTAACTACACTGAATGATTTCTGTCCTTACAGACACCTTAGGGCAATGTCTAACTGCTAACTCTACCAGTAACTTATAGCTCACGCATTTCAATCCATTTTCATTAAGAGACTATGTGTCCTTGCAGTTATAATAGAAAGTAAGTAAAGCCATTTTATATCTGTGGGAAGCCACAGTGAACATATGGTTTTGCAAGCAAATACAACTAGATAACAGCAGACTGAAATAGAATGAAAAGAGACATGGAGGAGAGGGGTGAAGAGAAGAGAGGCAAATCACACACAGCCTGGAGGGCGGAGGTAGGAGAAAGAGTAACGTCTTTGATGGCCCACGGAATCACTGAGCTGCCTGTACCTGGGAAATGAGTCATAGATCCAGCGAGGGGAGAGGGAGACTACCTTGAAGACTGATTAATTAAAAACTTCATTTTGGACACAGTTTGATATTTTCATGACAAATGAGAGGAATTCATTTAAAGGAGTACTTAAGCAATGTAATGTATGGCTGTTTAGGGCTTTTAACACCCCAAGTTTTATCTCAATATTGTAAAATGGAATTAGTTTCATTTCAAAGCAGGGAGGTAAAAAGATATAAATAGTGCTCTCTTAATTATTGGATCAGCTTTCTGTTTCCGCTTGCTTGTGTCTAATTTCCTAAATGAAGAAGTGAAATACAGCTTTCTCATCTACCCAGAAACCTTGTCACTTACCTGCCTGTGGCCTGGGGTCACCCATTAGATCTCTTGTGAGTTGTCCCAACCCCTGCAGAAGCTTCTCATGGCCACTCCATCATTGCTTTGAGAGGCCCTTCCTGTGATTGGCTTCTCCAGGTGCCTTTATACAGGCACACAGGGTTGAAGAAAAGTGTCAAAACACTCAATTTATTACTTAGCAGATTTCTCCAATTGGAGCTCATTGAATAGAATCCCTGGATTAGTGTCAAGTATCTTTTTTTTTCACTCAACGTCCTTTCCCCTCCTCCCATTCACTTTTATACCCACTCAGGTTTAAGAACAATTGACGTGGAGGAGATTCGGCCTCCTTAGAGTGGACTCTTTCTCCCACCACCCAGAATTGTGAAGGGACAGAGGCTGTTGCACCATTCACTTTGGGATGGCCATTGGCATGCAGAGAGCTGGCAGTGTTTCATAGAAGCACGATGTGGAACATCTGGCTTTAAGTCGGTCCTCACACACACTTCCCATGTAAAAGGATGTCTCAGAAGGCTTTTCTGTCAGTGACTTTGAGGACTTTATACTCAAAACTTCAGCTAAGAACATATCTAATCAAATGCCATCCAAAAAGGGAGAAAAACTGCCACGTTTCCCTTCAATAGTCGTCACAGTAAAAATAGATATTCCCAAGTCTCTCTCATGAATTCTGAAGGGCCTCTCCCAGCATTGGGCAAAGGAGCCAGCTGGGAACTGGACCTCTGTGTCCATCCCACCTTGACTTCAGCCTCAATGTTTGCTTCACGATGCTTCCATTTCTAGTTCACTCTGCATAAATCTAACCAAAGCAGAGAAAGACAACACCTCTGATTTTGAGTTCTCTTAAATTAGTCAGCTGAATTTAGAAATGCATCCTCTTAACAGACTTCAGTTTAATCCCTAGTTCATAGTTACTTGGAGAAGCTCAACTGCTACCTGAAGAACTGACACATCTATTGACAGCCACTTCTAAGGTGAAGAGAAGAGAGCCGTCTCTTGTATGAGTGAACACAGATATCCTCACTCCTCTGTCTGCCCCACCCTCACTTCTGCACATCAGGAAGAGAGCATAGGAAGTAGAAAGTG
The DNA here is from genome assembly GCF_000260355.1 of Condylura cristata. NCBI lineage: Eukaryota > Metazoa > Chordata > Mammalia > Eulipotyphla > Talpidae > Condylura > Condylura cristata. Next base: position 3,256,427 of record NW_004567136.1, on the reverse strand, counting down.
AAACTTTCTGATCATATATGTCTTGGCAAAGCCTCTCAAACGATGAGTGGAGTCATTTGAGACAGTGGTGTCATACTGACAGCTCATTATTTTAATCTGAACTACATGGACCAAGAAGGTCCTCCCACACCCCCTTTTAACTATTTAATAATTAGGAAAAAATACCAAATGCATCTGTCCACAGTTCACTTGTACTTTAAACATATGTTAACATTAAAAGAGTAGTAAATAAAATGTATAAACTTGCTAAAATTCATCAGCCAAGTAGGCAGAACAGGGACTTGAGATGGTTGGAACATATTGCAAATTTGCTCAGCCTCCCTCACCAATCCTGAGAAATGCAAGATTTGAAAAACCACTTTGCACTTTGCTTGCATTAGATTTGCTGAGACTGACCTCTCGCCAAGATCCTTGGGAGGTAGGGAGGTGTTGCTAGCCTCTGAATCGGGTGGGCGGACCCAACATGCTGGCTGCTTTCTTGATCTCCAAGTGTTCTCACTGCATCCCCTGCTGACTGTGGTGTTCTTGTTGCCCACAGAACTATTCTCTCCTGGATATGAGACCGCCACCGCCGGAGATGATCACTTTGAACAAGTCCGTGTACTGGCAGGAATTTGAAGACCCCTGTGTCTATGAGTGTCTGGATGGCAAAGACTGTCAGAGTTTCTTCTGTTGCTATGAAGAATGCAAATCAGGATCTTGGAGAAAAGGGCGCATTCACATAGACATCTTAGAGCTGGACTCCTACTCCCGGGTCTTTTTCCCTACATCCTTTCTGCTCTTTAACTTGGTCTATTGGGTGGGGTACCTGTATCTCTAAATGTAGTTTCAGTGACGAGTAAAGAGTGCTAGGTTCCCCCCTTTACTTTCGGCCTCCCCAGACCCGTAGTGACCAGAGTAACAAAGAAGGACATTGTTCGGTTTATCTGAAGTTTTATGTACCTTTCAGCAGCACAGGAGTATGTGACAAATATTTCTATTCCATGTTTCACACATGTGTGTGCGTACAGACACCACACACACACAATTTAATTGAGTTTTTTAAGTGATATTCTTGCTAACCCCCTATTGAATCTGTAGCTTGGTGATGTTTACAAATTGTGTTTGGATATTGGAAGTAGATGCCAATTATCTTTGCAAAGAAATCTGTAGAACATGAGAGCAAATGTGGGAGAAGCTCTCTCAGGCCGGACCTCTAGGTATCTACCCTTTGCAGCCGTTGGCACATGTCCACAGGTTCAAGTCCCTGCTGGCTGAGACACACTGTGTGGACCTCAGCCCTGAGTTTCTGGGGTGTTCTGAGTTCAGGTGTAACCTTTGACCCAGTTTCCTCTTTCTGTGGCCTCTGACGCTGGCACCATCATCATTAACTGGCATTCCTTTACCTGATGACCTCACTCAGCATAGGGTGGATGCACAAGTATCATCCGCAAGTTGGTAAGTGAGGGAAAACTGAGTTTTAAAATTCTCACAGGTTTGGTGTTGATTACACTTGATCAGGCTTTATTGCTTTAGTCCAAATTAGTGAAATCAGGCAGGGATTTAGGGTGTTAGGGTTCTTGGACTAGTTCAGCTTTCATTCAAAATCATAACCTTAAGAATTGGTTTTTTTTTTACCAGGCAAGGCTCAGCCTCAGAGTATGTGACTTGCTTGTGCTACATTACGATATTATGAATTTAATGTTATCTTCATGCAAGCAAAAAAAAAAAAAAAGATACAGATTTCACCTTTGTCTTGAAAGTGTATTCTAGAGTGTGAAGGAAATGTGGCTAGAATTTAAAATTTCTTAGTAAATCTTAATTTTCACATGAAATCGACTTTAGATGCAAAAAAAAAGTGAGTGATAACTATCATCAATGATATTTTTGATGAACAAAAATTATTTTATACTTTGAAATATGAATAAGTAGGAAAATTCCAAAGAACATAATCCCCTGAAATTATTACACTTTTGATATTTTTATAAACACAAAAATAACTTGCTTCTTGATGTTAGTTCTTTGTTACAAGTGGATGCCACTATGTACTTCACAAGACTCTCCAGAAGCTTCCCACTATTGACAGAATAAAGAAAGTCCTAACAATTCACTGACAATGCATTGGCATTATTAAAATTTTGGTACTAAATTTTGATACCAGAATCTTTGTGCTACTCATCTTTCTCACCCAGAAAACTTAATCGATTTTCTTGGGAACCATAATATTTTATTTTAACAATAGATGATATATGCCATTATTATTTAGAAAGTAAATAGAACATTATGCAAAGCAATATGTCAAAGCGTTGATTTCACATAATTTGTAGAATGCACATCAGACATAAAAGGAGATGGGGTAGAAGAGAACAGCTGAGATTAGATGGAATTGGATGTTAACTCTTAGTAGTAGTATTGCCTCCAAGGAAATGCCAGACACAGGTCATCACCCACTTTTCAAGGACTGATTCTGTGTAGTGTGAGACTCCCAGCCCTGTCAACTCCCTGACTTTTGAGTTGGTAGCTGTTACAGTGAGCCACAAGCTGACTGACTTCTATTGAGCGAATGCAATTTAAGTTAAAATTATAATAAATATTTGTGTAGAAACAGGTTGAACCTACTGGCTTAAATGAAATTTCTTCTCTATTGAAGAATTTCCCCTACCTGCATCCTCTCATCGATAAACACCCCTCCCACCCTCAGCAGAGATGGCAGAGGGGCTCCCTGACAGAAGCGTGTCACAGCCCACACTACAGCACTAGTCCTGAGGAGAGGTGGCCCTGGTTTGCCTTCTTCAGACACAGTTCCTAACTTCATGAATTTCAATTTCTAACAACGAAGATTTTCAACCTGTTACATCGTGAAAGAAATACCAGAGAGACCTGAGTTTTCCAGTGTAATTCTTCTTGGCAAGAAATAAGCTAAAACATGGAGACTTGGTGCAATTTTACTCAGCTTTTTTTTTTTTTTTTCTTAACTGATGCCTCTTGTCTGAAAGCAGCTCTGTATTGGGACATCATTAGCAAGTCTCAAAATTATGACTTTGTGATGTCCTAGCCAGTAACTCCTGTTACTGGCATTCACCATTCTCTTTGCCCTCAGCCATCCTTCTAATCTAAAGTTCATGGTGCCTCGTCCATGAAAGAAAAACCTCGTCTCCAGAGAGTCCAGTGGATGTTCAGTCAGAGAGCATCAAATAAAGACTCCAACACATTTAACAGTCTCTCCACTGCAGGGTCTGATCAAAAGCAACTAGAACAGCTCCGTAAGAGCTGTATCTCTGGAGGTAGGCTTCATTCACGTTCCGCTTACCAATCGCCACTCCTGAGATCAGCCATTTTGGGGGTGTGCATCTCCTGGGGGTGCAGCGCTCAGGGGTTGGTTGAGTGCCTACGTGTTTACTTTGTGGTCATAGGAAGAAGGGCACATAGTGCCAGGGAAAAGCATCACCCTGATTGAAGGATTCACCCTCACCAGGATGCTTGGTTTATGGGGATATGTGTGAGACACGAACACGGGCTTGTTTCACCAGACGCCATGTCCTTACAGCTCTGTCCAACTTGCATTTCCTGTTGAGTCGCTAAGGTCTTCTGGTGAGGGTTTGGCAGCTGTGGGGAAGTTGACTGAGTACCGCATTCCAAGGTGCTACTGCGCTCTTAAATTTCAGAATCACTTTAAATTCAGGAGATATCAGTTCTACATTCTAAAACAGATTTCAAATTTCTGACCACTATGGTAACACTGATTTTCTCTCCTTAAACTGCATCCAGGCTAAGAGACATGAGAATCTTTTTTCACATTAGTGGACCTAGAACAAAATGCCTCTTCTGTATCTATAAAGTTTCAAATTCTGCAAAGTTACACCACCAATGACCAGAACAGAGACTCTTAGATACTGGACAGAGAAGAACAATATTACTATAATTTATTTCATACCCAGCCAGTACTGCCCCCAATTTAATCAATACATGCCTTAAATAACATACAGAGCTCCAGTAATAGATGTAAATACATACTGAGTGTTTGTGAGTTTGGGTTTTACAACATTATTATTTGAAAGCTCTTCAGAAAGGTATTTGAAAATATAGGGAAAAGGACCAGATTTTGAATATATTGTAAATGTGAAATTCACAACTTTCTGCTGGGCCTCCTTCAAATTGCCCCAAATTGCAGAAATGGGTATTCTATACATGTTTCTTTTTCTCAAATTTGTCTGTAGAAAGCATTCAGGTTCACACCACTTAGTAGTGCCTCTACATTGCATAATCATGTCGAAGGAACCAAATTAATTGTAGTGCAGGCTTTTGGGGTTGTTGATTTATCTCTTATGAAAAATTAGATTTATTTCATAATAGGGAGAAAGCATGTATGTATTGAAATAATCGTATAATAGCTCAGCCATTCACCTCTCTAGAAGGACAAAAAAACCCTGGCTTTTAAGAAAACATTTGGGATTTTGAAGCCTAGAGATTAGCACATTCCCGCTTTTCCTTTTAAAATGTCTTCCAATGACAATTTAGCAATTCTATGTCAACTTTACCTAGTTCTATTAAGGTCAAAAGGGAAATGTCCCCTATTATTTATTTATTTTGTTAAATGTCCTCCAGTTAAATGATCCTTTGGTTTGTACTGGTGTCAGTAAATCACTCTTAATCCTTTTTATTACTTTGTTCACATAAAAAATATTGTAGGTAGCTTTAAGTATATCCGCACTTTAAAAAAAATGGAGAACTCACAAGTGTTTTAAGTTAACTAATTAAGATTTTTCAGACAGCATTATGCAGGAACAACAGCTAGAACATAATTAAGAAAACAAAGCACAGGAGCACATGGGCGTGAACCCACACGCACGTGCACACACATGTACAAACACATGCACACACACACGAAGCCAACCCTGTTCAGAAGCATTCAGGTCATTGAGGGGAATGTAACTCGTTGTGATTGAAGTACTCAATCTCTTACTTTCACCATTTCATTTTTACACTTGTAAAGTGATCCAGCCTCACATGCTGAGGGTGATTATGGTTTCTACAGGGAGGAAGGGTCCTCTATTCGCTGAACAGGTTGGAAGGAAAAGTAAAGACTAATTGTTCATCATGAACCTGCCCAGGCTCAGACGGTAGCTGTTTTTCTCTCTGGTTTACTGGGTTCCTTCTTTTCCCCCACTGACCATGTTATCACAAATGGCAACAAAGGTTGCCATTTTTTCAGCAAAAGGAGAAATCTTAACTCATGTCAGACTCTGATTTAGGAAAACAAGTAAGAAGTGTCTGATTTGGTTAATATTTGTTACAATGGGTTTTAACATGTATTGTTCACATTTATAACAACTGGGAAGAATTTGGGGGGTCAGTTTTGGCCATGCTATCCAGAAGCTCCTTCCCTCATTTCAGTGGGAAGAGCACATGCCCCATTGTCTCAATCAACACACCCACTGATCCAGGGACCCCACTCCACTCTCTGTTTCAGTGCAGGGGACCTGGAAGTGACAGAGAGGTGGGGAAAAAGGGGGGAAAAAATAGGTTGTCTTCTAATGTGACTTTCAATGCAATTAAAAGATATACAATGATAGAAAATCCACAGAACTCGCTGACTGAATTTTCAAAGTGCCAGACAGAAATGAAAGGATTTGTGAAGGAAGAAACTGCTGAATCACCATCAGCAGCAGCATTATCTATAACCATCTTCATGATCTTAGCTATTGGTTCAAAACAAAGGTTTAGTCTTTTCCAAACCATAACAAAATTAGAACTTAAATTAAGGAGAAAATGGAAAGGTCCTATTTTAAATATTTAAATGTGAGTCATAATTCCAAATGTTGGTTGCCTAAAACCTTTTCAGCACTGCCTCTGCAGCCAGCAGGCCTGTGTACCCTACCTCCATCAGTCTGAAATGATTCCTTAGAACATGCCACCTAGCTTTCAGGTGTTGATTTCCTGCATTCTTTTTGTTTTTACCTCATTTTGGCTTTTTATTTCTTTCATGAAGATTCATTAGAATCAACTAAAAAGTTTCTTCCCTAAAATGGTTGCATCTGTGACATCACAGAGCCTATTAGCCAAAAAGGACAATCAATATGCTTTGTACTACACAATATGAATCCAAGCTTTGATTCTCCCTAACTTAGCTTAGGATGTTTACTTTTGGATTGAAATAGACATGGGGAAAAAATATCTGTTTGTTTAAAATAACGCTATTGAAACACTTTACAAGACACTGTCAATCCTTCCTGACCTTCAAAATGACTAAATCTGTGCTATGAGTAATGTTTACATGCTGATATGTTTGTCAACTACATCATAGATTTTCCTTTACAAACTGCTCCTGGACTGAGTGAAAGTTCTTCCACATCAGTGTAATTTCTATGAAAGTTCTAGACCAATTTCAGGGACCAGGGCCTGGGTTTTCTTATGAGGAGCAAGGCCATCTCATGTTTACATGCAGTGACTTGTATTTGTGTATGTATGTACAGTGGTAAAACTGTAACAACTCATAAAAGTGTGGATTACTCTACCCCCAACCCAATGTAGTTGAAATAAGTAGAAAGAGGACAGTTTCCTAATGATAGTAACTAGTTTCCTAAGCCTTCATTCAAGGTAAAAAGAGAGAGAGGCAGATACCTGACAATCTTTGTTTCCTGAAAATGTAGGATGACATTTTTTCTTTAAAAAAAAGATCTGATCAGAAGTTGGTCCAGAGTCCAAACAAGCCTCCAGCTTCCTCCTGATCACCAATTTCACCTGGGAGCCCATCTGAGGGAGTCCTTGATCATGTGTGCATTGTGGTCAATTTTATCCAAGAAACTAAAAGCAGCTCTCCAGATTTTGAAGGCAGATAGCCACCACCATGCTTGACTAGGATGGAACTGTCTCCACAGCGTAATGAACCATCAGGCCTAGCATAAAGGGAGGGTCAAGAAGGAACCAGCCATAGAGTGTATGTAAAAAACCACCAGGAGCCCCAAGAAAGGTCCCAGGCAGGAAGGGAGGGTAGAGGAGCAAATCTGCTTTCTGGGGAGAATCCTTCCAGCTTTGACACCTCCACAGGATGGGAGGAGGATAGAGAGCTTCCAGAATCTTGGAATCACTCCTGAAAGCAGTGTAAGCAACGAGGCCCTAGAGAGGAGCCCAGTCCTGCCTGAGTTCTTGCACCCACCTCTCCAAGCAAGGAGGCCAGGGACCAAGCCAGGATCCCTGCCCTCACCACGTGGCCTCCAACTGCCCCTGCTCCCCCGTGGTCCCTAGAGGTCCTGGAGGCCCTGACTCTGGACTTCCTGCTTTCTCAGGCAGTTCTGAAGTCCCACCATCCTCCTCCCCTCTGTAGAGGACGTGACTCCCTGCTAGCCGTGCAGCTCGTGGTGTCCTAGTGAAACGAGGGTGCACTTGTGCCCGACGTGCCTTGGCGACACGGGTGGCACAGCGCCCGCTTCGCCCATCGGTCCCTGCCACGCCATTAGGGCCGTACCCGACCTGGGCCAGGTGGGCCTGGTGGCTAGGCCGCCCTCTGTATTTGTATTTGGATTCCTACATTTGTACTTCTAATGCAAATAAATGCACATGTTATCAGAAATACTTGAGTCAAGAGTGGACGTCTTTCTGTTTTACGGAGGTAAACCTGGAGGCCTGGGAAAGGTGTGGGTTGTGGTTTTGGTCAAGAGTGCTGGTCTGCATGGGACACTAACCATAGGAGGTTTCTGAACTATTCAAATTCCAGACTGGCTGAGCCCGGTTCAGACCAATTGAAACCAGTTTAACTCAGCTGAACGGGTTCAGACTGGTTCAAACAGGTACAAACTGGCTGAGACCATTCAAGACTGCTGGGACCGGTTCACGCCAGTTTAGAACACTTGAGAAAGGATCATAAAACTGAGAGTGAAACCAATTGGCACTGCCCTCTGCTGGCTACAAACCATATGAATAATTTCCAAAGAGTTCTGACGAGTTCAAACTGACTCTGAAACCACTTCTGGCCTCTTAAAAGAAAACACTGACAATTGTTCAAACCACCTGAAGCAGGAAACGACAAGATCAAACTGCTTGAGACCAGTTCAGACCAGCAAACCGCTTTAGACCAGTTAAAACCGGTTCGAACCGGTTCTGACCCATTCCAATGAGCTAATTCCACAAACAGCGAAATCAAAGACACGCCCCCTAGTGGCTCAAAACGGGTAAGTCTGTACCAAAGAGTTCTGACGATTTCACACAGACTCTGCATCAATCTTGATTTCTTCAATGTGCAGATTGGCTCAGACACGTTAAAAGTGGTTCAGACCGGTTTAAACCAGCTCAAACCAGTTCAGACCGGTTGTAGGGAGGTGGTTCAGACAGGTTCAAATTGGATCAAACCGGTTTACACTGGATCAAACTGGTTTAGACCAGTTCAAACCGGTTTAGACTGTTTGAAGTCGGTTCAGGCCAGCTTTGGCATTTTGCATCAGGGTCAGACTTGTCTGGGACTTCTCAAAACTTTTGAAGTGATAGCAACGTGCGGACAATGGTCACAATGCTGAAGCGGGTTTAAACCAGTTCAATCCGGTTCAGACCGGTTCAGATCAGCTCAAACCGGTTCAGACCTGCTCAAACCGGTCCTGAGAAGTTTAAGATGGTTCAAACGAGTTCAGACCAGTTTAGACCAGTTGAGGTACTCAGACAAATTCAGACAGGTTTAAAAGCTTCTGGACACTTTTAAAGTGATAGAAACATGATTAGAAAACCGGTTCAGACCAGTTTGGACTGGTTTACACCGGTTCAGGTGCGCAGACAAATTCAGACAGGTTAAAAGTTTCTAGACACTTTTAAAGAGATAGAAACAGGCTTACACAGCCGTGATTGCTCACACAATTTCAGACCGGCTGAAACTGGTTCAAACCGTATAAAACCGGTTTAGACTGGTTAAATACAGTTCAACTTGGTTTAGACCAGATCAAATTGGATCAAACCGGTTGAGACCATTTCAAATCAGTTTAGACCTGTTCAGACCTATTCAAACCAGTCGAAACTGGTTTAGACCGGCTTCGACCTGTTCAGGCGCTTGGACAACTTCAGACAGCTTTAGCAAAAATTAAATATAAAAGTAAACTTTTAAACAATTGAGTTTAAAAAGCAATATGACATCTTGAAATATTATGAACCATTTACCCAATTGCTTCACATCATAGGCAGATAGCTGAACAACTCTTTTCCTGGTCAATGAGGGTCATTGAGGTGAAATTAAGGTCATATTGTGAGAGGAGGAGATTGACTTCGAAATTTCAGTAAACATTTTATTGGCTAATGATCAAATACAAAGGCAAATATATCTTTAGAAACACACATTGGAAATGCTTATTAGGTGGTAGTTGATTCTATTTTGTCCTTTTCAATTTTTACTGTCTTCTCTCCAAAGAGGTAGTCTTTATGGAAATGGAGTAATAGAAGTAATTGTTTTATATGTTTATTGTCTGCAGGGATCTCTGGGATGACCTCTCTACACAGAGCTTAAATCCCTCAGTACCTCCAGTAATTGCCAAGCATAGTAAGCTTGCTTCATGGCCAAATATTAATAAAAACCTACATTCTTCATAAACTTGCAAATTTTTCTCGAAGGGATTCATGTGTAAATGAAGTTCTGCTTTATCCTCACAACACAGAGACTTTCTACAGCTGTTTCTGAAATGGCCACAGCACTCCAAGCAGGTCCCTGGTGTGTGACTATCTTGGGCTCTGGAAAAGAGACAGCTCCCTGGGGGAACGAACCCCCTTGTTGCTATGGTCAAGAGGAGCAAGGCTCACAGAACCATCAGACTCTACTGGCTCATGAGTGGGCTGAAAGAGAAGGGGAAATAAGCATCCTTATTATCAGCACAATAGCTAATTATCAATCTGTAGTTATTCTAGGTCAGACATTTTTAAAGGACTGACCCCTGAGACAAACCTGCCAAAGCATGTTTAGCTAAAGATCTGGACGATGAAGTTACTTCCTCTCCCCAGGCCTAGAGACGTCCAAGGTTAAGTAGGATGTGGCAATCCAAAACTGCTGAAAAGACGATGACACGTCGCCACAACCGCCTTGCCTCCTTTGCATTAACTGTTCCTGAAGAGACAAATCCTGGGGTTTCACCCAAGATGCCACCACACACCTGGACCAGAGGCAGCTCTTGGCCACTATGTGTTCTAAGTGGATGAGGCTTAGTATAAGTGGAAGTGGGGGAGAGCTGGGGACACAGACAACAGAGGAGAGAGTGAGGGAGGGGAGAAGAAGAGAGAGAAAGGTTACATGCTTTTGGAGCCAGTAGGGGGCAATGTTTTGGGATTCATTCTGTTTCACAAACTGGCCTAAGCCAATTTGAACAGGCTTGAGCCAATTAAACCAGTTTGAGCGGGTCTAAACCAGTCAGAACCAGTCTAAACCAAATTGAGTTGGTCTAAACTGGTTTGAACAAATTTGAGCCTGTCAAAACCGGTTTGAATGGGCCTCAAAGGTTTGAACCGGTCTCAATGGGTCAGAACTGGTTTAAACCAGTTTGAGCCGGTCTGAACCTATTTGAATTGGTCTGAGCCGGTTTCAGACAGTTGAAACTGGTCTGAACCAGTTTGAACCGGTCTGAGCCAGCCTGTACTTTGAAGAGGTCATAAGCTTATTCGGACTCAGTTTAAGCTCATCAGAACTCTTTGGAATGGATTCATCGTTTTGAGCCAATAGGGGGCAGTGTCTTTGGCTTCAAGGTTTCTGGTATCATCTCAGCTCATTTGAACGGGTCTGAGCTGGTCAGAACCAGCAGAATGTTAAAAGAGAAACAGACCAGAAGGGCTTTGTTATTCTCCCTTGCCTGTTAGCAGCCCAGTCTCCCCAAAAATAAAGGAAAGAATTGGGTGAACTTGCTTCTCACTCTTGCCACCAGAAGCACTTCTTAGAGCCCCAGATAGAAATACAAAAAAAAAACAAGAGTCTGGTGGAGGAGACGACTTGCACCCAAAAGTCTTCAAGTCAGAATGAGTCAGTTTACAGAGCAGTAACTCATGGTAGGCATTTTCTGACTGAGACTTCCCTAAAATGTTTGCTTGGATGATAGAGAACCTGGAAATTCCGTTTCAGCTTCCCAAGCAAGATTTTATTTTTGAAATTGTCCAGTTAAGACTATGGATAGCAATCAATCTCATCCAAATGTCCTTTCATGGGCAACCCTTAAATTCCAGGGCTAATCAGAGGTGCCACTGACCTCTGTCCTGAGTCTTGGTCTTTCTCAAAAAATTTGACCACATACACTTCATGACATAAGAAGAAAAATAGCTGTTTTTCACTTGGTGAGAAAAATGCCAAATCCAGTTGTGTCAAGCTATTTCTGTCTTATATGCCAGGGCTGAACGATTGCCCTGCCACAAAAATACATGACATTTACTTGCATCACATCTACCCCAAATATCAATCAGAAAAGAAAGTAAATAACACCACATGCTACTTTTTGTGTGCTGGATATTCCACTACTACTACAATAACAAGGCAAACATACAGAGTTTAATTTGTGCCTAAAAGTATTCATTTATTATTTTGTCTAATCAGCATGATGCACATTTAAGGAATATTTACTCCATACTAAACATCAGGGCTCATCCTCTGTGTATTTTACAGGTTTAGATGGAAGAGAGATCACTATGTTTTCTGACACTGACTTAGTTAATCTTTACCTATAAGGTAGTGTCTATTATGATCCTCATCTTAAAATGAAGAAAGTGAGCCACAAACTGGTTAGAGTTGTCCAAGTTTGCATGAATAGTAAAGGAGTCATTGTCTAACCACCAATGTTTTATTTGTCGGTGACTGAAGCAATCAGTCATTCATGCTTTCAATAAGTGACCATCTCATGTGAAATAATAAATGGCTGTAATCAATCTAATTTTAAAAATTAAATTCTATCCATTTAGGACCCTCGCTGGTGGCGCAGCGGGTTAAAGCACAGCACTAAGCAGCGTAAGCTATTTCCACATGAGTTTGATCCCTGCCTGACCCGCCTGCTGCTCCCCTCAGCAGTGTACTTCATCAATCTGCCTGTTCTGCTCCCCACTCTGTCTCTGGTGAATCCTCTCACC
>NW_004567136.1:3200543-3243445 GCF_000260355.1 Condylura cristata | reverse complement strand
GTGGGGATTACAATTGAGATGAAAAAAAAAATGTGCAAAATGATGTAAAAATAAACTTTAAAAAAAAAATTCTACCCATTTAAAATAAATGGACCAACGACCTTAACATACATATCACCAAAGATATACACAGGTGGAAAACTAACTAACATGAAAAAGTGCTCCAAATCACATCATGAAAGAAATGCAAATAAAAAGAACAAGCTAGCACTACACACTTAATAGAATGGTTTAAAATCCAAAATGCAGATGACATCAAATTCTAGAGATGAAATGGAGCAACAGGAACTCTCGTTCATTGCTGCTGAAAATGCAAAATGACATTTTAAAAAAGTAAAGATACTCATATTTATGGTCCAGTAATTGTGCTCCTTGGTATTTATTCAAAACAATTAAAATCTTATGTTCACACCAAAACTTGCACTTCAATGTTTGTGGAAGCATTATTTTTAGCTGCCAAAACTTGGAAGCAAGACAGATACCACTCAGTAGATGGATTATTTAAACTATACTATATCCAAACTACAGTATATTGATATTCGGAGTAGATACAACGCAAGTAAATGTCATGTATTTTTGTGACAGAGCAAGCGTTCAGACCTGGCACTAGGACACGACTGGATTTGGCATTTTTCTCACCAAGTGAAAGAATCAATTATTTTATTCAGCTCTAAAGAGAAAGGACTAAAAGGCACATAAAGACATGGAGGAAGCTTAAATACATATTCCGGAAGGTAAGAAGCTGATGTGAAAAGGCTACCTACTCTATAACTCCAATAGTGTGACAATCTGGGAAAGTCAAAACTGTGCAGGCAGTAAAAGGATCAGTGTTTTCTTAGGGGGCAGCAGGGCATGGAGTGGAGGAGATGAATAAGCATAGCAAATAGGTTTTTTATGATGGTGAAGATAGTCTGTATGATATTTTAATGATGGATCTATGCCTTTATACATCGATCCAAACCCATCGAATGTACACCACCAGAAGTGAACTCCAAGGTAAAGCATGAACTTTGGGTGACAATAATGTCAGTGTTGGGTTATCTTTGATTAAAAGTGTGCTGTGGATAAATGATATTGATAATGGCAATGGCTGGTACATGTGAGATGTGTAGGTGATACAGGAGACCTCTGTTTCCGCCTCTCAATTTCATTGTAAACGTGAACCTTCTCTAAAAACAGCTTTAGAATTATCTGTGCTCAAAATACCATCAGGACTAAGGGCCTGGTCCTGAGGAGTTTAATATAATCAGGAAGTGAGTGAGTTTCTGGGAGGTAGGAGTAAGGAAATAAGACAGGATGTCAATTGCAGGCTGGACATCCAGGAAAGAGCCTATGTTTGATCCATCCTTATATATCAAAACTCAGGTGGCCCAGCACTAGGTATGTTCAATAAAGGGTCCATTCATGGCAAGGGGAAATATTCAAAATATTAATCCCTATGAAAGCATGCTTAAAAGACAAACTCCGCATGAAGCAAAGCATCTGTGGTATCATATGTTCACAGTCAATCATAAATTCTATTTGCTTTTCTCTCACAGCTGTGTCTCTTGGTTCAGGATGACCTTCCATTACTGAGTCAGGTTCAAACCTCCCTGAGTGTAAGCTTGCTGTTGAGGGGACAGTTTGGGGCCTTCATTGCTCTGGCACAAGTGTGGGGGACCTCCCATCGCATGGTTCATTTCAGCAGTCAGGGAATCCTGAAGTTCAAAGCCATGTTTAGTTGCAGTCTCACTCACTCTCATTCCTTTTCCAACTCCTCCCTTCCCTTCATTAAAGTTCTGAGAGCCAGAGAGGGAAAAATGAAAAGAATCTCACCCAAGGAGACTGTGTCTGGAAATCATAATAAAGATTCATTTTGTGCTTCAGCTTTTACATTATTTGTAGAAATATCGTTTTATCTCCTGCACAGTCTTCTTATTTTCTGTTAATTTCTCATGGGAACACCAGACTGGCAGCTCAGGGTTACAGATAAAATTGAGAATGCTTGCAGTAAATTTTTCAGAGTTCGTGAGCTGATTTTCACCAGTATCTAAAGACACAGCAGAGATGACCAATTTTGAGTACAACTAGGAAACCTGTGCAGACATCCCTCACACCTAGAATAGAACTGTGTTGTTTGCAAACAGATAATCTTGAATTCTTGATTGACTCTTCTGAGCTCACAGGCAGAATAGAGACAGGGTACAAAGGATTGCATGAGACTGCACTTAAAAAAACAAAGTGACACTCCTCACACCATAACTAAGTTACAGTTCAGCCTTCATGATGCAAGGACCCCTATTCTGTCTTTAAAAACCACAAGGACAGCCAAGAGGAACCACAAGGGATAGATGAAGCAGCATCAGGACCACGTGGGATGAACCTTCCTCGCCACTTCCTCAGGCCCGGGTGCCGCAAGCTGGCCAGTGGTGCAGGTCAAGCCGCCCTCCCAGGGATCGTGGGCACTGCAGTGTCTGGGAAGACCCCATAGCTTCTTCCTGGGAGGAAACACAGCTATGTGTACAGGAAGTACATGTGCTGCCGTGTCCAAGCTGAACTTCAAAAGGAAAGAAAGACCTGTTGCAGACACCCCAAAAGAGCCATTTTCCTGCCAACCACAGTCCACCCCTCCAGCTCTCAGGGAGGTTTCTGAATGTTCTCTCTAGTTCACAAGGCTTGCAAGGTCTTCAGCATTCCACAGTGAGAGAAGGCGCAAGTTGAACAGTACACCTAATCACTATGCAAGGAAAACTGTTTTAATGAAGAAAAATTCCATTTGAGCCACAGTATCTGGAACATATTGATAACTCAGTAAGCATTCATTAAACAAAGAACACCTACTATGTGCTAAGCACTGGAAGTAAAAATGAAAACACACAATAGTATGAGGAAAGCAATCTATGTAGAGGGAAATGTTGACTAGAACAGTGCTCTGGACTCAGGGCCTCTCAACATTAGCACTACAGATACTTTCCTTGGGGGCTGGAAGGATGGGTATTCTGTGCACTGTGGAATATTTAGCAGCACAGAGGGAGTTTAATTGATCCAAAAGGAAGGGGAAGGGAGAGCAGAGTCAGTAAGGGCCTCTTCCCTTCACATCCTTCGACATAGTCAATTAGGAGATGTGATTTGTATGAAATCGTCATTTAAAGGTACTTCTACTTCAGACCAAAATGGAGTAATAGAGAAGACAGTTACTCTCATGGTTGACACAAAACTTGACAGAATGTGAAGCAACAGTTTCCAAGACATGAAACGTCAGAGAACAAAGGACAGTGACCCCTGAGAGACAGAAACTCATGAGTGAGTCCTGCGGGCATGCCAATTCAGTGCTGGGAGAGTTTCCAGACTGTCACTCAGGGAGGGACACCCTATGAGGTCGTGCCTGAGTTAAGGAGACAATCTGAGGTAACCGATAAGGTCAGAGTTCATAGGATAGAGCCCTAGCGAGGTAAAGGATCTAAATAATCCAGGATTTGTCAGCTTGACTGAATGACTGGCACAGCGACAGACACAACTATGAGCTAGCCACAAGAAACACATTTCTAATATTAAGATACAAAAAAGGCTAAAACGAAAAGGTTGAGGAAAGGTATGCTATGCTAAAACTAACTCAGAAGAAAGCAGGAGCGGTAGCAATATTAATATCTGATTAGGTAGATTCCAGTGCAAAGAACATTACCATAGATATGTAAAGTTGGTTCAAAAAGACAAAGTAATCTTTGTTTATTAGCAAGAGCTATAACACTGCAAGAAAAAATAGGTAAAATACTTCTAATAAAGGAGAATTTTGGAGAGCTTACATTACCTAATTTCAGGACTTATTATTAAACTTTGACAATTAAGACTATATCAGCATCAAAATAGACAAAAAACCAATGGATCTGAGCAGAGAGATGAGAAATAGACACTCTAAACAGATTCTTTGAAAAAGGGCTAAAAGCAATTCAAGGAAAACGATTATCTTTTTAATAAATGGTACCAACAAGCATTTTGAAAGACTAGGAAAAGACATAGAGAAAAGATGAAAAATAACTTGGCTTCTTATTCTTGCAACATATGAAAAATGAACTTCGAGGTAGATCTTAAACCAAAAATTGTAAAATTTACAGACGAAAACCTTTC
Organism: Condylura cristata; assembly: GCF_000260355.1. NCBI lineage: Eukaryota > Metazoa > Chordata > Mammalia > Eulipotyphla > Talpidae > Condylura > Condylura cristata. The sequence continues at coordinate 3,239,341 of NW_004567136.1, read as the reverse complement.
TGACCTTGACTTAGAAAAAGATTTCTTAGATAAAACACCAAAATTCTGATTTGAAACACACACAAAAAAGAACATTTGAACTTCATCAAAGTTAAAACTTCTTCTTTTTCCCTTTTTCGTTGAGAATAAATCAATTCAGTGATATTTAAAGGGCATGCATGAAGGATATGCATGAATATTAAATGTCCTGGATATAAGTGATGCTGAGGTTCCTGGCTTGTTGTGTTCTGGGGCATCATCTTCAAGAAAAACAAAAAAAGATCCTTAATTATGGTGATGCCTAAGAAGACCACATGGCAGTCTGGGAGTTGAGACAGTGAACAATGACCAACGGTAAAGTAACTCATGATTCTAAATGAGTAGGCAGGACTTAGTGAATGACATGGTACTTATTTAATGGATAATTACATGAGCTATGTGTTTATATTGGATACGCTGTCTTACAGCAGAGGAAACCAAGAGAGTTCCCTGACCATGGGCTCATACCTGTGGTGTGGAGTGTGGAGGGCATCAGATAGGATGTAGAATGAGTGCATGGGGTGCAGTGGTGTGTGGGGGCAGCACATGACCTTCCATATTCTGGATTTTTCTCAGGCTCTTTTCTCTTTCTGGAACCATCATTCCCACTGTTGGCTCAGCACTTTTCTGTTGTCACCAACAAGACATTTGTTCTATCATCCTGTGTTTTCCTGCAGCCAGCTCACAGAGTAGTCTACACTTGTGAACATGTAACAAGGCAGTAGGTTTTTCCCCAACCACATCTCATAACCATGCTCTCATCAATTTCCTTTTCCATTCTTTGAAGATAACCTAGGCAGACCCCAGAAATTTTAGGACATTGACCCATTAAAAATCTACAATGTTTTATTGATTTCTTAATTGCTTTCAATGATTTTTTAAAAAATTTCTCTTAGGTTCAGAGACTTCTGTTTTACCTCTACCACTCCTTTCTTCTGCTTGCTGTGGGTTTGTTTGTTCTTTTTTTGATTTCTTAAGGTAAAAACTTCATTGACCTTTTCTTCTTTAACAATGTAAGATTTAATGGTGTAAGTTTCCCTGAAATACTGTTAGCTGCACTCCACAAATGTTGCTATGTCATATTTTCACTTTTGTCCAGTTCGAAGTATTTTTTAATTTCCTTTGAGGCTTCTTTAACACATGAATTTTTTTAAAGTATGTTTATTCAATTCTATAGTATGGAGGAATTTTCCAGATTTCTTTCTGTTATCCCTATCTATTTGATTCCATCAGGTCAGAGAACATACTTTGTAGGACTTCAAATTATTTTACTTTTATTTGTGGTATGGTAAAGGATGTGTTTCTTCCTTGAAATGTATTCTCTTGAACTTCTGAAAAGAATGTGCATTTTGCTGTTGCTAGGTGGAACTTTCTATAAATGGTAATTAGATTCATTTAATTGATGGTATCATTCAGTTTTTATAAAAGCTTGTTGATTTTATAATTCCTTTTTAGATTACTGAATGAAGAGTACCAAAGTCTCCAATTATAACTGTGGATTTGTCTCTTTCTGCTTTCAGCTCAACTTCATGGTTTTTGTTCTTCTGTTGTTTTGGCAAATACACATTTCGAGTATTTATGACTTCTCGGGGAATTTGTCATCTTATCATTATACAATGACTGTTTTTATTCCTTGCAGTTTTCCAAGGTCTGTAGTTTATTTTATCTGCCCTTCTTCAGGAGATCATTATCAGGATAAAAAAAATAAATAAATAACTTTGTTAGTATTTTATTCCATAAATAGGATCTGCTTTGGTTTTATGTTATTTTCAGTGATCCACATGTCAATATGCTGAGAGAATGTTATGACCTAAGTTCAATATGTAATACTGAAATTAATATTTATGGGATTCTGCCACTTCAGTTAAAAAGTCAACAGGCAGGGCCCTCCCTGGTGGCGCAGCGGGTTAAAGCACAGCACTGAGAATCTAGAGCCGCTTCAGCATGAGTTCGATTCCTGCCTGCCTGGAGGTGACCACATGGCGTGGCAGACCTCTCCTGACCCGCCCGCTGCTCCCCTCAGCAGTGTACTTCGTCCATCTGCCTGTTCTGCTCCCCACTCTGTCTCTGGTGAAGCCTCTCACCACTCCTGAGCCTCTGGCCTGTACCCCAGTTCTGTATGCACAAATAAATAAATCTTAAAAAAAAAAAAGTCAACAGGCATTCCCTTGGTTTGTCAAAACCTACCCCAAAATGTTTTGATATTCTGGGGTTTAGTGTATAATTGACACAAATTTAAATTCCTAAGTCAGTCAAATAAAAAATGAATCAAAATGATAGAATCCACATTGCATTTCTCATTAACTTACTCTTCAATTCCATTGTAGATCTTAGTCTTGTAAAGCAGTACTTGTTATCACTGTATAATATAAACTCTAAGGAGCTTTGGTATTCTATTCAAATGTGAGCTAAATTTTGCTCCTTCTTGAACCTACCTGTTGAAATCAGACCTTTGGCTACTGCAGTGGGGGAAAAGGAAGAGGTTTCATCCATCCGTGCCCTCAAACAATGTGTGTGCTGAACCGATTGTTGTACAGCCACTCTCCATGTATGGGAAACCTCTGGCTCAGGAAACCTCTGGCTCAGGTCTCTGCCCTGTTTTCAGCTTCGTAGCTGTTCTACCAGGCATAGCAAGGTGTCCATGTACACAACTCTGCACTAAGCCTTGAGCCTTTAGCCCTGTTAGGGCTGAAACCATATGTCTTTTTTTTTTTTTTTTTTTTTGGCAATGTAAAGATAACTGAGTTTCCTTCAACAAAATAACAATATCTAATAATTTTTGAGCTGTCACAAATATGCCAAATTTTTCTGAGCCTTTTTCATAGATTATCTCTTAAAATTCTATAATAATCTATACCAATGGGTTTTATTTTAACCTTGTTTTGCCAATAAAGAGAGTGAAGCACAGATTGTTTAAACAGTCTACTCTGGAAACAAGTCACTGCCCGAGATAGGCAAAGAGCTTCTGGCCAGAGCCGGGGCCTGCACTCCAAAGGTGAGTGTGGAAACCACCAGGGACTGATACAAATCCATCTGACTAGGCTTTTTCTTTTTGACAGCTGAAGCTTTGTGATTAAATCAGCTTCATTTACTGTCTCCTTTCCTCTCAGCATTAATTCTCATTAGGAAATCCCTGCTGGCTCACCCTGCCCTGAGATCAACATCTGTCAGTTCTGCCCTGAAATTTCAGTATTCTATTGAGATGTCATTCTCCTTGCAGCCTTGAGCCTTCCATCTCACAGCACCCACATATTTTTATTGAGTCCCCCCAGCCCTTTGTGACAGGTTACCTCCAGCCCAACCTCCCTCGGTTTCTCCCTCCTTTCTCCCAGTTGCACCCTCCCCTGCAGCCCTGGATGTCTGCCAAGCACGGCCCATCCTTCGGGCTTTTGCTCAGATTTCTCCTTTTCTCTGAGTTCTTCCCAAATCATTGCTTAAAACTGCAAACATGGGCCCTCCCTGGTGGCGCAGCGGGTTAAAGCACAGCACTGAGAAGCTTAAGCTGCTTCTGCATGAGTTCGATTCCCACCTGTCCCGGAGGTGACCCAAATGGCGCGGCAGACCTCTCCTGACCCGCCCCCTGCTCCCTTCAGCAGTGTACTTCGTAGATCTGCCTGTTCTGCTCCCCACTCTGTCTCTGGTGAATCCTTTCACTCTCCGCATCTCTGGCCTGTACCCAGTTCTGTATGAATAAATAAATCTTTAAAAAAAAAACAAAACCTGCAAACATGAACCCACCCACTTCCTGCCTATTTTCTCCACCACACCTATAGTCCCTAGCGCATGGAAGGACCTCAGGCAGTGTGGGGCAATCAGTTGACACCCCGTGTCTGACAGCTGAACTCCAGGATGATAGTGCAGACAGCACAAGAAGAGTCACCCACGAAGGCAGGTGGCCATGTGTGGCGTCTCAGTCACATCACAGGGAGGACAGACTGCCGCGAGAGCCACCACACCCACCTTGTGCCAAAGCAAGCAGTTCATTTAGGGCTCAAAAGGCAGTGCTATGGCACTCCCTAAGCAATGCACCCTCACAGTAGAGGGAAAATGTTTATAACTGGCGGTAGGCAACAGATTGATTAGCATGCTCTGAGACTGAAAGAAGAACATATGTCCTAAATGTTTTGTCCCAACCTCTGTGACCCACCGCAAGAAAGGAAGGCTGGGCAAGCAGAGTTTATTGCTCCCAGAAAGCAGCTGAGATGGAGCCCCTAGAGTGGGGTCTGCAGCTACTGCCACCCCTATAGGGGGGAAGAGTCTTTCATATAGATTCTAAACTCAGATTCCAAAGGGGTGACTCATCACTGTGTCCCTTGATGTAAGGCCCAGTTCGTTATCACCTTCTTCTAGTCCCATCCCTGACGCAAGGCCCTGTTAATTGGATGCAAGGCCCAGTTTATTACCGCTTTATCACCTTTGGATGCAAGGCCTGATTTATTACTGCCCTTATCCAGTCCCTCAGTAAATCTCCGCATTTGGTCCTCCCAACACTAAATAGCTGAGTAAATGCATCAAGGCTCAGGCAAAATGTGCTGTGGGTACAACTGGCACTTTCCAAGTTTTCCTCTTTTTCATGAACCAGATGGGTGCACCCTGGACTAGTTAACTGTCCCTACATGTTCATCAATCAAGCACTGAAACCCTCATTGCTTCCACAGAGCCGTCTCCAAAAAGCAGGACTGTTCATCTCCCTTCAGAGTGTCCAGTATAAAAGGCGCATATGAGGTTCCTAAGAACAAGCTAGACTCTCTCCAGTAGGTGTGACTAAACCCCTCTCCCAACATGCACCTGATTCACTGAATCTAATACAAGACTGTTGCCAGTATCTTTTCTCTTGAGGGCGCTTATTGAAGATTGAAACAAGTTCTCTAGACTCAACTCAGTTCACAAAGAAATTTCCTCCAGAGGCTCAAGGAGGTTTAACTGGATTCACTCAGGAATCTCGACAGAACCACCGCTGTGAATTGCATGTACTAACAGGCTTCCAGGAGTTGACAGTGAATTAACAAGCGCCTCCCTGTTGAGGCTGTGACCAGCTGGTCACATCCATGTTGAGTCAGAGGGACCCGCGCGGGCTGTTTTTGTAAAAGACAAGCAGGCTTATAAATCAGCAAACAAACCACACAACAAAATTCATGGCTAGAATTTGAAGTTTGGATTTTTAAATGGTCCCAAGAAAGTAATTTTCAGTTGAGGAAAAGCTATTCAGATGTGATGGCAACAGAACTCTTGAAAGTAATAAAACTATTGGCCATTTCATGTGAATTTGTTGTTGTTCTCACTGACTACAATAGACAGCAGTTGAGGAATTCAAATGGATGCACTCGAGCCAGTGAGAACGTAAGGGGTCTGTATAATTGGCCTGAAAATTGGCCTGAACTGTACCTGGACAAGTGTCCAACACCCTCCATCTCCTGCCACATGTATTCAACTGTCCATCAGGAAGAGGCCCTAATGGATGGCCGTCTCACATGGACATGACACACCCCCGTGTGTCTGTTCTCTACTTTGCTTCACACACCTGGTATTGAACCTTCCACGGCAAAACCTTTGTGCTTGCCATGACTTTTCTCTAGACCCTCAACCTATGGAGTAACTGTGTCTCGATCCATAGTCTTAGATATTGGAATATCCTCTCAGAATTAAGCTGCCCTGAAGCAGAACCTCACCAGAGTGCTGTCAACAGAGTGTTGTAGAAAATGACGCATTCTGTTTTGTTTTGTCTTGTTTGTTGATCTTGTGTATGGATTTGCTTCCTGCCAGCCATAACCATATTTCCCTCCCGGAAAAGAAACACGGCCAAACTCTCCTCCCATGAGGACCCAAAGGTGATGATGGCGTTTGCTCAAGATGGTCGGGTGACTCCATTAGAGCCCATGAATGTAAAGGAAAGTGTCCAGGGAAAGCTGGGCCTCACTCCTCCCCACCCAACATAGGGAAGGAGTCACACGCTAGGCATCTATCTCCATGGCAAGCACACAAGAGTCACGACCCCAAGAGCTCTGATGAGGAACAGATTCAGTCACTGGTGGAAACATGAAATAGCAGAGACGCTCCTGGAAACAGGTTTGCCATTTTTTTTAAAGCTAAATATTTAATGACCAGGAGCGATGATCAATTGGTACTCATTAGCAGATGCAAGCTAGGTGAAAACCTCTGTCACACAGGTACAAAGCCCTTTTCATGCTTTTGTTGGAGTTCCAGTTGGGTCTAGTTGTGAGCCTTTCTTTTGATTTAATCTCTTTTTGCCTCCAGAGAACTTCAAATCAGTATCGTCAGGGTTAGGGGTCTCCCCGTGGCACAGGTTACCTAGTAGGGCTTTAAAGAGCGTTGGCTTATGTGCCATGCCTGCCCTACAACATAGAGGATCAGGATCTTCTGTGCCAGAGGTCTGGCAGCAGAGCCCAGCTTCAGAAGAGTGCTGGGACAATCACTCTGGTTGTTGTGGAATGCCTGGGGTCCTGGTAGCCCACCTTTTCCTACCGAGCATGCCAGTCAATGGGGTTCCACATCCGGTGTGGTCATTTTCTCTCATAAGCTAGTATTGAAATGCTGACAAACATTATCTGATAAGCAGCAACACAGAGCAAAGTGCGGGCATAATGATAGGGTTTGCACCGGGAGAACAGTTACACAGCACACACTTCTCTGCCTGCCCTTCTTTTATCAATCATGCCTGGATGTGAATGTGCACCAGGACACCCTAGGGGCCAGGAAACCATAGACAACAGCAGCCAGGGAGCTGGAGCATAGAGGGCAGGCAAGGGGCTCAACAACAGATTGGGCCCCTGGGGCACCATGCTGAATTCCTTCCAAGGAATGGCTTCCTTCTTCCTGCAAATCTCCGGATAAATCCATGGGCTGGCAGGAAACAGGAGCCACTGCTCAGGGTCTAGAAAACCTGCACCTGCTCCATTTGATAAAGAGCGGTGCTTGTGCAGATGCCCTGACCCATGGAGCAGTGTGGGTGGGAGAACGTGCCATTAGGCCATTCAAGGACTTTCTAGATTTTACCAAATTTCAAAGCAATGGATGCTGCTAATTGTAGGCTTTCCTCCACATTGATGGCTCCTAAGTAAATTATACATTTAGCTGTATACATAAACGCATGGATTTGAATAGGCTCTACCAGTTCTATTTGAAGCACTGTAAAGAAAGGAAAAGGCCAATATTCTTCAAGCTATTGTTACAATGCATAATACATTAGTTTTATTTATCCTTGCAAACTGTCCCTATTTCATCAGCATTTTGTCTGCAACAGGAAGATAATTAGCCTCTAATTCACTGTACAGCTGAAGCACTAGGGATCCATGGGACAGCCATTAACAAGACAGTTGAGCCCTTTTCACTACTACTTTCTTGGCTGAACAGAGAGCCAAAATATAACTGAGTGCATCTGACCAGTAGGCCTCAGTGAAGACGCCATCGTGACGACCAAGACCAAATCTGTTACACGCTCAGCCTCCAAACTCGGCCCAACCCTGACAAAGAGCAAAAGCTGCCGCGCAGACCACAGAGATGATCTTTGGATCTCAGGACCCAGAGAAAATATGCACAAAAATAAAGACAGAAAGCGTGTCCTCACCAAGCGCCAAGTGCTTAGTCATTAGTCAATCAAACTTCCCTTCATGCTGGTTTCTCGGGTCCAAAACTGGGTCCGGAAGCCTGGAGTCACACCCAGCTCTGGGCAGCCCAAGACTCCACCCTGGAGTTCTTAGTCCTTGACTCATACCCACTGTATGTGCTCTGCTGAGACAGAGCATTGATTGATCAAGTAGAAGAGAGCCGCGTTGCCGCCCTTCATGTCAATTTCCCTTCATTGAAAGGTAGCCATTGTGGAATGACAATTAAAGATGACTGAGGAAAGAAGTCAGCTTCCAGAGGCCAGCACTCTGCCTTAAGCAAATGATCAAAAGAAGGAAAGTCAGTATTACCTTCCTGTTAGCAGCCAAGAAAGATTAAGGACTTAAAAAAAAGGACTTGCAAAGGATAACTACTATGAAGGTAGAGTAGCTATGGAGGTGTTATGGGGAGGAGAGACAGTGGTGACAGATAGATAAGGGAGTGTGACGTGATGCTGGGAATGTGCCTTGGCGGCTCACAAGGGGCTCTGGACACCTGAGTTCTAAGAAGGAAAAGAGCAGCTAATCAGGGCAGGTGATTCTGAGCAATCCGAGGAAGGACTGGACCTGGGACAGGCACCTTTCTGCTGAACCGTGTTTTCAGAAGGTTTTTGAATCAGAACATGATAGATTAGGGAGAGTACACGGAACCTCTGTGGTTCCGCCCACAGGCGCTGCTCTTAGCGCTGGACACCAGGGCTGACAAATCCTTCATGACTCTGGTGAAGGCACTCTCTGAACAAGGAAGGGAGGGAGTTTCCACCCCCTCAACTCTGGTGCCTGTGAATCATATGGTCTCTTTGCTGAGCTATGGAAAGAATCTGCGACAGGGATCAGGGGGAAAAAATAACAATAATAATAATAATAATAATAAAACAAGCAAACTAACAGGCAATGGTGGATAAGAGACATTATGCTATGGAAGGGGAGGGACTGTGGTGATAGTGCAGGTGAACTGTTAGTGGGAATTTCATGGGGACTACATGATGATGTAAAAGATATAAATAAAAAATTAAAACTAAATAAAGTAGAAAATAAGAATCTGCTACATATTTTGTGAAGTGACTTGCTAATTTCCCTGGACCACGAAGTCCCAGCAGGCAGGACCTGGGCGCCCCACTGAGGTTACTGAGGTAGAAAGAAGACTTGAAAAATCCAGAGCACTGGCAGCTTATGTCTTCATCAGCTCTGCCTGGGACTTGGAAGAACTGAGCCTGTTTGTGGGCTTACTAATGTTATAACGGTGTTATTTTTCTCCAAATTACTCTATAATTGTAATGTAATGCTAATAAAAACTCTAGTTAGATTTCCTGAGAAACTGAAAAAAACAAGCTAATATGATGTAGAAGAACAAATGTCCATGAAAAGCCAAGCGAACTTGGAAAATAAAATTGCCAGAGTTGCATGTAAAATATTATGATGTTAATTTTTCACTATTAAAACTACCTTTCTTGTTTTGAATTCTGATATTTACTTGTCTCTTCATTTAAAAACCTTTCATCTGAGCTCAAAAATAAACCTTTTGCATAATAATCAGCATTGTAACGCCAGGAGGTATTTCAGAACCTCCTGAAAACAGTTTGTCATCAGAAAAGGAGATTTGTAGCTCTGACCCAGTGAACAAATGAAATAAAAAATAATTGCAACTCTAAATGTGAATAAAGAGGTGAATAGCAGCCCCATGCCCATTATGTTCAGTTTGGAAATACCATGCAATTAATCCTCACAAGATGTTTTATTATACCTACTTACAAAGGAAGATACAGAGACAGGGGAAGCAGTTAAAGATTTCACGAGAGACTGCTGCAGACAAATTTCAGAGTCAGAGGTCCACACTCATGAACTGGGCAAAAGTCCTGTGATCTAATGCCAGGCTCTCTCCTCAGAGAATCAGCATGAAAACAACAAAATGAAAACCGGAGGTCTCCTTTCCCTCGAGCAGCATTTTTTAAGAGCGGCCAGGCTTCATGAGGACGGGTGGAGATGGCTTCTCTTGTGTTTCCATCTGTCCTGTGTCCCATCCCATGTGTCAGATGGCATGAGCAAGGCTGGCAGCAGAGAGAACCAAAGAAAGAAGGACACAGGACTCTGAATTCCACGAGAATGCAATCTACCACCCCCTCACTAGTCTGAACCATGCAGACGGACATGACTAAATCCATGACCTGCTTTCCTTCAGAATTTTCCATGTCACACACTCTACGGGATACAGCTAAAGTCAGTTTGTCCAGAGAGCTGTACATTATAAAGAAAATGTTCACTAGCCACATCTGTCAGAAAATAATGTTAGCTATCGCTCTTGGGGGTACGTCTGGAAAACACCTAAGAGCATCACAGTCAGGTGCCAAATCTGACTGAGCATCCGCATCACTAGGGGCTTTTTTTTAATACTGATGTCAAGACCCACCCAGAAGTACCCAATCAGATTATGTGGGATGGGACTGTACAGTTTCAAGGTGCCAAAAGCCACAAACCCAGTGACAAAGACCAACCAATGCACAGGCACCAACGTGGAAATGATAAAGGCAGGATCATGCTTTGAGGAGCAATTACAAACATGCTTGACACCAATGAGAAAAATAGAAAGCCTCAGCAAAGAAATAGAAGTTAAAAAGAGGAACCAAATGCAGGTTCTAGCACAAACACCGGGATGACCAAAGCAAAAGGCTTGTGAATGGCGCAATGGCAGAGTGGAGGAATGGAGGAAAGCACAGAATGATAGAGAGAACAATAAAATGACCCAGTATGAATGACAGAGAGAACGCCAGAAGTAAATGCAGAGCCTCAGGGCGCTACAGAAAGGACCACAATAGAGGCTCTAGCTGCAGTGATGTGGCCATGTCCTGACTGCCCTGCAGGGTGAGAGCTGGTGGCCTCCATCTCTCCGGGGCTGTGGGGGTGGGGAGGGGACTCATCTCCAGCTGTGGAGGATGGACTTCCGGCTTCCTTCCTTCCTAGGTTAACTCTTTACAGGTTCTAGAAGGTAGCTTGGAAGCTTCTTCCAAGTCCTTGGCGGTTGGGTTTGGGTAAGACCATAGTTGTTCTGTAGCGTCTGGCTGGTGTGTTTATTGTCTGAACATTTTCTCTGTTGCTGTGCTATTTGCCGGTCCTCAGACTTGACAGAGCAGACTTGGTCTGTGCTCATTGGTGTTTCTGGATTTCTGGCTTCTCCAGGATTTAGTCTAAAGTATACAGTCTATACATAGAATAAATATAAAATAACATGTAGCTACTATACAAATATATGTAAATAAATATATATAATAATAAAAACAAAATCCAGGGAACTCACGTCACAGTGATGTTCTGTTTTATTCAAGGGCCCTGGCTGACCTGTCTCTCTTTACTGTCCAGGCTTCTTATGCTTTTGTACTTAGCAGAAAGAATTGAGAAAAGCCTGTCTCCTTCATTTTCTTGGAAACAGAACTTAAATGAGTTTTTAAAATTCAGAGTCCATATTACAAACATTGAAACCGTGTGCTTCCTTAGTGTAACAGATGGGACCTCCACCTTTTTTTTCCCTCCTCCCAGCTGAGACCACTATGATTTCAAACGTTGACCAGAAAAACAGTAGGTCTGCCTCCCTGGTGGCACAATGGGTTCGGTCTCAGCACTATGAAGCTGACTGAGTTCAATCCCTGGCCAGGGAGCTGACCCACATGGCACAGCAGACCGCTCCTGTCTCACCCGCTGCTCCCCTCAGCTGTGTGTTTCAGTGGGTCTGCCTGATCTGCTCCCCGCTCTGGCCACTGGTGAGTCCTCTCACCCTCAGCCCCTCTGGCCTACACCTCAGCTCTTGTGTAAATAAATAAATCTTTTTGAAAAGAAAAACGATGGGTCAATGTACCTAATTCTCAAAACAAATATTTCTAATTCTAATAACAGAAGTGATTTTTTTATACATAGTTTCCTGTAAATAGCATACAGGAGGCAGCTATCTCTAAAAACTACATCATTAAGAGTTCCCAGTCCTTTCAAAATGTAAGGATCAATTTAGTGGAACAAGCTATGGACTGTCCTTATCAGACCTGTATTAAGAAGAGATTTACACGTTATTCTTTGCCGCACACCTCACGAGAAGAACGCTGCGTGTCAGTGCCTGTTAATTTTATTGGAACTTAAACCATGGCCTCATTTTCCAGTGGCCCATCTTTAACAAGCAATATTCTTGTCTCTTATGGCTAATTTTCTGTTTTAAAAAAAATCACATAAACCACGACCTCACCCATCAGAGTAGGTGTTGTTTAACCCAGTGGACCGAGACCACCACTGGATCGCAGTTCTTAGAGCCATTTGACCTGTGTGCAGAGGAATCCAGGCCAGAACACATTTTCTTCCAGCCATTCAGAGGCCTTCAACCACACTCAGCTTCCTCTCTACACAGCTGACCGTCTTCCAGATATCTGTGTTCTTCAGAGGTTCCTAGCTGGGAGCAATTTAGCTACCAAGGGCACACTTGGCAACGTGTGAAGACATTTTTAATTGTCACGCTGTGTTGTTGGGAGATGCTCCTGGCATCTACATGGTAGTAGGCACAGATGCTGCTTAGCACCCCATGGTGCACAGGGGAGCCCCACCACAAGGAAACACCAGGTCCAAAAAATGACACCACAGTCAGCCTACAAAGCCCTGTCAAACACAGACTCCCCAGAACCCTGTGCGTGAGAATTGCTCTGAAATACACATCATTTAGCACCATTTCTCAACCCTATTGTTTTGGAGCACTGATTTACAACAGCCTCCTAAAAGGAGGGAGATTATAATCAGATGAGCTTGGGGAATCCTTTAAAATATGTTCCTCTTGGAGATTTGCAAAGCTCTTGAGCACTGGAGACATGTACAAGCTTTCTAAGTCTAGAAGTCTTTTTTGTTTAACACCCCATTTCCCAAAATAATGTTTCTATTGAACTCCTGCTATCTCTTTTGTTCTGTGTAATGCAAATTAACATCCAAATATTCAGTGTAACACAAATTAACATCTCGGTGACCTCTGGGGATGCTTCAACATGAGTTTTCTAAAGGGTGTAACTGCCATCGATCTTTAGTTACCTTAAGAAAATTTTCATTTAAACACATTTAGGAGCAAGACAAGCACAGAAAAAGATTAAAATCATCAAACATGGAAATCTTATTAACCTTAATATTAGACTCTTATTAAAGTGTTATTTAAAGGAAAAAAACTTCAACATCTTTGATTTTATTTTCCATCTTGAAAAGTTATGCATTAAACCCACAGTACAATCCCACAAAAGGCATTTTTCATGCACAACCTTCTTGGCTAAACCATAAATAGCAGGTCCTCCATACACCCAGAGTATTGAAATTTCTCAGTAACAACCTATTTATGGAATTGTTTTCTAATGATTTTAATATAATAATGGTCTGGCACATTTCAGAGAAGTAAAAGATTTGAAAGCATGCCCCATTCTAGAGTCCAGAGGAATATGCTTCATTCTACAAGTAATTCACATCCATTAACATTGGGATAGAAGCAATTTTACATTAATAGCATCTGATTATGTCTGTTTTTCTAAAACTACTTTTTTAAGCTAAAAAAAAGGTGTTACCAATATCTCTTTTGGAGTCAACCAATTAGTATAAATCTCTAATCACCTTTTTAATATCTATGTAGCATTCCGATTTATATATAAACTGCAATTAACCTTTTCATGTGGAATATTATTGCTTCACACTATTCATGGCTAAAATGCTTCAGTTAACACCTTGTACAATTCTCTTTTCTTTATGTCAGCAATTTTTCCATAAGTTAATTGCATACTGGCTCTGAATATGAAATTTTTATATGTTGACATAAATTTACATAAATACTAGCCAAATTCATAATCTTTATGAATTTTAATGTGTATTAAAATTTCTATTTCTTCATATACCACTGTCAATATTGGATTATGTCAATGCTATTTAATCCATGTCATTTGATGAGTAAAAACTAATATCCAGTTGTTTTTACTTGTCTTTGTGTAATTATGAAAGTGTGAATATTTTCAAAAAAGTAATTAAAATCTCTGCTGCACCAATGCAGACCCTAGAAGAAGCAACAGTAGATATAATACCCTGCTCTTATTAATTTTTCAGTAGGTCATTCTAATTTTGTCATAGAGAAAAGCTTAACAATAGGGATTTTCTTCCATGTGTAAGCTAGGGTCAATCAGAAAAAGACAGAATTTTATGTAATATGAAGTCACAGACTTTTTTGTATTCAAACCCACCAGTGGACAGGTGAGACAAATGAGGTTCAGCAAGGCTGGGGTGTTCATTAGACCAGACACCTCGTCAGAGGAATGGCCAGCACCAACCTGTCCCTCAGTGGGAAGGACTAAGCAAACCCCTCCTCCCTCTGAGGACCGAGCTCATCTGCTTATACCCACTGGGCACCTTGGATGTCACAAACTAGAAGGCACTATTAAAGCCTGTTTTAAGGTGTGTTTTGAATGGACTAAGATGAAACATCAAATTTCCATCATTCGAGATGAAGTTGACTGTCACCTTTACAAAACTGATTTTGGGACACAGAACTACATATATTTCTAATATAAGTATCTAATAATATATAATAAATTACATAAATTTACATAATAATGGTGATGTACTCATATCAGTGTGAAACTATTAATGATCAGCTGTTTAATATTTAGTGAATATTCTATGTTTATGATACTATTAATAAAATTATTATAAATGATATTTTTTAAAGATTTATTTATTTATCATTATGTTTATGATACTATTAATAAAATTATTATAAATGATATTTTTTAAAGATTTATTTATTTATCATACAGAACTGGGGTACAAGCCAGAGGTGCAAGGGCAGTGAGAGGATTCACCAGAGACAGAGTGGAGTGCAGAACAGGCAGATCGACGAAGAACACTGGTGAGGGGAGCAGCAGGCGGGTCAGGAGAGGTCTGCCGCGCCATGTGGGTCACCTCTGGGGCCAAGGATCCAACTGGCACTGAAGCAGCTGTGGCAGCCTGCACTGCTGTGTCCTAACCTGTTGTGCCACCAGGGAGGGCCCATAAATTATATTATTAATAAATCATTATTCTAAATTTCAGTGGACATACTTTAATAAAAGTCTTTTAAACTGTAGGAAAACCACTGTTCAGTTCCTGTATCAACACTATTCTAAGCATTTATGATACCAAGCAGATATTCACTTTAATTTCACCATAAAATGTCACAAATATTTTTATCTGCAGCAGAGTTCGATTCAGAAAAATATTTTAGTAACATGTTTTCTGGAAGGGATAATCTATCAAGGATTAGTACCTTGGGCACATTTCAAGATAAATTTATCTTCAACTCCTGGAGAAGCAAATATTGTGACATGCTCCACTAGATAAACTTATAAACCTCTTAAAAGACTGTGTAAAATATGTTATGTCAAAGTTGAAAATAAACTACATTACAAGCACCCATTTTTTTTCTCCTCATTAAAAGTTTCCTAATGTGACTGTAATGGTTGTTTGTAGAATTTGAGGTAACAAAATTGACATCCTGCTTTTAATTCACAATAAAAGAGAAGAGAAAACCGCCAATTGCAATTTTAGAACAGGCTCTCAGTTTAGTGAGTAATCAAAAATTAAATCGATTTCTTACAACTAAACAGTTGTAAAAATATGAGAATGATAAAAAATAGTCTTTCTTCTGTCTTGAGTTAGTCTTTGTTCTTTTAATGTTTTTTTTTTTTAAACTTAAGATGGATAAATCAGAAACCTACAAGTGGCCGAGACAATTCTAGTTGCTCAAAGTGAAAGTTGTCAAACACATGCTCCAGATTGACAAAGAGAATAGGTAATGCCAGTGAGCCTTCACGCTCTCGCTGAAGAGCAGGAGCCAGGTTAGAAATTTTTTCTCTTGGTAATTCTTCCTTAATCTGTGGGTTACTTAGAAGTATGTCATTTCTAATATTTAAGGGTAGTTGAGATATCATTCCATGATTCAGTTATAGTTCAATTCTATTATGAACTGAAAATATGATTTGCATAACTTCTATTATTTTAAATTTGTGCAGGTGTGTTTTGGAGGCTATCATGAGAGACATTACTCAAGTAACTGAGAGGGGATTATAAAACTCAAGGTAAAATACACTGCCATAAGCTCTACTCTTGCTGATAAAGCTGTTTCTCATGGGTATATGTCTTAATAATTCTAAAACCATTGTATTGATATACAGAAATTGAACAAATAAGTAAGTGAATGGTGGGTGGTTGGAGACAAATTTCAACACTCTTGGTATGGTAGATTATAGGTAAGCCAGGGGAAATTGTAGAATAAATTGTGTTTTCTTGGTTAACGTTGGTAACACCATTGTGAACTCATCTTTTACTCCACAGACAGCAATATACACTTACAGCTATATACACAGATAGTTACAGAGGGCTATAGATACTTATAGAAATGCATGTATAATTGGATTAGTACACCTATATGTACTTGCAAGCTGTCTGCAACCACACCCCAGTAGCAACAAGTACAACTAGAATGTAGGGCTTCGTTTCTGATATCATTCACCAATAAAAAGACCCAGGAACCCTTGGAGAAATAGCTGAAACCAGATTTGAGGCAGGAAATGTTCAAACTAGGCCTGGAGCATCTTGTAATGTCAGAAAGTAAAGAAGGGCTCAAAACCCAAATGATAGGCTTTGTCAAAAGAACACTGGCTCCCGTGACCTACTCATAAGGGCCCTAACTTATCTAGAACAATCTGAGCAACAAAATAAATAATGCAGTGGGAGAGCAGAACACAACCCAAAGCACAAGATAAATATTCATGAGTCCACACCAATGCAAATGAATTATTGAAGAAATAAGTCAATGGAAGAAAAGAGGGAAATCTCTTGTGCAGAATTCCTAATGATTCTTATAGATATGCTGCCCTCAAGGAGGTTAAACAGAAACTACCTCGTGGAGTACAATGTCTGGGGTAGTGGGAACATAACTTCACAGTGGCGAAGGCTGGTCAGCCCCGCCTCCGCAAGTGATCAAAGTCAACTCATCAGTGATGAGTCATGTGTGACATGGACCCTTGATATGATGTGATGAGAATGGCACTTGATTTCTGTGATTTCCTCCCCAAAGCCCATAGCCTCCTCATAACTCTGAGAAAAGATATCAGCAAAAACAAATTGAGAAGCAGTCTATCAAATGCTTGTCTAACGCTCCTCAAAACCAGCAAGGACTTCAAAAACAAGGGCAATCTGGCAAGTTTTAGAGTCTAGGAGAACCCAAGGAGATAGGGTCAATAAATGTAAAGGGTTATACAAGACTGTATCTTGAGAAAGTAAACAGCTTTAGGTCAAAGCAAAGGGAATCCAAATAAAGTATGAACGCTCTTTAATAAGAATACTGTCTCTACATTGATTCTTAGCTGTGACAAATCTAGCTAATATAAGATACTAACAACAAAGGAAACTGGGTATAGGGCATAATGGAACTCTATGCTGATATTGCAAACTTTGTGTAGATTTTAAACTAAACCACACTTAGTTAAAAATAGTTTTTAGTGCCGTAAATACAAGCTTAGATATACAGGTCACCCAGGGAATACAGACAAGTGACATCTGACCCAGACTGTCTCTGTCAACTTAAACAATTTTGGAAAGAAAATTTCAAACATGTATTTCCAATATTAACACAGACATTGCCAGAATAAATAGTTGGTTTGTGAACGATCAGAATTTTTCATCTTTTCTTTAGGAGGTGTTGAGGTCATTTACAAAGCATCTTTTCATATCATTTTGAATTGTTGTCATACAAGGAAGCTAAAACGTTGTCATTCTTTATTTTACTTTTATGAATATTTTTATCGTGAACTATATATACAGAAAAGTAACAAAACAATGCACAGTGCAGTTATTCAGATCGTGTCAACCCTCTCCCAGTCTCCCCAGAACACCTGTGCCCTACTCTATAGTGGCCCCAGGAGACTGTGAAGAAACTCAAGACTGGAGAGGTCCTGAGCCTCTCCCACACCCGTCCAATCCCCCTGCCCACCACAGAGATCCCCTACCACTCATATTTCTTACTTTACATTTCCTTCTGTCCACCAGTTCTTTTTTTTTCTTTTTAAGATTTATTTTAGTTATTTTGTCAGGCCAGAGGTGGGGGTGGGGAGAGGATGCACCTGAGACAGTTGGGAGCAGAACAGGTGGATCTACTGAAATATGCTGCTGAGGGAGCAGCGGGCGGGTCAGGAGAGGTCTGCTGGCCATGTGGGTCAGCTCCCTGGCTGGGGATCAAAAATGTGCTGCAGTGGCTGCCGATGGTTTCATAATGCTGAGACTTAACCCCTTGCGCCACCAGGGAGACCCTGTCCACCAGCTCTTTAAGTACTTTCTTATTTGTTCTCCCCCCTAGTGAATATTCAGATACCCACCCTGATACATTCCAACCTCCACCAGTCAGGATATGGGTGACGTGTTGTATCCACACTTCCCCTACCACTTACTCATTATTTTAGTTAAAATAGACTTACTAAATCTACTCCATGTAAAATTAATATTAAGGAGATGAAGCAATAGCAAAGAACCTTCCAACATGGCTTTCCACCGTCAAATAATTTTCAGCAATGTAAAGAAGCCATAAAATTAAATGAAATACAGTATGACGAGCGCAATCACAAAGCTACCATATTTCTTGTTTTTCCAAAGCCCTAATTAATTATTTACTCCTCCTCACAAAAGGCCTAAGCCTTCTGAAGCTTCCCAAGTGAATTACGGCATGTTCCAATAAGAGTGAAATTCCAGGCCTTCAGGAAGCATTGGATAGGAGATCTGTCTCAAAGCAAGCTGCTTTGGGAAGTAACCTGATTAACAGACAACTTGGCTTTCTTTGCATATCTGCAGAATAGTAGTTGAGCTCTAAATTAATAAGCTAAAAGACAATTAAAATCTGGTCCGCCAGTAGACATAATCATCCTAAGAAATAATTCTCTTTCAAAGGACCATTGGTGATTTCCTAGTTAGTCATCAACCCTTGTTCTCGCGGAATTGAATCTCTCCCTCCAATCAAGCAGCTTTGTTATTGTTGTTGTTTCTTTATCTTTTTTTTTTTTTTCATTTTCTTACATTGTTGTTCATTTGGTAGCCAGTTTAAATGTCTGTGGAGATTACTTGAAGTAATTTACACATACATCTCAGGACCCCACCTCTGATCATACTTCCAATCAGATGTCACATTATTCAGCTGTGCTGAAGGAAAACCGCCTTGACACACAGAATGGGATGCTTTACAGATATCCTCTGCAAAGACCTTGTGTGTTCCCACCCTCTGCTCCAGAAATTAAATCAGATGTTTCTAAGCTCTGGTGTGAGGATATCCTTTGAAGATTATTGCTGAACAGGTGGGTCTTGTGTCTAAGCAGTTGAGGATAATCACCAGCGCACCTGCCCATAGGTTAAGCAAGCTCAGGCTTATTGCAAGAAGGACTTCTGGCAGCAGGAAGGTGCCCCAGGAAGGAGCCCAGAGTTAGGGTGCTGGGTTCCTTCTTATAGGGTTCCTAGGGACTCCACCTCCCTCAAAAGCTCCGGGGAGAAGGGAGGGTTTTTTCCCTCTTTGGGGTATGTTTCCACTGCCATGCTTTGCCTCCACGGTCCCTTCTCATCCAGAGGTGTGAGGCAGCCACAGGGGTTGTTCTTCCCCCACCCCTCTTTTGTGGTAATCAGCTCATGCCTGCTGACAAGTCTTTGCTCACAAGTCCCCCCGACCCATCTCTTTCAAGATGATACAACCCATGACTGCACACCTCCACTGGCTGACACCCAGATTAAAGGAGATGACAAAGGTTATTGGTTAAACCACCACCATGTCCCTCAATTCTTCCGTGAAAATGTTTAAGCAGAGATACAACGTGCACATTTCTTTTCTACTCCAAAAACAAGCAAGAGGATAGCAAGAGGTGTTTTTGTGCTGTAGAAGTCAGGCAGGAGATAAAAAAGCAGCTATTGTAAACAGACAAATGTAATTCCTGCTTTCAGAGCCTCAGAATTACCTTGTCTTGAATATTCGTGGCCATTAAATGACTCAAAATTTGCTAATGTAAACACAGAGGCAATTGTTACAGAGCACCGCTGAAGGCCCCCAACTTGGCACAATTTACTAGGGCATTTGTAAAATGTCCTAAAAGGTATGCACAAGCCATCACTATGCCAATAAAAATGGGCTCATCTACCATAACCGTTTATTTAGTGCTGCAAATGACAGAGGCCCATAAATACTTCAGCCAACATTATGTCTTCCTATAGCTTTCTTCATGACTTTCATTTCCATGTCGAAAAATCTAATTTTTCCCAGGAGCTTTGCCAAGCCCCACTTGCATAAGCCGCATTAAAGACAGAGTGGGTGACATGAGGTTCGCCCCATGCTGGGTGAACATATAATGGTGCAAGATGGGTGTTCTCATGCTTCCTTAATCCAGACACACAACTGCTCTAGTTTCAGACTTCAAATAACACATAGCTGCAAACTGTTAGGACACCATCATTACAAAAAAAATAAATAAATGAAAAGCTCCTGAATAATTAACCTTTGCTTTGTCTAGTGTAGATTTATTTACCATTTTACTTCCTGAGCAGTAGCAAAATTAAACCTGTAAAATATTTTATTATAACCAATTAGCTAGGAGAGCACTGAGCTGCTGAGTCTGGAGAGTGCCGGAGACATGAGGAATCAACATGTTGTTACCCAGAGGGAGCTTAAGAGGAGGAATAAGCAGAAAGAAGATTTAATTGCAGATCTGTTTTAGAAGCAGTTTAATTGGAGTTCTGTTTTAGAAACAACTTTTCCTTTTTCCTGTCTTCTCTAGTACTGCAAACAGAGAAAACTTCAGATACTTCATACCCAGCCATCTCAAAGGCAACTAGAAATCCCATTTGCTAACAGAATAAAACATCCACGGAAGTACTTCATCTTCATCTTCCTATGCGCTAGGAAAAGACCATACGTAACGAATTTATTGCTAATCCTACAGGGACACTGAGCCCAGATTGATAGTATTCATGTAACACAGACTTGCAAATGAGAAACTGACATTTAAAACTGAGGTTCAACCAATTGATCATCTAGAGTTCTGGGAAAATCAAATCAAATCCGTTTGTGGAGTTGAGGCTCCAGGAAGGGGGGGGGAGGTTGCAGCGGGAGCCCAGCAAGCTATGGTGGAGGGCTGAGGCTGCCTTGGTGGTTGGTGGGGGTGGCGTGCAGACATACATCTGAGGAGGTATTATCCTGTATCTCCTAATCGCATCTGTGTTGTAAACTGATGTTACTGCAATATGAGTAAAACCATCCTCCATGGAAACACACAATTCAGGAAAAAGAGCTACTGGCCCACCCAAAGCAAGTTAGCCAGAATCTTCTCCAGGAGACAAAGCATGGTACCAGGGGCAACAGAGGCAGGAGAACTCAGTCTCCTAGCGAGGGGAAGGACAGGAAAGTCTGCAGAAAATAATGAGTCAAGTTCATGTGGTGAAGGAGAGCGTTCCAGAGCCAAAATAACAGGAAGAAGCAGCTGCTCTCTTCCCTGTTGCGGAAATTCCTCAACAGCAACATGAAGAACAAGAAGCCGGGGCACAGTCTGTCTTCAATGATAGAGCAAAGTGTCTGTGAGAAGAGCCCGTCTGGGGCAGGGGTGGGAGTGGGAGGGTGAAGGAGGGCCAGGGGGGAGCAGTGAGCGGCACTGAGCTGTTTGCATGGTGCTTGTCTCAACAATGAGGTTCAAACACCAAATCCATGTCCACCCAGCTGGGATAAGAGCAAAAGCTGTGTGCAAAAAATCTTTCCTGGGACTGGCCTGGTTCCAGAAAGCAGAAGAGACTAAATGGTGAAGTATGAAGGATAAAAGCTTCTCTGCGGTCATTTCACTCGCAGGCTCAATCTCTGCAGCTCTGTATCTCCGTTATCAATTTCTATTGGGCAGGAGGAAATAACTGCTATAAAACCGGCCCAGAGAAAGAAATAGACACAGCCCCAGACACCAGGAAAATCCCTGCTAGACTAGAAGACCATCCTGTGTCCTCCCCCATGTGTTGGGACCTGGAGTCAATTAGGAATGTCCTCATTTTAGTCACAGAGGACCCAACAATAATCCAAACACTGAAATTATTCTATGAGAGAAAGGAGACAGGAGCAGGACTGGGACCATCAATGACAGATGGAAGCTCTCTGCAGAAAAGCATTTCCAGAGAGCTGATTAAAAATGACAGAAAAAAAATATGCTTTCTACATGTTCAAAGTGCATTGAATTAACCACTTTTACATTGAAAGAGTTCAAAGCAAAAGACTTTTTTAAGTTCAGTAAAGAAATGCCAATAAAACAGGGCAGAAAATGGAAGTTGGCAGAGCTCATTAAAGAAGGTTAAGAAAGAAATGAAACATTCCATAAAGGGAAATGAAACTAGGAAATGAGGGGGTTGGGGGAACTCTACTGAAAACAAAAAGCATAGCTTGGAGACACTCAACCCAAGGGACAAATGCAGCCCACCCTGTTTCTGTATGAATGATTTCAAAAGGTTTCTAACACAAAACAAACCAAAAACAAAGAGGAATGTGTGACAGAGACCACATGTGATCACAGAGCCTAAAATAATATCTGGCCCTTTGCAGAAAAGGTTGGCAATTCCTGACATAGAGAATAAAAGTAAGAAGCTGATGAAGTGTAAATGAATAGAATGTTCAAAGCTAAAAAGCATGATAAACATGACAGAGTTGAGATTGAATATGGTCATCACCAAAGTCAACCTGCATGGAAATCAGATATGAAGCAACAAACGAAGGCGTAACTCAAGAGAAAGAAAATACACAGCTACCAATTAAAGAAGAAACTTGTCCAGGGGAAATTATAGCCTAGAGAACTCAGTCATGAAATGGAGAACATTAAAGTTATCCAATTTTAAAGATGAGAATCTTCTGAAAACAGAAGTAAAAATCAAAGAAAGAAAACCTCAAACAGGAAGAGGGAAGTAACACCCTTTTTTTGTATTTTTCCATGAAAAATACAACTCAGTTTATGTCTATCAAATTGCCCTTCAAATATAAATATAAACTGTTTATAGCAACATCTACTTCTGTAAATAATCTACTAGAAGATAAATACACCAAGACAAGCGACAACTTGACAAATTAAAGCAAAAAAATAGTAAGCACTGAATATGTATTTGTAGACCAAGACAAAAAAATAAAGAACAATGGCTTTGAACATACATTTCTAAACCTCCACAGTGTAGAAATAAGTAACAGAAGAGGCAGGGAGTATGGGATATCGCTTAAGTACAATGATTTCCTCAGTTTTAATAGTTGAGGTTCAATAGCCAATAAACCAATAACACAGTACAGTTAAAAGTACAAAATAGGCCCTCCCTGGTGGCGCAATGGGTTAGGATGCAGCACTAGAAGTGAGCTGCAGCCATTTCAGTACAAGTTCAATCCCCAGCCCCTGAGGTGACCACATGGCGCAGCAGACCTCTCCTGACCCGCCCGCTGCTCCCCTCAGCAGTGTACTTCATTCATCTGCCTGTTCTGCTCCCCACTCTGTCTCTGGTGAATTCTCTCACCACCCCTTCATCTCTCGCCTGTACCCCAGTTCTGTATGATTAAATAAAAAAACTTTAAAAAAAAAAGTACAAAATATTTTAAAAACTGAGTCTCTACAAGGTATCTTTCAAAATATCCATATACAATTGCAAAGTACTAAATATGCTTTTTTAAAAAATGGAAAATGTGGTACATAGTCAAGAAAAAGGTAGAAACTGTCCCTGAAATGGTCCAGATGTTGATTATAGCAGAAAAAGACTTTAGAGCAGCTATCTGAATAGCATCAAAAATAACTTCATTGCCATGAATGGATAGGGAATCCCAAGAAAGAAGTAGTAATTTTTTGGAAGTCATTCATTTGGATCAATGAATTCATTTCCTTCATTTGGAGAAGTACCAAATGAAACTTATACAACTAGCAGAAGACAATACCTGATTTTTTTTTTTAAGATTTACTTATTTATTCATACAGAACTGGGGTACAGGCCAGAGATGCGGAGGGTGAGAGGATTCACCAGAGATAGAGTGGGGAGCAGAATAGGCAGATCGACGAGGTATACTGCTGAGGGGAGGAGCAGGCGGGTTAGGAGAGGTCTGCCACGCCATGTGGTCACCTCTGGGGCAGGCAGGGATCGTCATGGGGAAGTGGCTTTCGATTCTTAGTGCTGTGCTTTAACCCGCTGTGCCACCAGGGAGGGCCCAATACCTGAAATTTTTAAAAGATCCACTGGATGAATTTAACATAGATTCTGGAGCACAAAGGAAGGGACCAGGAAGTTTGAAGGCAAGTCAATAGAAGCTTTGCACTCTGAATTGTAAAAGATTAAAGACAAAGCATTGCTAGCAGGATTTAGGACAGTGGAAGCAGCATAATATATGAGCACATAAACATCTCAAAATGAGAAAAGAGTGAAATGAGCTTGAAAAAAGTATTTAACAGACAATGTATGAGTTTTTTCCAGATTTGATTTTAAATATTGACCTACATGTCCAAACAGCTCAGTGACTTCCCCACAGGAAATAAACACAAAAATCACACTGAAGCACATCCAAGTTTAACTCCTGAAAAAAAGAGAAAATCTTGAAGTCACCAGAGAGAAAACACATAATATCCAAGGAAGAATGCATATAAAATGCTAAAAATGTAGAGGCGGGGGAGACTAGAACCCAGAAGATAATAGAATAACTTCTTTAAAATGCTTAACGAAAAGTAATTCTCAACTCAGTATTCGATATTCCCTTAAAATATCCATCAGAAACAAGAAGATGAATCCATTTCCTCTAGATGGTAGAGGACAGAATACATTATCAGCAAATCCGCATGACAAAAAAATACTAAGGATTTTTCACAGGAAAGGGAAATGTGGATCTGTCCAAAAAGAATTGTCATGGAGTACCAGAAATGTTTTAAAGAGAAGGTAAATATAAAATGATAGGTTTTTTTCCTTGAAAACAAATCAAGAGCATCATTAGACTGGGCACATAATGAATATCGAAGTGAAAGTTATGAAGAAATAAGACAAAAACAGAGGAGTTAGGAGCCCGTGGAATAACACTTTTATGACTACTGACAGGTGCCATGGGACGTGGGAGGTGTAAAGTGGGCAGAAACAGTGAGTGAAATGTGAGACAGAGCACTGTCAGGCGCAGAGACCGGAAGTATAAAGACCACATGGAAAGTGACGCGTCACAGGGATTTACTCTGACTACACACTCTGACAGGATAAGGGTAAAAATTGTTAACCACACATGACTCACTGAGAAAAAACAAAGTGCATGGATTTGCAGCAAAGAAGCCAAATAATGGGGAAGAAAAGGAGAGCGGAGAGGGAGGATGGGGAGGAGGAGATTTGTTTAATCAGGTGGAAGTTAAAATAAGGAGCTGTGGAAGAAACAAAAGTAAGTGGACAATAAATGACAAAACAGCAGGTTTGAACTGAAATAACAATGCAGTGAAATAATTATATTAAGTTCCAATGGAGTTGAAATCTAATGGGAGGCAAATGTTGTCACACTAGAAAAAAATAGCAAGATCAGATGGTAGATTTTGTTAACAAATTCACTTTAAACATAAAGACACAAGGTAGTTGAAAAGACAGAAAATATAACACAAAGAAGCATAATAAAATGTGAGATTTATGACACTAATATCAGGCAAAATGGACTTTAAGACGGGGATCTTTATAAGAACTAAAAAAATTGTTGTTTCTTAATCAGAAATGCATAAGAATTCTATGCATTCACCAAATAGGAGTTTCAAGCCTTAAAGTGATAAACAAATCCTCCATCATAGATGGCTATAGAAGCGTATTTCTCTTCACTATTGATAAAACAGGTAGGGTAATAAAACGATTAGTGTACAGAACACTGTACCATCATCATAATTAATTTGCCTTGATTCACATTTACAAAACAATGCAACCAACAACTTAGGAAACCCCATTCTTTCAACAGTACAGAGTGCACTAAGCATCCCAGTCCATGGTGGAATTTTTTGCCTGTTTGATTCCCTCTAGTTCTGGCTGCAACCTTCTCATACTTGCTCAGTCTGTTATCACCCAGTGTTCTCGTTTTTGCATAGAACGCAGGTGTAGGCCATAGGTATGGCGAGTAAGAGGACTCACCAGAGACAGAGTGGGGAACAGAACAGGCAGATCTACCTAAGTGCACTGCTGAGCAGAGCAGCGGGCGAGACAGGAGGGGTCTGCTGCACCATGGGGGTCACTCCCTGGCCAGGGATGGATCTCAGGCCACAGCAGTGATAGTGCTGAGACTTAACACCCAGACCCTCAGGAAGACCCACCAGTTTTTCTGAACTCAGCAGCATAGTGGATACTGCTCCCTAAACTCCCTACACCTTACCTTGCCATGTTGACTCCATTGAAGCGAGAAATTCCTGCAAACTGGTTTGTGAGCACATTCAGCCATCTCAGTATTGTCCCTGGGTCCTAGGGAGGGTTGTTCAGATATCAGAGCTTCAGACCGCAAATAGCATCCTCCTCTCCCAGGAGACCCCAGTAATCTGACCAGGTGATTCCCATGCTTCTGGCTCCAGGTGCTTTAGCTTGGGAACCTCAGGCTTCAGCCAGTTAACTGCCACGGACCTCTGCACCGACCTCTGTAGTCTCTAGTGGTGCATCCTGTGTCTTGCATGCCAACTCTGTACAGCCCTTTCCTTGTGCATTGTGCATTGCCTGGCTTTTACGGTCCCCAGTGTGGGCATGGGCCTTGAGTTAACAGAACAAGGGCTCCCTAGAGCAGCTCCCTCCCTGTCCGGGTAACACCGCCTCGGTATTAATTCCACAGTTTAATTACAGGTTTTCCCGACCATTTCTGCTGTAATGTTGCTCCAGATGTCTGCAACACTCATTTGTTTATATTTCAGGGTGGTGGTGACTGTCTTATTGTAAATGTATTTGTCAATATTGGAGGGGGTGAGTCCACCTTCCCTCTGCTACCATCTTGCCAGACGCCCCCAACCCATTTTTAGCAAAAATTCACCTTGCAATCTAACATATTTAAATGAAAAGACAAATGACACATCTGTGCTTATACATTAGCTAACTCTAAGTGTTAGAATAAAGTGATTTCATTCATAAAATTTCAATCCCTCCTCCTTGACTCTGAAATAGATCAATTTGGTGCAGTTACTGTTCTTAAGTCTTAAAATTTCATCCTGAAAAATTCCATTGGGTGGCTGAAAGTAAACAATAGTCTCAGCCAAATTCTACAACACCCAACTTCTAGCAGCCTACCAGAGGGAGAAACACGATCTCTGAAAAAATCTGTTTCAAAACATCAGAGAATGCTACATGCAAACGTGTTTATTCTCTCTTATAACATGTGCCAGAAAAGAAAAGGTGATGCAGATCCCCCAACTTTCCCCCACCCCCATCAGGTTGCTTCTCTTTATCAAGTCACACAGTGGCCAGCCCCTGCACTGCTCCATTCAAATCAACCTCCAAAGTTATTTGACTACAATACACAGACTACAGCTAGCCACGGTAAATAGAATTACTGAGTTATTGGTTTTTCGTTGAGTCAATGTAGACCCAACTTTTAATTTCAAGCACAAATAACATTTAAAATAAAAATCATTGAACAAACTTTTCTTGTTCTTGCCTTCTATTCTCAATCCTACAACCCTGTATGGAAGGCTGTGTTGATGTACTCTCAGTAAACCATCCTGCAAGTTAATTTCCACTTTTCCCCTCTTGGTCATTTTTGTAGTAGCCCATAGACATATATTAAAACACTTATTTGAGGGCTTTCCTGGTGGCCTAGGGGTTAAGTCACAGCACTATGACTGCTATGGCTTGAGCTGGATCCCCGGCCAGGGAGGTGACCTACATAGTACAACAGACCTCTCCTGTCTTGCCCACTGTTCCCTTCAGCAGTGTGTTTCAGTAGATCAGCCTGTTCTGCTCCCCAATCTGTGTCTGATGAATCTCATCCCCACCCTCTGACCTGCACCCCCCCATTTCTTCCATGCAAATTAAAAAAAAAACATTTATTTGACCATCTGACATGAAGTATCTAAGGAGGTTAATGAAGTAAGATAAAATGGGAGTGCAGAGATACAGTCACTTCACACACACACACACACACATACACAGTGAAAGGGAATGTGATGAAGCAAATAGTACAAAATGATGAATTCCCTGGCAAATAAACACAGAAGTTCTTTGTACCCCAATTACAACATTTTTGTACATGGGAAATTATAACCAAGTGAAAAGATACAAGGAGCAACAGGGAGTTATAATGAGGCATGCAAAAGATACGGCCACAATTCCAAGAGTCAGCAGAAAGCAGAAAGTACGTCAGGATTCAGGGAAAGTAGTTCACAGACACAGGCTTTAGAATAACAGCGGACAATATTGAAGGAACTTAAAAATATTCAGATTGGAGACTAGAACTTCACGCTATGAAAGGACTGAAATGAAATTCTAGAAGTCAACGGATAATCACTAAAATTAAGTACCGGACTGAGTAGCTGAGCGAACATCAGAACAGCCTTGGGAAATAACTGAGCAGTCTGCTGGTGTCTCCCTGCAGGTGCTATTTTTATCATTTCACCAATTTCAAAGTATTGCTGTAATTTTCCCTTTAATCTTTAGTTCAACCCTCAGTTGTACAAAAAGACTCCCAACTCTAAAGGTGTGTGACAATGATACCCTCGGGGCCGTCTCATCCTTTGGGTGCACTGAGGTAGGGATCAGGCTTTCCCGTGAGGCACATAGGTGCTTAGCAAAAGCAAGACTGGAAAGTTCACAGTAGCCTTTTCTGCCCGCCCATCTCCCAAATATATTTCAAGACTGTGACAAGGAGCTAAGACAAAAATTGGGGGAAATTCAACTACAAATTCATGGGGCAAATGCATTTACATGAACTGGGGTCAGCTGTGTATTCTTCACTTGGGAACACTTATGTAAACACTCCTGGAATCCCAAGAACAATCCTGGTGCTTGAGGCAGCTTTTCAGCACCAAGTTGCCTCTTTCTTCCTCTTGTCAGTCCCTTTGCAGCCTGTGTTCCTTTGTTTGCTCCTGAAAACTTTCTTGATTAAACCAAAGTGAGAAATTTGATGGCCCACTCGCCTACAGATGCTTTTAAAACGTTTCATTGCAGAGTGCATGTTCCCCCAAGCAATCCCATTAAGAGAATATTAGCTTTTTCTAATTTAGAACCTGGTCCTTTATGTAGTCAAATGCTCTAGTCAAATGCTATACCCCAGCGCCACACCCCGTCCTCTCTGTACAGACAAAAGGGGGGAAAACTTCAGATCAAACCGTGAGGGGAATGCCAGGCGCTGCGGGCCTGCCTTTCCCAGCGTGAGATCCCTCCTCTTCAGCAACTAGGGTCTGGCCACTGCCCTCCAGACCCCCTCACAGAACAGGGACCAGCCTCACAGCCAACCCCCCTCCTCACAGCACAGTCCTCAGCAGCAGCAGGACCGAGAACTTACAGTCTTAATAATCCCTTACATTGTCTCTAACACTTCATGCTCCAAAGCACTGCTCTGGGTTTCCCACCAAAGAAGCAAAAAGCACCTTCTGGGGACTTGCCTTCTGGACTTGCCTTCTTGCCAGTCACAGCTGCGAGCTTAGAAGTCTCCTTGGTTCCCTTTCCCATCACAAAGATGCAGGAAGGAGACCCGGGGCTCCCCCAAGCCAGAAAACAGAGCTTCTTACCCTGAAGTTTGTTCACTAAAATTGCCACTGTAATTCGAATCCTATTCAGATCAACATCCAGTCTTTTAGAAGTTCTCACTAATAAAAATAACAGAACATGGATTTCTTGGGCCTTTGAGCAAAAGTATAAAGCATTTTCACGTGTTGACTTTCTCTTCCTCTTTAACTCCTGCTAAACTACACCTGTATCCATCCAGCAGAAAGGATTCGTCACGGTTCCCACCCTCACCAAGGAGAGAAGGGTGCACTGAAACTCCAGCAGGTTCTGCGCTGTGATTGTGAAGAAGGGACGCTGATGCCACCACTGTCACTTAGGGCTAAATAACAAGGTCCTGGACTAAGTGTTTCAGGATTTGCACTCTGCAGGGGACCAGCTATTGGCGAATCCTCCGGGATCACTTCCCTGCACAGGGAGGACTTGGGAAAAGAGGAGAGGATTGGCCGTGCAGGATGAGGCCTGGAAGCCAGGTTCTGCGACAGCAGCCCTTCCTGAAGAGAGCTTGTCTGGGTGACTGTGGGAGGAAATGTGGTTCCCAAGTCCCCAGAAAGGCCCGGCCTCTGTTCAATGCTGTGAAGGATCCTGCTTCAGGGAACGCAGACTTCAGCTGCTGGTATACAACCAGCGTCTTCATCTTGCGTTTCTCTAACAGTATGGTTGACACTAACAGGGTACCCAAAGAATGGGGGAGGGGGCTCTGAAAGACAGAAGTATTTAGGCCCAGGAAAGGAACACTTTATTTACTGATCTAATTATTTCTCCCATTTTCTGAGGCTCAGTAAAAAAGGAAAAACAAATCCTGGCATCACCTAGGTAATACACACTGCTTTATAAAATTGAATATTCATCTAGAAAAATAATCTTTGATAGACAGAGGGAAGCTGTATAAACGCCAAGTTGTCTGGATCTGTAGCCCCTGCCCTGCCTACCACACAGACTTTATTGCGGGGGAGGGGGGGAGGGATGACGCGGGACTCACCAGAGGGGGTGGGGGTGAGAGCCAAGAAGTGACAGGAATGGGGGCCTACAGCAGCTGTTTCTTCCCGACCATCGACACGGCATTTGTGAGTGCCATTTCAAGAAAGCGGTGTGTCCGTTGCAGCATCTCTCTGCTTATTTTTGGTGTTTTTCTATCTTGAAGTCATAAACCAGAAAGCACACATAGAAAAAGACATAACTACTCCTGCTTGGTTCTCTCCTTAAAATGTTCTTTTTGTGTTTCATAGCTTACTGATTTGGGGCATAACAATCCCTAAATTTCAGGTACTGACCAGTAAATATTTCGAACCCAAAATATTTTGGGTTCAGGTAACTCAGGATTTTCTCTATAAAAATCTGACTTAAAAAAAAATAGACAAGGCCCTCCCTGGTGGCGCAGCGGGTTAAAGCACAGCACTGAGAATCTAAGACGGCTTCCGCATGAGTTCGACTCCCGCCTGCCCCGGAGGTGACCACATGGCGTGGCAGACCTCTCCTGACCCGCCCGCTGCTCCCCTCAGCAGTGTACTTTGTCGATCTGCCTGTTCTGCTCCCCACTCTGTCTCTGGTGAAGCCTCTCACCCTCCACATCTCTGGCCTGTACCCCAGTTCTGTGTGCATAAATAAATAAATCTTTAAAAAAAAAAATAGACAATAGAGCAACTTTCCTAAATCCTGAATATCAGAATCTTCAGAAATACATAGGTCACATTTGAGCAAATGTCCTTATTGTTAATTGGGTCAATAGATCATGAACGCCCTGAATTTCAGACAAGAGCATCCCTTTGCAACTTAAAACATATGGCCTGTCAGCTTTAAAAAGAATTATAGTATCATCTCCTCCCAAGATTCCAGTGAGAGCTGACTTTTAGAGTTTAAGGGAAAACCACAGCAGATCCCATCATTCTGTGGCCCCTGTTCATCAAGTGGACTCTTCACTGAGCTCCCTCTGCTGACCTGACGCATAGAACATCTGGGTCCAGAGGGGAAGGACGCCAGCATGACCCCGCGCTTGAAATAATTCAATTAACAGTAGAAGTCAAGGTTTCACCTGAAAAAAAAACAGTATTTTCAAGTTCCTTTTGAGAACCTTAAGATGCAACAATTTTTATCAAATTGTTTTTGTTTCCTAAGAATTGTTGGCATCTAGGAGATAATAACTGATGTAAAATAATGCATGTTATCAAGTCACAATGAGACACCAACTCATCACTGCTAGGATCGCGCTTCTGGGAAAGGATGGAAAGTATCAGTGTTGGCAAGGACGGGGACAAACTGGAAGGTTTGCACAGTACTGGGGGTGGGGTATAAAGGGTGCCAGGAAACTAGCAACTCTTCACAAATTAACCATAGAATTACCATATGATCCAGTAATTGTACTCCTGGGTACAGACCTCAGAGACTGAAAGCAAGGACTGAGGGAGATATTTGCACACCTGTGGTCATAGCAACGTTATTCACAAAAGTCAAAAAGTGAGAACTCCCCCGCCAAGAGTCCAACAACAGATGAAAAAGTTGAACAAAACACAGTATGTGCAGAGCGGATATAATTCAACCTTCAAAAGAAAGGAAATTCTGATTATTGACTTTGTGCTGAGTGACATGACAGTCACAAAAAACAAATGCTGTGTGATCCCACCTACGGAAGAGGTCCCAGAGGAGTCAGATTGATAGAGATGGGGTGTAGAATGGTGGTGATGAGGACAGGGGTGGAGGGGGGGGGATTGGTGTGCACCCAGCAGCTTCCATTTTGCAAGATGAGAATTCTGGGGATGAGTGTGTCTGAACCCTTAGAGTCCTCCTGAAATCAGAGAACACAGTGTTCTGACTGTTCCTACTCAGCCCACCTTCAACTACCCACATCCAGGGAAGAGCGCAAAGGGTCCTAAAGACTTGTTTCTTCTAAGACAAATCTTGCTGATGTGAAAAACCTCTAAATGGAAGATCTGGTGGCATCCATGAGGAACTTGATTTCAGTCCAGGTTTGCTGAAAACTGTCTCTCATCTTAATGCATGTTGACTCTGTCTTCAGGATCTTAATTATTTTTATTTTTATTAGTGTGATAAATTATCTATAACTAGAGATATTCTATTAGGTTTTCTGCTACTAGTTTAACTCATGTTCTATCCCCATAATCCTATATTGAAGGCTACTGTCTGTGCTATGCTTTAAAAACCTTATTTGCTTAAGTGTAAATAGGCCCCCCCTCCTAAAAAAAAGGTGGGGGGGCAGTTGCATAGCTATATAACAACTTCCCAGTATCTCACTTATTTTATCATAAAAAATTAATGCTTGGGAACAATAGTTGATCCCCCTCAATCAACCTCAATAGACCAGATTAGGGCTTTTATTTATAAGCTGTAGTTTGACTGAATGAAAGTGGGAAGAGGCAAAGAAATTTTAATCAGCAGTCTCTCAAAGACTGTAGTCTTGAGAGAGAGAAGAGAGAAAGAAATGATTTACCAAGAACCTAAGGATAAATATCCTGCAGAAACACAGCCACTAAAAAGATAATAAAGTAATAAAGGAATTCTACAAACTATATAAAGCCCACAAATCTAACTTACATGGAATAAGCCAATTCCTTGAAAGACACAAATTGCCCACTTTCAATCAAAAGCCTGGATAGTGAGTCCTACTTCTCTCAAAGAAACTGAATTTATACTTAAAAACCTACAAAGAAATCTTTGGGACCAGATAAATCCACTGATAAATTCTACCAAACACTTAAAAGTAGAAATAGTACCAATCTTACACAAACCCTTCCAGAAAATTGAAGAAATCTCATCCCAGCTCATTTTACAGGGTGAGCACACCTTAACACAGAAACACCAAAAAAAAAAAAAAAAAATTAGTGAAAAGGCAGGTGAGATCCAAATAATGCCTGGAATTTGGTTAAGTATGTACCAGTGTTCGGCCCTCCCTGGTGGCGCAGCTGGTTAAAACACTGCACTAAGAAGCTAAAGCCACTTCCGCATGAGTTCCATTCCCGCCTGCCCCGGAGGTGACCACATGGCGCGGCAGACCTCTCCTGACCCGCCCGCTGCTCCCCTCAGCAGTGTACTTCGATGATCTGCCTGTTCTGCTCCCCACTGTCTCTGGTGAAGCCTCTTGCTGCCCCTGAGCCTCTGGCCTGTACCCCAGTTCTGTATGTACAAATTAGTAAATCTTAAAAAAAAAAAAAAAAGAATGTACCAGTGTTCATTTCTTAGCTTTGCTAAGATACAGGGTTATGTCAGATATCAACATCAGGAAAGGTGGTGATACAACACTTTCTGTGACTTTTTGCAACTAGATTACATCAAAATCAAAAGGTTTTCAAAACATGCCCTGGCTTAAGTATGTCCATCTCTGTCTTTCAGACAAAAGAACTACATGTTAAAACTATAAGGCAACTCATTCAGAAAAAAGACCCAGTGGTAAGCTTCAAGTATGTCTGACTCCGAAACCCCTAGACTAGGAGCCCCAGAGCTTTACTCTCGCTTCCGTCCATTTTGCTCAGAAGCTACTGCTGGTGTCTTTAACGTGACACCCGTGCCAAGCCCACTCAGGTCCTCCATCGCTCTCCTTGGCTCACCAGAAGCCTTTCACCCGGACTGTAATCTTGAACCTTATGCAAAGATTCCTTTGAATAAAATGTCTTTTCCCGAATCTTTGGGCACCTACCTTCTCTGTCATGCACGTTTCCCTCAAGTCTTTCCCCTTCTAGTGCTACTTACATCTGACATGTTCTAACAGGAAATCACACTTAGGAAAGACAGACATCCAAAGTTGGGGCAGAGGCAGGAAACCCTTGAGAGGCCAGGAGAGCCTAGAGCAGCGAGCTCCCTTCCCACCCCTAGACCCCGCCCCCCGCGCCCCCCCCCAAGTGTGTGGGTAGCAGCACAAGGCCCTCTCTCAGCCACCCTCTCTCCCTTGCTGTGCTCTCAGGGTGGCCGGGGCCCACAGACCCATGATGCCGGCTTCCTTCCCCGGAGCCCCCTCATGTCTCACCTTGCTGTCATGCCCTGAGATCCTCCTGCAAGGCTCTCTTCATTCTCGGTCCCCACCCCATGTGGACAGGGTCACGAGAAGCGGTTCAGTGAACTCTAAGGTGTGGAGATGCAAATAGGGACAGGTCACAGAAAGAACTGGAAAGTGACCCCTTCCAGTCTGGACCAGAGGCTCAAGACCTGTTTCCAGGTAAAATCAGTAAATCATAAAATCAGTTTTATCTTTCTGGAAGTCAGAGCCACCGTGTGGATTGATTTCAAATGGGTTTCTGCTCCCTGTTTAGTCTCCAGGAGTTACAGATGCAGTCATGCCATGGGGAGATCTTTCTTGGATGAAGAGGATGAACTTTATGTCCAATCAATGAAGTAGAGGATGACCGGCAGTTACCCCTAGGCCCCAAGGGAAGCAAGCTGTTTTCTGTTTCTGAATTCTTTATCAAGAACAGACACAGCTCCCTGGAGTGTGTTATCCAATGGCATTTGCAAATGCCAAGTGTTTGCAGGGCTCACGAGATCCCTAGCGCGCCTTCTTCAGAACACTCACTGGAGAGAAGGAAAACTGTGAATCCTATTAAAGCTCTTCACCCAAGAAGGCTGGCCTTCCAGGTGGGGGTGATCCCCAGTTCCCATCCAGGTCACTCCAGTCAGGATTCCATGTCCACAATTGCTCTATCACCTGAAGGAGAACACTGGGTCCCACAGATGCATGCTCCATGTGCACGCGCCTACATGCCCAAATGTACTCTTACATGTGCAGTGCATGTCATCCCTGTGTGCTCATGATGCACATGCATGACCACACAGCACAGTGCATATACACTCACATCTGTGTCTACATGGATCCCATGTTCACATGTGTGTGTACCCACACGTGTACACTGGTGCACACACCATATAAGTAGGTATACACGTGCCTTCCATATATGGCCATAAAATGTGCAACACATACGTGCATGCCCACCTTCCCACAGGTGTGCGCACACACATACACACACTTGCACACACACACTCATGTACCACGCCCACACACATGGGCAAACACATATGTATGTGCGCCCATATTGTTGACCTCTTGACATCCTACATCACTGTTGTGCAGACTAGGAGGCTTCATTCCCATCCCAGGGACCCCTTATTAGCAACTCACACACTGCTCTGGCAGCTCTGAGGCACCCAGTCAGCTTCCCCCCAGCAACTTCAGAAGCCATTTGCATTTCAAAGGAGGCTGTTTGTATTTCTGTTACAGGACAGGGAGAGAGGCACCCCTGAAGCCCCAAACCTGCCTGCGCTAAGTGGGGTGTGCCATCCACCGCATCAAGACAAAACATATAAAACTTTAATGCAAAGGGACTTTAATACAGTGAGTATACAATACAGAAGACAAAGAATGTAATGTCTAAATCAAACACCTGAAGCTACCCATCCCCTCTTGAGCAAAAGTCAACCCAAAAGGGACTGGGCCAAAGCAAAGCCTGAAAGCCCGCCACAAGGCTAAAGCACCTTCTGGCCAGGTCAGAAATGGCCAGACAAATCTGGGAGGAAAAGAGCAAAATCAAAATCAATATAAACACTGCCATAGTCACCTCCCTACAGGTCTCTCACCCACATCTGCCTTAGCCAGTCCAGGGTCAGGAAACAAGCCCGGTTTCTTCATCACGTGCTTGCTGCTCCATGTGGCTTCCTCAGGTCTTCTTGTTCTCCATCCAGCTTCCTTCTTTTCTCCTCCTCTGATTCCTTCTCTTCTCTCCTTTTTCTCTGCTCAGCTCCACCCTCCCTCTGGGTGGGGCAGGGAACCTGGAACTCCCCCTTTTCTTAGGGACCACCCTGTTACATTTCCTCTCCTAGCTCTTCACCTCTTTTGAGGAGGAAAATTAACAGAGTGCATGTTTCGGACTCAGCATATTGCTGTTTTATTCCAAGTTTAAACAGGGGGGTCAGGAAGTAGCTCGATCACAATCATGGCCTGGCCACTGTGACCTCTGACCTGCCAGCTTGACATTTTAGGGAATTACCCTTTCCCTCCCCAAGCCCCAGCCTGGTTCTTGAGATTCAGCAGGCCCTTCTGTCTGTACCTAATCTCTCTCCCGCCCTCGCTCTGTTACAAGGCAGCCCAGAGTGAACTGGGCTGCCAGTGGTGGGGCCTCACCAGTGCTTAAGATTCAGTTATAGTGCAGGCACACACAAAAGGGTCAAAATGGGTTGTTCACAAAAAGGGAAACAACCCAGAAAGCCAGAGGAGGGGGTGGGGTCCACAAGACTCTGCATAACAGATCTACACTCCCTCTTCCCCTTCCTCTGTCCCTGTCTCCTATCTCACCGTTCCTCCTTCTATCTCTTTCTCTGTACATACTTAGACTTCAGTTTCAGTTTATTAGTCAAAACTAAGCTTTCTAAAAGTTTAATTGAGTTCATTTACATTTGCTGAAATGAAATGACCGGTGTATTTGGTGTTAGTTCTGTCATATTGTTTATCATGCTGTTTTATATCTAATTCATATGTCACACTGTTTTAGATTTCATTTCTTTCAACTCAAACTAACAATTTTCACACAAAAGCAGCTTCTTGAGAAATTCAATTTCAAAGGAAAGAACAGTACCAAAGATACATGAAGCAATGAACACTTCCTGTCTCCACCGAGGACTGATTTCTTGGCTTGGCAGGATCTCCGCAAGGTAGGGAGCCCAGGAGGCTTGGAATGGGCACCAGGGCCCAGGAGGAGGGACAGGAACACACTGACCACAATGGGGGACCCAGACCAGCCCACGCCTTCAAGGCACACCACGGAGGGGGCATTCTGTGAATCCCACAATTCCACACAAAGAAAGGAAGGTTGCCCTAGGTCCTGGCCCAGAGAGAAAAACCTGGCAAAAGGCACAAGCTCCTTGAGAGGGAGACAAGAGCCTCTGGGTGGTCCCATGCTTGGGTCTCAATCATACAAAGTATAAGCTGGAATAACAGTGCCACAGTCCAAGGAGCCGGATGGCTTGAAATTCCATCCTGATGTTTGCAATGTCATGCAGTATAAACAGGAAACTATTCACCATTCAGTTTGAGGTGAGGATAAGAAGAGTAAATGCCAAGTGCCTAGAACTGCCCTTAGCCATAACCCACTCACTTAAGACTCCTGTGAATATTTTCCTGCCCATTTGGTAGTGTATAATAAGTCTCGAAACACTTAGAAAAGCTGCCCCCATTGAAAAGGTAAGCATAGCTCCTCTGATTATTTCTCATTTCTGCCACACCCTGGGAGCCAAGACTCTGTGGAGGCAGCGTGTGCCTGGTGCACAGAATGTTGCTCACGGCTGGGCAAGGAGCAGCCTGGTGGGGGGCTCCTAGCGCAGGAGGGGGTGAAGCACACTCAGGCTGCGGAGCATAACCCTGGCGCTCACCCATACCCCTGGAAGTACCATCCATATAGGGTGATCTTACCGCAATGGAATCCGATAGATGGCACTGATACTTCTGCAGGAATGAATGGATAAAAGGCTCCACATTTTTACATTTTTGTTTTTAGTCCAAAATTCAGATTTTAGAAGTTTAGGACTAAGAGCTAAAGTAAACAAGTATGACTGGAACTGACATCATGGCTTCTCTGCACACAGCAACTTCGCGGTCTGTTCTTGGACAACAGTGTAAAATTCTGGGCATTCGGTCCAGCATCCCTCAGAGCGAAATGCTTTCAGAAGAAAGTAGAGTGGATTTGCTGAGTTTCTCCTTGAATTTGAGCCAACGATGGATTTTTTTTGATACTTTAAGTGAGAGCTTTAATACTAAAAGTGATGTGTAGGTTCCCTCAGCAAACTGCTGCCTGTTTTCTCCATCCCCTATGCTGCAAACACTGGCCCACTGTCAGGAGTGAGTTTCAAGAAAAGGAGTGGCTGGCTACTCCACCACTGGCAGATTTCAAGGGACAGGGGTTTGGTGACCCTCTGTGACAAGGTGCTCACTTAGCGCAGTCCATTCAGAAGGCGTTTTGTTGAGATTAGCATTCATGGGGCCCTCCCTGGTGGTGCAGTGGGTTAAAGCACAGCACTAAGAAGCTAAAGCCACTTTAGCATGAGTTTGATCCCCTCCTACCCCGGAGGTGACCTGACACAAGCTATGCAACCTCTGTTGTCAGACATGATCCTGGTGGAGGGGAATTGCTCTGAAAAATCAGACTTTCCACGCTCGTATGTTATGACCTCCCTTTTTTGTATAATCATAATATCAAAATATTCTGAGCAACTTTCAGCTTACAATTGGATTGCTTCAGCCGCATAAGGCCTGTGCGCCCTGACAAGCAAGCACTGCACCAGGGTGAAAAATTCCCCTGAAGTCAAGTGACTTGACTACTGACTGATAAATAAAAGCAAAAGGGCTGTTTTTGCAAAGTCTCTCTCACTGCTGGATGGAGGAAAACCCAAATCTTATCATTCTATTATCTCACCTAGCCTTCTATTCAG
>NW_004567136.1:3196675-3199798 GCF_000260355.1 Condylura cristata | reverse complement strand
CGCTGCTCCCCTCAGCAGTGTACTTCGTCGATCTGCCTGTTCTGCTCCCCACTCTGTCCCTGGTGAATCCTCTCACTGCCCCTGAGCCTCTGGACTGTACCCCAGTTCTGTATGCACAAATAAATCTTAAAAAAAATCATTCATGAGTTCTTAAGACACCCCTGCACTGCCGGGGCCCCTTCATTTGTTCAGTCCTTCGCCCCTCATCCCAGCCCCACAGGTGGAGATTATTATCCCCACATGATGCCTGAAACAGCTGAGGCTCTGGTGAGACTTACCCCCTGCCCACAGGAGCAGTAGATCATTTGGACTCCACAACCCCAGTGGCTAGGCATCACCAGTGCCACTGACCATACCAAGGACTCCTTGCTGGCCTCCGCTCGCCTCCAGCAGAGGCAAATCAGTGCCTGATATTTGAGATGCTTGCAGATCTGTGCTCCCTCCTGCAGTCCCCTCCGCCCTGAAATGAAACAATCCTTTAGGATGAAACCTCTTTCCATCAGTTGGGAATCTTTGTGATCTGACTAAGTATAGTTTTCCATTTACAAGTGAGTAAACTGAGGCCCAAGGACATATCAGAGCTTGCTGAGGCCCAAGACAAAAGCTCCAGAGCCCTGTGCTGCCCTGTGAGATGCCCTCAAGGCGGGCTTCAGCCAGACTTTCCAGCTGATGGCTCAGTCAACTAGTTTCTTTGTCCTGCTTCAACCTCCAAGGAACGCCAGTCCTCAAACAAGAGAAACTGTGAGACTTAAAATAAGACTATTCCAATTATGAGAACTAAAATGGAATTTACCATCGGAAAAAGAGATGAAAATAGCCTGCTTTATCACACACACACACACCCAAGCAATATACAGCCTTGATTTAAATGTGTCACTTAGAGAATTTATATACTTGCAACTCTTTAGGGACTTCGGTTATCAGTAAAGAAATTAAACTCACAGAGTAGACCCTCAGTACTGACAGATACCATACTTTCAAATCCACTTGCTTGCTAACATTTATTTGTAAACCCAAATCAATAGCACAGCACACTCCCTGTCACAACTGGGGCAAAACATTTGCATCGTTGGTGTGCTACTGAGGTCTTGTTTCAAGTCTCGCAGTACAAACAAGTGTGCTTTTTGTGATTGTGCGGCTGGTAAAAATGTGATCAGGGGCCAGTGGGAACCTGTGTTTTCCCAGAAGTTATGTTTCAGCGTTTGCTAATGCAGTATGCTAGGAGACTCCACAGAACAGAAATAACTCCTTGGAAAGGTAACAAGACTCAAGCTGTGTGGTCTTCCTTTCCTCAACTGACCTCTCAGCCTTGTGAATTCCCAGGTAACTTATAAGGGCACTGGCAAACCAGCTAGTGTGGGTGAGAGGGAGGCTTTAGAAAGAAGTGGCAGCCACTTAGAAACTAACCTATTAGAAATGAGCAAACCACTCCCAGACAACTCAACGTTTTTGTTCATTTTGAAGCTTTCACATCTGTTCTGAGAAACAACAGCAGGTGGACCCCAGAGAGAAGAGTTGTCTAACTGCAACTTTCTGAGACGCATATCCTCAGTTTTCACTCTAAGTTTAATACTAAATATCCACAGATGCTAAATTACTTGTAAGAAAATCAAGCTTGGAATAAACCCACCTGGACCACCCAATGCCCCCAAGTGCTAGAATATTCATAAGCCCTACACAATTTGCATCCAAATCAGGCTTGGAATAAAACCCACCTCACCCACGGGGGTTTACACCTGTGGGCTGCAATACCCTGCTTGCCCGACTGTGGCGCTGTAGAGGGAGCACGGCTTCACTCTGGGCTTCAGCGGCATTTCCAAAGTCCTCAATTTACTTTCGACATGTCTGCTTTTTATTGGCGCCTATTTCCATTTTCTGTCCCATAAATGTGGTTTTGTTCCTGGCAGCAGCTTCAAACACAACACTGTCACACCCGTGGTGTTCACATGCTGGTAGGGTCTTGGGCTTTTTATACCTGTAGAAAATTGTGTTGCATTGAGACATAATAAATAGTGGCAAATTGAAGTGACAGTTACGCTGTTCCTCACATTTTCCTGCATATATATTCTTTATTAAATCCCGTCTGGGAAATTTCATCCTGTTATCAACAGAGGAAATGAGGTCACCCCCATCTAACCCCATTGGTATATTTCTTGCAAGTATGTTTTTAATTATTTGCATTTAAGCTGGTCCTATCATGCTTACTATTTGTGCCAAGGAAGTCGAGCTACTCGGGGTTTTAAAACTGTAGATTTGTTAAAAAAAAAAAAAGAAGAAGAAGAAGAAGAAGAAGAAAAGAATATTCTGTGGACTGAAAAGAGAAATAGAAACCACAGATACTTTTGTTTGCAGAGATCGCAAAGGGAAAGGCACCGACATTTGTAGACTGGAATTAGAATGTCAGGTACACATCTCACCGGTGCCGGGGCTCCTGAGGGTTTTTGCAGGGCAGTCAGATTCAAGGGAGCGATTCACACCAGAGGCACCACGCTCATTTTTCATGGCATGTTCAGATAATCTAGCATTAAAGCAGGCTCCGGAAACGAAGTGTGTGTGTTGCTTTTCCCCGAAGCTGACAAGTGGACTCAGCACATGTCTGGGAACGCTACGGGAATTTCAAAGGAAAAGCAGCTGACGCCCAAACCTAGAAATCCTGTTTGAAATTACCTGCTGTCAAACTGGGCAGATTATCTGCCAGCTCTCTACAAGAATCCTTCTGGGTAGGAGGTGTAGGGGACTGACTAGAATCAGATCTTGCAGCTCCGAGATGCTTGTATTCTCTTAGTTTTCCTGTAGAGACTAAGGGAGATACCAAAAGAATAATAATTCTTGACAGTCATGCCCACAGGTGGAGGAGGGGGAGGGGGGCGCAGTGAGCTGTGCCTCGGCTTGGGTTGGAAACTGTTTAGGTTCTCTGGTTTCCTCCAGTAGAGTCAGAATGATGACTGCAGCCGCTCCTGGACCTGGTTCCACCAGCCTGGAAGTCCCACTTTATTTCTGTTCCTTTTCTCTTCAATAAACGTTTTCTCTCAAAAAAAAGAAAGAAAGAAAGAAAGAAAGAAAGAAAGAAAGAAAGAAAGAAAGAAAGAAAGAAAGAAAGAAAGAAAGAAAGAAAGAAAGAAA